>NC_139826.1:7319651-7597151 GCF_963691815.1 Echiichthys vipera
ACTGGGTTCCAATGGGCACCGCTCTACATTTACGTCAGAAATGATTTCAGGGCAAATTAATGTTTTTATTGTCTTGCGAGAAGGAGAAAAAAAGAAATATTAAAACACACCCCACACACACAATGCAGACACAGGATGACTCTTACACATGTATGTCTCCATTTGTGCGCACACTTGGAGCTGAAAATGCAATACAACAACACACACAGGTTGTTTGCACACACCACTCTGCCTGTCACACTAATAATGCTTGTGAGCAGAGCCACACACACGTGAGAGTCACGAGTCACACATCTGAAAGATCAGCACCATCTAGAGGTCAAAATCTGATATTGCTCTTGCTTTAGTAACACTTTTATTTGTCTCCCTTCTTTGGAAAAGCACTGAGAAACATTTCCCGCACCATAATTTGTTACACACTGTATGATTGTTTCTGTAAGTGCTATTTATTGAGGAAAAAGGGCATTTATGGGCACAAGTGAACAGCCTGTGGATTATGAGAAGGGCTTAACATTTGTCCAACAATCCCAGCATTATTCTTTTTTCATTTCTAGTCGTCATGGGAAAGAAAATATTCAGAATAGGTGAAAAAAATGAGCTGGAGAAGAAAAAAGTGGGTGTTTAAAACAAATGTCAGCAGCAGAAAGGCAGATAGTTAGCAGTGCTGATGACATGAGTGACACCTATTTAGCCTGGCTTGATCCAGCACTCCTCCTGACCTCTAAATCAGAACCAGGTGATGACGGAAATAGGAAATAGAATATATCCACTGGGGAGAGATCAAAGAGTGAGTTTGTGTGTGTGTGTGTGTGTGTGTGTGTGTGTGTGTGTGTGTGTGTGTGTGTGTGTGTGTGTGTGTGTGTGTGTGTGTGTGTGTGTGTGTGTGTGTGTGTGTGTGTGTGTGTGTGTGTGTGTGTGTGTGTGTGTGTGTGTGTGTGTGTGTGTGTGTGTGTCTGTGTGTGTGTGTGTCTGTGTGTGGGAGAGGAAAGTGTGTGTGTGTGTGGGGGGTGTACATGTAGATCTGCTCCTTGTCGGCAGGGAGGTATGACAACTGGGATTATTGATGAGAGGCAGAACCCTGTTAGACTCAGAGCAGAACACAGACCTCTGGGATTTGGAGTCCTCGTGGTGTTTACATGTCCGGCAGTCTCGCCTCTGTTAGTTCAAAATGAAATGAGATGCAGACAAAGCTGGAATTCAACTGGCAACTTTTCCCTCAACCTTTCAAACTCAGATTTCAGTTTCGGTGCGGTCACGTCTCAGTGAAGTTGCCTTTAATGGTCAGAACAAGTCCGGGGGTTCACTCGGCGTTCTTTCCTGTGGCAGTTTTTCAGGCTTTCCGCAGCTGCTTGTATTTATGTTATCACAGATTACAGCTGCATTGTTTGAAGTTGACTGACAGCCAGTGATATTTATGCTTATGCACAAGTGTGTATTTGGATTCCTTTGTTTTTGACGAAGCACACACACACACACACACACACACACACATAAACACACCAAGATGCACCGGTGTAATCATGCTGCACACATCCCCAGCTGTGCATACATACACACACACACACACACACACACACACACACACACATGGACACTCCCTGTCAGATGCTGTTGTTCTTGACATTCTGTCGATATCATTGTGTCCAAAAGCTTGGTGTGTTTGATGCGGCTCTTGACTGACGCTGGCCGGCCCTCTTTGACGCACACTCACACACACACACACACACACACACACACACACACACACACACACACACACACACACACACACACACACACACACACACACACACACACACACACACACACACACACACACACACACACACACACACACACACACACACACTTTGTTCTAAGACCTGAGCAACCGTCTCTCTGCCACTTCATTTGTGTCCTTCTGTGACAACCGGCAGCACAGCCACACAGACTGGTTTCAAACGCAGTCAGAGAGGCATGTCAACAAGGCTGAAACGCAAAAATAATATATATATATGACCCCTCACTTTCATATGAAAGTGAGGGGTTGGTCATGAATACATAAACTTATTACGCAAAATTTAAAAAGAAAAATCCGTCACAAATATGTGTGCATTTAGCTAAATTTTTTCAAGATTCACTACAGTGTTTCACTAATTTGTAACACAATTTTGACTCTAATTACACCTACAAGGGTAGTTTAAGTGTGCACTCAAATTACCTCAAACATATCTAGCATTTATGTGCTGCTCTTGTTGCTAGTATACCTGGGAATCAGCCTGATTTACTGGTCTACCTAAACTATTACAACTATTGTCAGTTGCTCGGTCACGGTCACAATCCTTCCCTGTCCTTGCAGGTGCATGAATGAAACACACGTGTGCACGTCTGCGTGTTAAGAAAGAAAAAAATTTATCTCGATACATGTCTCATTTGTTTGAATGCAGAGATGTGCAGATTGATTTCTTCATCCATCTTTGGACCGGTCTCTCACTCTCCATCTCATCTTGCTTTCCCCCTCGCACCCTCCGCCTAACTATTGAATAAACACAGGCATTTTATAGACACTGGCCCTGATGCTGCTATATTGTTTTTTACTCTCTCTGTTATGTATTGATCACTGGCTCGCCTGTTTATCTGCACAGGGTGGAAACTTATAGATGAATACATGCACACGCTCTCTCTCACACACGTGAACATACACTCATGGCCTTTCATTCGGACAAGAGATCATTGTCGCTGCCACATTGCAGTAAAAGAGGAGAGGAGTGAGTGTGTCTGTGTTTGTGTGTGTGCGTGTGTGTGTGTGTGTGTGTGTGTGCGTGGGACATTGGAACATTGATGTTTGACTACCGATTCCTTGTCATCTTATTATTACCCCTCCACTCTACATGGAGGCACCACGTTGTTGTTGCATGTTTTTGTGCATAGTTAAACTACTCAGGCAACGACTCAATCGCTAATTATAGCTTTCCACTTGAGCGGCGACACAGAGACATGGGCTCTTGTGTTAGCTTCTCTGGAACTCAACAGTGTTGTGTTTTTTTTTGTTTGTTTTTTAAATATATGCATTATTGCATTGTGTTCAACCACATCATTTTAGGGTTTTACTAACTTGGAGCTGGACTTTCTATGGTCCTTTTTTATGTGTTGTGTAAAAGCTCAGTTGTGAGAGCAGGTGTGGAGGGGTTAGTGCCTCATAAACACAAGAATGTCATATTGAACAGTTAACTTTTCCTCCAAAAGCTGAAATTATACCTGCTTTGGTGGAGTTTTCACTCATGCAGATAATGTGGCTTCACTGGAGAACCATTACATCTTACTTCCTTACACCACTGAGGCGTGTGATGTTGGTTAAGTTGCCGTTTTGTTTCTTCTCACGCACAACAGAACTGATTCTTTAGGATAGATTGTCAGACTCCAATGATTCTATAAGATCCTGAATAAAAATGTTTCATTTTTAAATCACTGTTATTGCTTAGCATTGATATATTTCAATTGAACGTATCAATATAATGGGGAAAAAAAAGATTAAAGATGATTATAAAGTAGTTTCTAAAGTACAGAGATATTTGTACTATTACCAGGTTCTGCTTCTTTATACTTCCAATCAGTTTGTTACTAACCTTTTTCCTTAAAGGACCTTTTTTCTATCATTCATGGATACTTCATGATATTCAATGCATAACAATAACAGAACAGAACTACTGATAAACTGTACAATTAACACAGAACTGCAGGAAGTTTATGGTTTGTTTTTTTGTGTGAATATTCCATCCTATATGACTTATTTTTAGGAACTTTCAAAACAATTCTCTGCATTATGTTTTATATAATTTTTTAAAACAAACATACATACTTAATAGGCTTTTTTGGTTTGTTGTTAATTCAGTTTTTCCTTCCTCCTGACGCTTAGTCAGTCTTCTATAAGCCCTTTGATTGTTTTAAGTGCATACTTTTCTAACGCAGGACGATGCTGTTTAGCAGCCAGGCTCTGTGAATGTAAGGTATGTAGCTTGTGTCCAGGTAGCGGTTGGAACCCTCGGGTAAGGAACTAGCGTTCTGCTCCATTACATGTCAGAGAGAAATTTTGTAATTTTTCCTACATACATTTATCTGATGGGTAGTACTAGTTACTGTGCAGATTTGCGACTTGAGTACTGTAGTTACCGTAACTTTCCCTATACCCTGTTGCTCCCTGACACAAGGACACTTCCTCTCCTCCTTTGTCTTATTTTTATGCATTTTATCTTTGCAGGGGAAGATACACTCATTTATAACTATTTTGTGTTATTTTTGTGCCATAAAGCAATCTGGCACACAAAGTAAAACACATTATAGATGCCAGTAGAAGCTGCCAGTCTCCTTGGTTGGATGTTTATGGTAATTACACTAATGTCTACAAATGAAGGTGATAATGATTTATTGATGTTACAATGCTACTGGTAGTACATTTAACAATCAGAGGTTTGCTGTAGTTATTGCAATTTGATATAGAACCACCACCCTAACCAAAGAACCTTTGAAGAGCCCTCTTTTTTCTGGGTGTAGCAGTTGCTGAATACATGGTTGAGTCTGAGAACCGATCGAGTCCTGGCTCGGTTGTCTGCTCTGTCCAGAAGGCAACTCCGCAGGACGTTAGCCGGCTCAGTATTCTGGGATAGCTGCCCAGGGGTCCCAGATGACCTCAAGAGTTAAAAGCAAACAGCGGGAGAGATAGACGAAGGCATGGAGGAAGCATGGAATCTGACAGAGAGACAGAGAAAGGAGGGTTGGAGGTATTTGGATGAAGGCAGGGAGGGGGAAGGAGATGGAGGTTTTTGAGAGAGGGGCAGAAAGATATGGAAACTGGAGAGAGCTAGATAAAGAAAAGATTTACAAGAGACATACAGACAGAAAGGGAGAAAAGAGAATGGGAAGGTACTTTCCATTACATCCGGACACCACTGTTGGTCTTTTGTTGCTCATGCTCCCTTACTTCCGATGAAGGGAAATATTCAGCATACAATGATATTTTAGTGCTTGACACTTTGTGGCAACAGTTTGTGTTTGTTCCTTTCTTGTTTCAACATGACAACGTCCCTGTGCACAAAGTGTGATCAGTAATGTTATCCAAAGTTTAGTTTGGAGGGACTGTATAGAACTCCAATATCAAGCCCATCCAACACATTGAGAATGAATTAGCAGTGGGCTTTGTGTAAGAAGTGTTTAAAGTTGTCCTGAATTGCCAGAAGCCGGAATACTGTGGGAAGCAGGTGCAATTGGCTGATTGTCAGAAAGTTATATAAATTGTTGATAAGGTGTGCAAGGTCAGGGTTTCAGATGCTGTTTGACCATCCCACAAGCACTCCTCTTGAAATACACTAACCCCTTTATTGCCCTCTGCAATGTCTTGTGGCTGAATGGGAGCAAATGTCTGCTACCAAGTTGAAAATTCATGGGTAGGCTGATTCAACAATGACATAGGGGTGTATTGTTTGTGCCCACATGCTTTACATAGAGTTTTAGCGATGACCCATGAAGTTGTCTATTAAGAGTCATCCTGGTGATGGTTATCCAAGAAAGGGTTAAATCAAGGGCAACCGGACTGGTCAGTTAGAAATGAAGAAGCCCCTGGGATGAGGCGCGAAACATCTTCAAGTATCTTCAACCAAGTCGTGATGCCCTCGTCAACCCTTTCTTAGCTGAATCATGAAGACACAACACATTCAGAAACCAAAAAAAAGGATGAGGTGGAAGAAGTAATGCAGGATGAAGAAGAGGTTTGAAGACAGACAGGGCAGTGAGTGTGCAGTGTAGCTGCGGAGTGTATGTTCCACACTGTTACCCGGTTCAAGCAGCTGCGGACCCGACCAAAGGTGAGCCTGAGTAAGACAGAGGGAGCTGCCCAGAGGAAGAGAGGCTTCGCCCATTCAGGCTCCGAGATAACGTTATCTTCTGCCTTCTGATTAAGTGTGGTGGATTTACAGCTCACAGCAATTTAATATGATATAGTCTCTGGATTTTTATTCATATCTAGTGTCGGCAAAACATGTTGTTGCACATTTCTAATCCGCCGTCAGTGTGGGTAGCATGCATTAGCTTGGAGGGCTAACATGGCTTGTTTATTATATAACGTAGCTGTCATCCTGAACGTTTCTCCAAACCCTGTTCAAAAATCCTGCAGCTCAATTCAAACTAGGTACTGCCTTAGTGTGTATGTGTGTGTGTGTGTGTGTGTGTGTGCCTCTGTGTGTGTGCCTCTGTGTGTGCGTGCAAGAGGTAGAGAGAAGAATTTAGAATTTCAACCCTCAGGTGGACCAGGTGAGCAACATGTCAGATCTGTCATTTCCCTCATTGGCTGCCCCACCCGCTTTCCCACAGTCGTCTTCTCCTCGGCCTGATAATGACGTTTAAGAAGGTAATGGTGTAAATGAAAGCTGCCCCCCCACCCCCCACCCCTGTCTGTATGTCTCTCTACCTCTCTCCCTCTCTGGGGAACAAAGAGGCCTTATTATACCTCCCTGTCAGCGTCGCTCTGTGTCTCACCACTGTACAATCACTGTTTTCAGCAGCACTATCAGCATGGGGTAAATGGAGAGAGAGACTGAGAGAGTGGGCGAGACAGGTAGAGAGAGAGTGGGAACGACTCTCTCCAGTGGCTGTATTCAACACTAGTTATCTAGGAGTGCTTTTTTAGTTTGAAGCGCATCGTTCGTTTGTTGAAAATGTCTTTGTGTGGACCTTTTTTAAAAAAAAAAAAAACTTGAACAGGCAGGGTAATTTATTTGAAGCACGCATTCACATGACACACATAGGAACACACACACTCCTTAAGTCGAGAGATATCTTCTTATTGGGGAATCTTTCAATAAATCAATGTGACTTTAAACACATTTCCCAGGCGACGCGGCTGACCTGATAAGAAGTGAACTAATCTCTTTTGAGGCTGCCGGGAGAGCTTTGAACCAAATCTACTGTGCATCTATCACCAAGGTTATTTGTCAATGGCTGCTAATCCCAGGTAAATTTCCCTGGTTTTATATCAGGGGTTCTCATGTCTGAAGTTTCTCGGCCTTGGGAAAATAAGAGAGCAGGCTTACAGAAAGTAGGGGAACAAAAGAAATGTTATGGATTTCAGCAGCAAAACAATGGTTGAGGAGGGGAGAGGGAGCAGAGAGGCAGCGAGGCAGGGAGAGAACGTTCATGAATTCTTCTGTACACATCCAAATAACAAGTTGTGTGTATATTTATACAACAGTTTGGCATCGTAATGATCAAAGATCAAATGTAATATTGCCCTTTTTGAGAGCATAAACAACAACCAGAAAAAGTAGAATGGATTTGGTTTTATTTTTTATTTCTTAGTCCCATTGTGCTCTAACAACAACAACAAAATCAATAGATTTTTCAACTGACCACACTGTTTTTTTTTATCATGAACCTCAACCGAATGGCTGAGATGTCCATTTGCAGCAGAAGTACACTTTCAACAATTGTCATAGGTTATTCTCCTTTAAATAAAAAAATAAATTTTCTGCATAAATTTCTTTGGCTGTGATAAAAAAAAAATGAAAACTGTCCATATAATATGAACTTTTTTTATATTAATAAATTAATTAAAAAAATAAAAACAGCTAAATGTTCATAGAAAATAACAAAAAGGCATGTATTATGCAGCAGGAGCACAGTAGTTTACTGGGCGAAGGATCTCCTGGTTTTCTAAAAATAAGGTCTATTTTTTTTCTTGTGTATGAACTATTAACAGAGATACCTTGGAGTTGCTAACAGTGGCTAAAAGTCGCTAACAGCCAGACGTGGCTAGCACTGATTAGCTCGGGGCATTAAGGTGAACCCATTAAAATGTCTTTTTTAACCACTAATACTGCTCAAAATAACAGCAAACCTCTGCATTAGAAGAGTCCCTACACATAAAACAAAGCACTAACAGCCTAGTTAGGGCGCACTCGCACTGTCCTTCCGCACAGGCCAAAACCGTTATTTCGGCTAAAGCCAAGTGCGTTTGACCAGTGTGAGTGCACACGCTCCGCGCATAACTGCGGCCAGCGGGCCGTCCACGGCCCACCTGAGAGAGGTGGGCTTTTGTAGAGCGCGTTTGCACATGTACAAGCACGAGTGCGCAAACGTGTACGAGCACGAGCACGATGCCTACGGCGGTTCTGACTTCATTTATGTGCGCCTGTTCGGACATAGTAAATAGAAGGACGGACCATGCGCAGACATTTACAACAACAACAACGGCGGTGAAAGGTTCACGTTGGTGTGATGCGGAGGTGGAGTGTTTACTGCAGATTTGGTCGGATGAAAATATTCAAAAACAGTCGACAAGACGCACAAAAACTCCTTGGTCTATGGAAAGATTTGTAAACAAAGAGATGCATCGCGAAGACGTCAATTAATGCGTGTGATGTGTTATGGCGTGATGACGTATTGACAGCAAGAAGCATTTGCGCGAAGCCCAGGCAGTGTGAGTACAAACGGGCCTGCGGAGCGGGGGTCGAGGGAGGGGGGACAAGTACCCTAAAGCCCGGGGCGCGGTGCGGAAGGACAGTGTGAGTGCGCCCTTAGAGAACCCAGAGTTCATTAAAAGAGCGTTTTGAAATACTTACCAACTGGCTCAGGTACCAGCTCCTCTCAAAGTAAAGTCCATTCAAGTTGATACCAAAGTCAATCCAGAAGGAAGGGACTCTGGATAGGGACTCTTCTCATGCTACTGCAGAGGTTTGGTGTTATTTTGAGCAGTATTAGTGGTTAAAAATGTTTTTTCAATGCCTTCACCATAATGCCAGTGTTAACCACATCAGGCTGGTGGCGACTCTACCGGATTTATTTTGTTAATAGTTCACACATGAAAAAACTGTCTCAATGGATTATTTGATGTGTGCAAGTGTTGAAAAAGACCATGGGATGATTTTACGCCAGAATTTCACTTTAACTCATCCACATAATTTTGGTAATGCACATTGTGCATCTTACTGGCCCAGGGGCAAAAAGTATGGGGAGCACTACAGTAGCCTAAATCGAAGTAAAACAGCTTTGTTTTAATTCACGACGTTAACCACGTGTTTAAAATGGTGACTGTTTTTACAATGCGCCGGCCTCTGGGAAATATGTTTCCCTCCAAATGAAATTTAGTTGTATGGGAACGTAATTTTTAGGAGACAGAGCTGTGGACATAAATGGTTGCGTACAACTGTGTTGTATGCTCACAAAGTTTGAATGTCATCCGTCATGTCTGCACCCACTGAAGGTGAGATCAGGGATCCAGTGAGCAGAGTTTCAGTCACATCTGTGTATTATATGAGCCACCAATTAGCAGAGCACACAAACTAATGATAGTGAGAAACGTCTCGTTCACAATTTGAAAAATAATGTTCCACCTTCACTGATTACAGGCCTCATCGTCCCACCACACACTGTTTGGCAATAAATAATTGATCGAACACATTACTTAAAGTGGGAAGTTTCTGTCTTTGCCATTCCTAGTGCTTTACTACCTCGCTTGGAAGGCAATATTTTTTCAATTTCCTTCTCTTTTTTTCATTTTCATCAGTTCGTTTTTTCTCTCTCTGTTTCATGTAGTTGCCCCCCCCCCTCCGCGCGCTTTTGTGTGGAGAAGATCATGGAAAATCTCTTGCCATATCTGTCATCTGTCACGCTCTCTGATGAACAGTTTTGATCTCTCGCTCCTCTGTTTATGGCCGTTGTCAAGCGAAAAGAATCGTTGCCGTAAGTGCTTACACCAGCGCGTAAATAGTTTGACGTGTGGCTCTGTAACAAAGTTGTGGGAGTAAATAACGAACCAAACAACCACGCTGAATTGCAATTAAGTTGTACGTCTGCATTATGAAATGTTTGTAGCAGCGTGATTTCTGCCCGCTCTTTTACATTCCCGAGCCTTGATATCAAAAGTGTATGTCTCTATGTTCCACAAGGACTCATTGGGTTGTTAGAGATCAAAGCACAGAATATTATGGATAGCACTCAAAACACACACACACACACACACACACAAACACACACACACACACACGCACACACACACACGCACACACACGCACACACACACACGCGCACGCACACACACACACACGCACGCACGCACACACACGCACACACACACACACACACACACACACACATACACACACACACACACATGCAGACACACCACACAGTGGGACAGCAGAAGGCTATGTGGAATAATATGTGATTGCTGCTAAATTCTTCCATCGTGAGGTCATGGTGTTAAGGTCCAACAATTGAGACAGAGGATTAAGAAAAGAAGAGTCTACAGCTGAATGGAACAGGCGTGTAATATTAATATATACATAGAGCCTTAACACACTCAGGACAACAACTCAAAAAAATATGTAGTTTGAAAAAATCTAGTTTTCCCTTTTTCATTTCCCAGTGTATCCTCCATTTCGTTAGCGATAAAAGTATTAGTTTAATTTGTATACTTTGGTTAAATATTTGACGTTTTTGTCATATTTGGACACTTTTACATCACCTCTAGGATTTAAAATAAAGTATTATGGGTTTCAACAACATTTGGCTCCATAGCGTGAGTTTGTAATGATTGTATGACCAATAACCGGCAAGCTGCTGCTTGTGAAGGGTTTTTAAATGTATCTTAAAGTATTATTATTTTCCAAATAATGAATACAATCTGCTACCAGGGTGAGATGATACTTTTTGTTTTCACTGGCACTTTTCAAGAATTTGCTGAGTGCAAAGGAGGTTTTTAATCGCAATGAAGCCTTCTGCAGTTAAATGAAGTTAAAGGAATCGTTTGGATTTTTTTCAACCCTTGAAGCCCTTTTTTAATTGACCCGTTTCAAGTTTTTACAAGAAGAAAAATTGTATAGTATACACTTTTTTCTGGCCTCAGCTCATTTCATGTGACATGTACAAACAAAAACAAATAATAGCACACACGCTACTATTCCCCACATATTTACATTCTTCATATGATTTTCAGGTCAGTTTGACCTACACACACAAACACACACTCACACACACACACACACACACACACACACACACACACACACACACACACACACACACACACACACACACACACACACACACAGATAATGTTAGATTATTATGTAAGAACAGAGAATCTATTTGCTCTCACTGTCCCCCACTCTTTACCCTCTGTCATGTTTCCCCCTTAACCACGAAAAAATCACACTTCCATTGTTAATTGTGTTCTAGTAGAGACTGCTTACAACTATTAAACATATCTGTTATCTCTATTGTTTGAAATTGAGATAAATAAAATATATGTTAATGGTTCATGAAGTAAAATTTTATTTCAGACCAAATATGGCCAGGGTCAATTTGGAAATCATATTTAACTTAACAACTGAAAACAACAACTTAACAGCTGGAAAGTGAAGACCATACAAAGGTTAAGAAGGGTTGTATGAGGTAGTCATCCATAGTCGGTGTATTTCCTACAGTAGATGGCGGTCAGCATGCCCCCAGTTTGGAGAAGTCGGCTGAAGCTGTTGCATCCATCTATGCTCTCCTCAAAGACACCAGACTCCTTTGACAAAAACAGTAATTTTGGCTGCCTGATGAAGAAATAGTGTAAATACAGCATACATTTTTAAGTATTATAGATGTTTTAGGTGGTCTTTTTTTAGATGTCTAAAATATGTTTAGCTGTTTTTCCTTAGCTTCGGTGTCAGTACTCCTGCCTGCCGTGTGCCAGCCGCCATGTACTGTAGGTTATACACTGACTATAGATAAGTACCTCATACAACATCACTCAGATGGGAATCAGAACCATCCCGTTCAGTGTAATGAGAGAGTGGGATGAAAGAAAAACACCTCTTTTTTTTTCTCAGAGTATAGTGTATTGCGTTGTTTCTGGTAGAATATAATAATAAGAAAGTCGGCTACAGTTAATAAGCACTTGGCAGGACCTTTAATTAGAGAAAGAATAAGTTAAAGTGACATTTTAATAAATCTCATGAGCCAAATTGCATATGATTGAGCTACAGTCCTTGCATAGCTACAGAAACCAAACAAGAAATAGTCATATTTCATTATTTAATATTTTACTGCACATTTTCTATTTTTTCCTTTCTCTAAGTATGTATATAAATGTTTATAAATATATATATATATATATATATATATATATATATATATATATGTTTTTTTTTTAATTATTATTATTTATTTTTGTTTAGATCAAAATACAACCCAAAATGTTTCTTGCCATTTCGTACATGACCAAAAATACCATTTAAACAGATGTTGATCCTAAAATGATTTCATTATTTTTTTTCGTAAGTTTTGATAACTGATGTGAGACTAAATGCTGTTTTGGAAGCAAATCCACAATTGCCTATATAAAAAGGTGGAAAGTGTTTCCATTCCATTTAAAAAAAACAGAAAAAACAACTGTAGTAGCTGTCCAACATCGACAGCTAAAAAAAAAAGGCAGTGGTATCAATATTGGCCCCCGGAAACCCACATCAGTTGGACCTACTGTAAGTTCATATTGGGACAACTCTGAGACAAATCAGTGGTGCTGTCGAGGACAGACAGAAGGCACAGATGAAAAGTGAGAGACACCAAAATAGAGAAATGGAGAGAGAGAGCGAGAGAGTGAGTGAGTGATTCGGGGAGAAGGCAAAGACGAAGAGGAAGTGGAGGGGTGTGGGGTGGGGGGCTGATCTTGGAAAGGTTTAGTATATCATAATTATCCCGTTAAGTAACGGCGGAGCGGCCTCCCCGGGGGAATTTGTCTTAAATGGAAGATTTGCAAGGAGAACGGGTCAGAGAGAAAAACGGCTTCCAGTCGGCAGGAAATCCTGTTTACATTTACATAATCATATCAACACTCACTCCTTCTTCTTACTCCTCTCTTTCTTTTGGGTGCCTTTTCAAAAAAAAGAAAAAAAAACAGGGGAGAAAGACAAATGAGGGAGGGCTTTAGGCTGCTGCTTGTCGACGTTTGTTGTTGTTGCCTCTTCTTTTTTTTTGCATGCTCTTATTTGCTGCCAGTGTTGGCAAGAATGCCTCATTTTTTTAAATCTCTTGCCAGCACCTCCAACCTCCTCTCAACATCTTTCCACCTCATAATGTCCTCTTTAAGTGGGGTCTCTCAGACCTTTCCCTCATTTGGCATGTTAGAAAAAAAAAGAAAAAAAAACAAGAGAGAGAGAGAAAAAAACGCTTAAGCATAAATAAAGAATGGCGTGCCCGGCTGTGTGAGACTTAATTGAGATCTGCTAAGAGCAGGCAGCAGATGTTTGTAGCAGCAACTGTTGAATCATCAGAGACCACTGAAAGCCTGTGAAACCACGCTAAAAAGAAGCCAGGTGCTCCACTTTTTTTATTTCTCACTTTCTCTGCCTTTTTTCTCTCTTTACATCACGGAAAACTGAAGTGGTTATGTGGATGTGTGTATGGGGAGTTTGTAGGAGGGAAAAAAAAAAGAAATGAGAAAGACAAATATATGGGTCAGAAATGTTTTAGCAATGCTTGAGGTATTTTAAATGTATTTCATAATATGTAACTACCACTTTTCAAATACATTTACATTTTAAATGTATGTACACATGTAAATCAGATGCCATTTATTATAGCCTGATTGATAATGCTGATAGTATTTCTATTATATAATATTGTGAGATGCTTTTATTTTTAGCTGTAAAGCTCCCCTCACATCATAAGCATGTAAAGATAAAAGACTGTGATTCATGAAAGAACGACTTGGCTCTGATGCACGCGAGGCAGACTCAGGTTTGTAGGATTCCTCGGTTTCAGCCGTAAGACTGAGCCAGTCTTTACTAATAATGCAGTGGGAAAGTTCTGTGTCTTTTTGTCTTGAAAACCCTGCACCTTGTATTTATTTATTCGCACATTGATTTGGTATTGATTTATGGGTCAGGATAGGTTCAGTTTGAGAACCACGTGATTAAAAAAAATGTTGCCTATTGGCCGCCATCCCTACATCCTCCATCATGTTCAATTACACTGTACAACATGACCATAGAAACTAAGCAGTATCCTTATGCAGAAATAACACCTGGCCAAAGGTTTTCTGGGTGTCAGTTGGTTCAAGGCGGAGAGAGTAAACAATGCTGTATTTAAATAAACCCAATGTGAGCGTAAAATAAAGTAGAATGAAATCCATGAGCTAAATTTTGACACATACATTAGGGGTGCAAAGCTGAAAGCAGATAAACGGTGTTCGGTCCGTCTCATTGGCGGAAGTTCCCACAGAACGGAGCATCCGAGATCTGCTGAATGACACCCAATACATTGATGATGTCATCTGAACACAATGCGCACATTGACATGACACAGACCTGGATTAAATCAGCGAAATATTTCTTTAATAAATCTGCAATTAATGAATGAAATTATGTACAACTGGTTGATGGACAGTACACTTAGGGTGAGATAGGGTTATTTTTTTTAAATCAAGTCTTCATTTAAAAGATAAAATACAGTGATAAAGAATGATGAAGTACAAATGCAACATTGGACTTAAAGTAGTTCACACAGCCCTTTTCTCCTCCTCCTCTTCTTTTTCTACAGACTTCAACTAAACACCCGGCCCTAGTAGACTTCTCCATCCTCCCATCATAAACTGCTGTCATTTATTAACCTTTAAGATTTTGAAGCTTGGGAAAACTCCCTCCTGTGTCATGGGAATGGTGAGAACCAGCGACAGGTTCTCTGTGATTATAAATGATAACTATGATAGCTGAGGCAGGGTTACTCTACCGTCTGTCTTGTTAATCACCCTCAGTAGAGACCTTAGAGGTTTATTTTCATCTCAGTATCTGCATCTGTTATCTCTCTGTGATGCGTTCCTGGTCTTTAGTATTTGCTTTTTTGCTGTTAGCCTGGAGTTTAAGTAATGCACATATTTAAAATGATACCTTTGTCTAATGATTGTTGAGATTTAAGGACAACTCCCCATACTCTTTCTGCATTATCATAGGCTGAGATTCAGCACTTGACTCATATTGTTTACTTTCCTGCCTGTGTCTGTCTTTATGAGTGAGTATTATAGACGTTAGCAGGGCAATGGTTGCCCTATATATGCATATTGCCCTATATAATATTGCCCTATTTGCTGCTGTCTCTAGTTCATGTTCTCCTCCTTCTGTGAGCTCCTGCACATACATCCTCCATATAGTGTCATCACGCTCCTTTTGTCTGTGCTCTTCTTCTTCTTTTCTCTCAGTCAAATGAATGGGTTGGGGGATACATTTCAATGGCCGATTAACAGACTCCTTCTTCCTTCCCATCTCCCATCTGGCGTCATGCCACACCGAATTAGTAACCAGATATGTCACCACCACCGTGCTGGTGCGGATAACACCGTACGCTTCTGGGAGGGCCGTAGCTTGCAGATTAGCGCCTACAATTAATACAATTGACTTGCAAGAAGGCCGTCTGCTCTCTTGTGTTTTGTAGTTTATTGGTGCTGTACTTCAAAACTAAGCAGCGGACAGGAAGTTTTCAAGGCGCAAGAAAGTAGAGAGGGAGAGAGTGTGTGTGTGTGTGTATGTGTTAGTGTGTGTGTGTGTGTGTGTGTGTGTGTGTGTGTGTGTTTGTGTGTGTGTCTGTGTGTGTGTGTGTGTGTGTGTGTGTGTGTGTGTTTGTGTGTGTGTGTGTGTGTGTGTGTGTGTGTGTGTGTGTGTGTGTGTGTGTGTATGTTGGGAATTGAATTTCACAACATGGTTATCAAATACTACACAGTGTATCATTCTGCTGTTATAAATATTGAGACTAAAAACGTTCTAAAATGTCAACTTTTCACTAACATATTATTGGATAAAACACAGTCTATTTCACGGTTTTAAATGATTTTGTACTCTCTATTAACACACTATTATTATTACTCTCTATTATCATTTGTTCCCATTTCTTATTTGTAGAAGTAGTGTCATCAATAGTAGTAGATTAATAATGAAACATTGTAGTTTTAAAGGAAGCATACATTCATCACTATACTTTTACATTCCAGTATATAGTTTACAGCAGACGGACTAAACAGCCAAGGGGCAAAACATCCCCTGGCGTGGCCTCTAACCTGTGTCTGTATCTCAGAGAATGAAGGACGGATGTTAGTTTGTGTTAACACAAACCTTTCCCCCGCAACAAAAAAGCAAGACAATATCCAGTGGCTGTAATCTGCAGTGATGAGATAACCTCACTTATTCCTGCCCCCTGAACAAAAGCTTCTTCGAAAAGAAAAGGATGGACAGTAGGGACGGTTAGGAAACTTGAGAGCTCAAATCCCTAATATCCTTGTGAGAACATGAAGGCAACGTGGAGTTAAGGAATGACAGGCGCACAGAGTTGTGAATACACATAGCCGCACAGAAAATGAAATAAAGAAAAACAAGCCTTCATTTGACTGTGAACTGTGAACTTTTTTTTTTTGCTCTTTTCCTCTCACTCTTTTACATTAGACTACAAGCTCTTTCAAAGCACAGTGTGTCACAAGCATTTAAGATGTGGCCTTTTTCCCCCTGCACATTCCAACGCCATTATGTGACATTGTTGCTGAATAAAAGGCTGTATTATGTTCTAGCCCCCCCAGTAAAAGGGCAGAAGTGGACCCAGTTTTATCTGCTGAACGAATCAATCAGGATTATGTCAGCTGAAAAGAGTCACAGACAGCCGTCGCCAGGCACTGTGTCTCTGTGTGTGCGTCACTGTGTATATCCCCTTCTCTGTGTGGAAAGGATGGGACATTTGCATTGGACGAAAGCACTTGTTGGTTATGAACATGGCCAGCTTGGTGACAAAGATGTAATTTGGGGTCTAAAAAGCCAGAGGATCTTTTTTTCTATGTATGTATTTACCCACTCCCCCTCAACCCAACCCTTTCTCCTCCTCTGTGGCAGGATTGGAAGGGCACTAATTATCATTTCAGCAGAAATGATTAGGAGATCAAACAGGGATCGAATGCCATTTCCTTCCATTAATGCAGGGGGTTTAGAGTGCCTGTCATGGCTTGGCTTGTCCCAGGGCCTGTGGAGAGAAAAAAAATAACAGGGGAGAAGAGAAAGGAGGAAAGAATGGAGGATGGAGAAGAGGCTTAAAAGGAAGGGAGCAAGAGAGGGACAGGACGGGACAGGGGTTTGGCAAAGAGTTATTGAGTTAAAAGGCCAATGGATTTTGTGAGTGGAAGTTGAAGAGCAGAAAGCCATCATTTGAATAGGGATAGGTAATTAGAACTATTATTTTTCTTCTGTGACTTTGTGGAAATCTGTACAGAAACTGGACTCGTAAAAAGTATTCTAAAATATTTGCAGCCTGGCCTTAGAAGAGTTACAGCAAGAGGTTGGTTTTCCAGGTCCCCTCTAGCAACCCCAGACACAGCTTTAAGAGGCTCACACTTGGTATCCTCCACAGCAGCAGACAAGACATGATAACTTAGGGGACGCAATACAGTGGTCAAGGTCATGAAGACCATGGTT
Source organism: Echiichthys vipera (assembly GCF_963691815.1). Lineage (NCBI taxonomy): Eukaryota > Metazoa > Chordata > Actinopteri > Perciformes > Trachinidae > Echiichthys > Echiichthys vipera. Next base: position 7,337,108 of record NC_139826.1, read on the forward strand.
TTTTATTTGTATACAGTAATACTCCAGCAATTTATTGTTGCACTTACATAACACTGCAGGACTCTCAAGTGGCAGATTAATGGAAAGAATAGTCAAAATCAATGCAACAGTGATAAACATATCCTCAGTTTTATACATTAGAATGGATTAGGCTCCAAAGATACTTGATTTTACATATCCCATCATGCAGCTTGATAGCGTCTCTTTAGTAGCGCCCAGTCACGGCTGAAATTGGAGCAACAAAGTCCCGCCCCGCTCCATTTTGCTCCATTTTGAGTTATGGAAGCCACAGTTTAGCCCTTTACCTTGGTCATTCATAAGATAATATGTTCACATCGTTTATTACCATTCTCAAAAGACGTATTTCTACAAATACTCCTGCCTCCTAACCCTCTCCATTCCTGTTTGATGGTTTCCTCCATTTTGGACTCACCTGCTCTCTCTCAGATTAGATAAAACTCCTCCAAAAGACTCTATACAATATGTTTTACAAGATGAGAGGGACTCCCCATGTTGCCCTGTCTCTTAAAAATTACATTCCAATACAACGAAGTAAATCTCAATTACATTTCAAGGGAAACATATTTTCCGCCAGATTATGTTTGTTTTTGACGTATCACAAATATTTTTCTAATCGTAAACAAACACAGGACTTTCACCCAGGAGACTGTTATTTGTGTCTACTGTGAAACCAAAAGTCAACATTGACTTGATTACATTAACCTACACTAGTCCATAACATAATTAACTCATCCACATAATTATGGCAATGCAAAGTGTATATTTTAATAAGCCGCCCCAGGGGCAACAAGTAGGCTACAAATAAAACAATAACGGGCCGAAAATGGACCCCGGGGAACACCATGAGCCTAAACCTAAGCAAATAGTTTTGTTTTAATTGAAGACTTTAAACAGTAAACGTTTTTAAAAAATGTGCCAGTCGCTGGAAAAATAAGTGTCCCTTGAAACATGACTGATAATGTAGTTCTGTTGTATGGGAAGGGATGGCCCATGAGTAAGAAACTGAACTTTATGTGTAAAATAAGCCTAAAAGTGCCTCTTAAAGTCCGCCAAACCATCAATTTGACAAAAGATCTTTTCTGAGTATTCCTGTCATATAACTTTTTGATGCTATATCTTTTTAAATTAATATCCTGTGGTACTTCCTTGATCAAAGCATCCTGTAAAGATTCCACTTTGAAGGTTTTAGGCTAAATGAGAAAACCCTGAACCTAAACAAGTGATGCAGAACTGGCACCTAACAAAGTTGGATGTTTCCATTAAAAGATCAAAGAGAGTCGAGGTGGATATCTAGAAGATTAGCGAGAAACAGCAAAGCGAAGGGGCAGAATGGAAAGTGCCGATGAGGTTGTGATTGTTTCAGCACGTCATATGAGAGAAATGTCAAAGGGAATGTGAGAGATGACCTCTGCGTTCATCGCCCATTAATGACCCTGCAGCTCCCAGCTTCATTTTCTCTCTCATCAAAAACATTAAAAAAAAACATTTCCTCCTGTCTCCAATAGTCATTTCCCCCCGCATTGTATTTATGTATTGAAAAAAAGGTAATAGATCAAGCACATTCCATTATTCTCTTATAAGATCATTAGCAAATATAATTAGATATGAAAGAAAGTAATTTGGAAAGGAGAGGGGAGAAAAGCGCTATCAGGCAGAGAAGACAGATTGTAGCATCAGAGTGTTTGGGCTTAAATTGCTCAGCGGAGGTATTATCAAGCCGGCAATCTTTTAGCCTCAGAAATAGTTTTGGAGACAGAAAGCGAAAGATAGAAAGAGGCCACTAACATTCACTTCATTGTGTTTCCCCAACTGCAATCATTCTTTTTTACATTTTCTTTTTTTCGCTCCTCTGAATCTTTCCATCCTGTCATACGCATCACCTCATACTAGACCCGAGAGTTTGCAGCAAAACAAAACTGAGTTTATAAAAAGAAAACAAGTTGACATGGAGTCAACACACACAAGAAAACACATTATCACAGACAACAGAAAACAGGTAACCTTTTTACCCACTCCTCGCACATATTGATTCGGCTTTTGTATTATTTTTTGCAACTTTAAAAAACAGAAATAACACACAAATTGCATTCCGCCTTGAAGTTGCTTCGCGAGGAACCTTTTTTCACGGCATATCTTGTCTCTTCTCTCTCTCTCTCTCTCCACCTGCTCACAGGAGTTTTCGTCACTCTTTGTTGCAGCTTAACACCACACTATGTTTGTCTAATAGGGATCTGAGTCGAAAGCAGACTGAGAGCACACAATCCTGCTGAGTTTCACCATATATTTGCTTTTTTTCCCCTCCACCCCTTCTTCTTTAGTAGTGCTTTGAGGGATAGGGGGAGGGAGCAGGGGAGGGGTTGTCGGCAGAGGAGGGGTGGCAGGGTGGATGTGGATTTTTCTAGTCTTTGTGCGAATCACAGGGAATGGTAACTATAAACATCCTGTATTCATTAAAACCATCTAAAAATACAATTTTGGAGAAGTGGGGGGTGGGGGGGGTGCGCTCACTTCCTCGCCGCTCCTCCTTGGTGTATACAAGCGGGCCGTGTTATGCCTGGTGCCGCTCATATTTACATATTTATAAATACTGGGCTGTACAATGAGACGGGACTGTGCCAAGAACAACACTTTCTGCTAGTGTAGGGCCCGGATGCCTGGGAGAGGGAACAAAGGAGCCACAGCCACCTTCAGTGGCACAGAGAGGGTTCACAGAGCTTGACTTTGCACACTGTTAAAGTCCATATGGATGGAGATGATGACAGATGATGCACTGCAACCATCCAGGCTTTGTCTGTTTTTTTTTCCCTTCTTTTTTAAGATGAGGCCAATATACTTTCATCCTAATTCAGTGGAGGGGAGGATTTTGGTTTCCTCGGCATAGAGCTATGACCGGACCCAAAACATCCGGCTCAACCCCACATGGACACTATAGTTTCTGTTGAAGTCCAACACCCAAAACATGGCAGCAGTCTAAGGCGTGAGCCCTTTTGAAAGCCCCAATTGTCCACAGATTTTGTATCCAAAGTAAGTTTAATAGATATCCAGAAAAAGGTAGTCACACACAGCAGTACACAGCCCGTATATTATTCATTATGATATATAATATATTACTATACTTTAAGGTATGCCTGTAATGTTTTTTTTTTTAAAAACACACCTTGAAATTGGTGCAAACTTGACCTGATTGAAGTCCAGGGTAATTTTGAGAAATTACAGCCCGATGGCTCGATCCTTTAGTGGGTTCCAGTCGGGTTCGGGCAGAGCATCAAAGCTCTAACTCAGCAGCTTCAGGAAAGTGCAGCCTGCCTTACTATAATAAGAGGCTTTTACATACTCACTTACTTTTAGAAGGGGTTCCCAACCTCTTTGTTCAAAGCGAAGCAATATCTTCATGTGACCCCCGTGTAACCACTTGCATACCAGTTGTGACCGGTGCAATAAAAGAGCCTACTTTTATTCCAATAACTTTAAAATACTAAGGAGATAAAACATCCAACAATTCACAGTTAAATCTGAGGGAAGGTTAAAATAGTTTGTTTTCTATTTCTAATATTAATTATTATTATTATTTATAATTTTCTGACCCCAAAATGTTACATGTCCCTTTGCGGGGGTCCTGGCCACCAAGTAGGAACCACTGCTAGCGGTATCTAGCCATGCAGATAGTTTCATCATATACTGTATATCATCATAAGATGCTTAACCTCTCCTCTTTATAGCCAGTTCATCCAGATTATCTATTTGTCCATTAACAACACTGATTGTCTTTTATGTAGCTACAAAGAATATTACATTCACCTCCACAATATTGGAGTGAGGACAGATTTCTTAAAACCTTGCTGAATAAAACAAAAACAATCTGCATTAAAATAGTTCAGTGAAAAAAAAAAACACATCTTCTTTATATTGTATTTGGGTCAACGGGTAATTTAAGTGGACAGTTTCAGAATAGTATGATGCAATTTCAAAAATTTGAACTGAAGTTGACCAGAAAAGAGTGACTTTTGGCCCATTTAACATACCTATCGACCATCGAAAATCTATATTAGCTAAACCCTCATGGTCATTGAAAATAGAAAGAATAAAATGGCAAAAAGCTGAAACAGAGGCCCCAGCGTTTCTCACTCATTAGTGTGAACTATAATCTCAAGAAATGTGACACACAACCAGTCTCAAGAATCACAGGGTGTTGCACTGCAAAATGCCAGCTTCCACTTGGTGAGTGCCTGTTGTGTGATGTTTTCACACACTGTTATTAATGTCAGGTGATGCTTCTGCGACCAGACTGACACTTATTCACACAAGCACACACACACACACACACACGGTCCGTCGTATCCCAAGGCGGTCTCCGACACATGCTTCGAGTGCAGTGGTATGCCATTGTTCCATCCTCCTACCCATTTATCCATTCTGTTGAGCATGACACATGTATTAACAGTGGATGGATCCTGGAGTTGTGTGTCCTCACACCATATGTTTTCCTATCCCAGGTCCTATCCTCTCCAATAACCACCCGTCTCCATCTGCTATATCTGCAACACGCCACAAGAGGGCGCACTGACTCTTTCACATTTCGTTTTAAAAACGTCGTGGTGGCATGTGCTGTACATTTACTGCTGTTCCTTTAACAATTACATCATTTTTATTGAGATGGATTTTTGTCATTATCATACTGCCATCATGTATGCACACTACAGCAGCCCCTAAGAAGGGCAGACTATTTGAAGGAAACACATAGATTGCATTGAAGTGATAAATGAATGCCAGGCAGGTTTTCTGTGTCTGTGAGGTGCATCTGCTGCCTGCCCGAATGGGAAATTAAAAACTGCGAGGGGAAGTTATGCTAAATCTATAAAGTTGGCCAGGAAATCTCTCCCCCTTCGCAGTGGCAGTTGTTTGGGGAGAAGGAGCACCGTGCTTAAATAATAACATTCCAGGTGGCTTAGTTAATGAACAGTGAAAATCAAATATGGGGCCTAATCTGGAGCTCGTTACAGGAAGTTTCTTTACAGGGAAGTCAAAGGCAGGAAGTGCCCTTGGGGAGAGGAAGATACTTTTTGAAGCTTCAAAAATGAGAGAACTTTATTTTTTGTTTATTTAGTAACATAATTGTACATAGAATAACAATTGTCATATAAAACATAGAGACTTGAACAGATCAGTGATATCTAATGATGGCTGCTTTCTCTTTTTTCATAAAGTGTTTGGGCAAATTAGCTCCTCGTTTAGTTCATTTTAATACAGAAATGTTGAAAGTGAATCATCAATAAGGAAAGAAAAATGACTGGTCAAAATGTATGTAGACATATGATCAGCTATCTACTGTATGCAGGCTTCAACATATTTCCTGTCCTAGCTTGCCATCTTGTGGTGAATGCTGGTAATGGAATCCTATCATTTAGTAGTAGGGATTTATAATGTGAAAATTTGATGATAAAACAGCAGTTTGTTGACACCAAACCTTCAATGTGCATAGCTGTTCTCTCACAGCTATCATGTTAATGGTGCTTAGTATGTTCTAGGATATTATAAGTGTGCATTATGAATTATATATAATTATATATATATATATATATATATATGTTCCAAACGCTTCCTCCAATATCATTAGAATGAAAAAAAGCTTTTTGTAATTATCTTTTAGCGTCACTGGAACCATCTGAAAGCAGAAACCCATGTGAGACATATATTAAAGTAAATGTTGTTGGGGTTGTTCACTCCACGCACACACAGACAGCGAGAGTTATTACTCAGTGCTGCATCTAAGAGATGTTTTATCATGTTATTAGCTCTTTATTTTCCCTCTGTTACGCCGGCACTTACTTTCATTTCTATATCCGTTTCTGTCCTCGCAAAAGCCCAACTCAAATAAACCTGTGTTTTAATTTGGTTTTGTCAGATTCATAACGGCACTTTAAACGAACATGACATGCAAATGTGTTCGCCGGTGTTTTATTGCAAAATAATTTTCGAAGAAGTTGCTGAGGGAATGAAAGTGTAGAAAAGAAGGAGGGGGGGCAAGCTGTATTATTTAGTGGCCGCTGCTATGGGACCTAATTACAGTTATTCATGTCTTACTGTCTCACCGAGTCTTAAAACTTTTTTATTAGAATTACTCACTTTACTTCTCACCCACTGTCACACTTCCTGTCACACCTATTGAGCCAACCAACTTGATTGTAACAAGTACGAAACTACTCCAGTTGTCATAACCCTAATATGTTAGCGTCCCATATCATTTTTGAAATGATTATTTCACTGAGAATCCCATCACAGCCTCGCAATGTAAGCTCATGTGTACAGAAGATGCAGCAATAACATTAGGAGGAAATGAATAGCAGATTTGTACAGTAGATGTAGCAATCTGACGAAAACTCTTCTGGCCTTGCTCATGTAAAGAGCAGCCTCTTACTGTACCAACAGTTACTTATAGTGGATGTTGTAGTGTGGGAGAATAATAACACAGACACCTTAGAACAGCCCTTTTCTATCATTGAGTGAACTGTCAACCCCTGATTAAGTGACATATGTTATTTATATTTCATATTATACTCAATTCATAACAATCAGTACAGAACAACTGATAAACAGTACAAATAACCCAAAAAGTGAACACAATCACTCCAGAAAGTTTGAGTAAAAAGGGGAGTTCGGACGAATTTTGAGATTTTTATTTCTCCTGAATATTGCATCAGAGAATTGTTTTATTATTATTATTATTAAATATTAAATAGCCTTCTTTTTTGAAAAATTACCTTCAGGTCTTCAACATGCCCATATCCTGTTTATATCTTAGATAATCCAAACTTTAAACAAAACATTTGTATTGCGTTTTCTTCACAGAAATCAATGAAATGCTGAGCTACAGGCCTACTGTATATTTTACTTTCTCCCCTTAAAATCAAATGGGGGCTTGCAATCCCCTGTGATGCTTTGGCGACCCCCAGTGGGTATCTGGACTCCCAGGTTGGGAGCCAGTGTCTTAGAATCCAAACCAAATCAATAAGAAGGTTACACTTAAATGTAAATTAATCTAAATAAACATGGAGGTAATCTGTGGAATTATTGTATATGAATATATTTCATTTTAAGGTGCTCCTGTTCTTTTTATCCATATACTAAGCCTATTTCATCCGGCTATATTAGCATTTATAACACAACAGATTAATTATTTGAAAGCAAAAAGTCAAATTTGGGACTGTGAGCTGAAGGTTTTTCTGTTGCTGGTCTTAGATTTCTCTGTGTTTTTAATAATGGGTACATCTCATTTCATGTATAGAATCTGAATCCAGGAGCAACATTTTAAAGGGTCCCTTCACTGAAATTTACAATGTCACGCTTATCTCTGGCAGTACCTAGCCATTCCGATACTTTTGGTTTAGTTCGTCCAGGACCGGAGATATCCTTCTTTGACAATTCAGCCAATACACCAAGACAATGAAAGTGAAATGAATCCTGTGTCCCTGTAATTGGGAATAATTCATAGACTTGTCTCTGGATAGTTTCAGCTGGGAATACTTGATACCAATGAAATAGTCCCTATGAAAACTGTGTGGTCTATGGATTTATATACAGTATATTATATTATCCAGTTCTATTCACCTTTATAGTATTGGGTTGAAGACTCAGAGCCTGGACCAATTAAACTAAAACTATCTTTAAGACTAGCTATAACTGCAGGTGAGTGGAAAAAAAATACATTTTCTACTACAAAGCTATCTCAAAAATCTCATCCATCCATTTGGCCCTGTCAACACCTGATCCATACCTGAAACCAGATCTGTTTTTAACCTATCCCCAATGGACTATGCCTAATTTCAACCATCTTCTCACATCCGTAGAACAAATCAGGTTTCTGGTACAGATCCTATGATATTGCAATGCTAAGGATGTGTGTGTGTGTGTGTGTCTGTGTGTGTGTGTGTGTGTGTGTGTGTGTGTGTGTGTGTGTGTGTGTGTGTGTGTGTGTGTGTGTGTGTGTGTGTGTGTGTGTGTGTGTGTGTTTGTGTCTGTGTGTCTGTGTGTGTGTGTGTGTGTGTGTGTGTGTGTGTGTGTGTGTGTGTGTGTACTGCAGGGTGGGGTCGGTGTGTTGGGTCCGTGGTGCTAATCTGCCTCTTGTTCTCTCATTGGCAGTAGTGCATCTCTGGGTAGGAGAGGAGGACCAGCCAATGACCCATGACCCCGTGCTGACCCACGACCCCAACCATCTTAACAACGACCTTAACCACCCTAACAACCATAACCTAGGTGACGCAGAGGGGCTGGACGCCCACGCTGTAAACAAAGACTAACGGCCCACACCGGAGCAAGGCAGGATGATGAGGATGATGATGAAGGCGATGGTGATGAGGAGGATGAAGGATAAATGAAGGAGTACACTATAACAAAGACTTTATTTAAGATGGAAAAAAAAACACATACTACCGTCAGAGTCAAGAGAAGGCGTGAACTATAAGAAGGAAAGTTTGGGACAGTTGCCTTTGGGGACGGATTTGCAAGATGCTTGGACACTAAACAAAGTGACGGCAACTTTCCTGTTTTGTCTCCTGTGGTCTGAATGCCCCTTGTCCTTGTTGTCTTTTCTCTTATACAATGTTTTTTTTTTCTTTTGATGAAACTACCTGTCTGATTAGCACTTCCTGTAACTGGCACCGCAATCTCTGATACATTCCTTGAGCTAGAAAGGTGTGTCTTTTTTTTAAATTTAGGACTGAAGTGTAGTGCTTGATCAAATGCTTTTAAAGACTTTTCTCTCCTGTTAAATGAAGGTCACGAGTCCACGGACCACCATTATATTGTACCTGGAATGTATTCTACTGTAGAATAGAAACTCAACTTTACCGGGGCTGTTGACAGAGACCAAGCACATTTCCTGTCAGACCAGCCGCTCCTGGCTATCAGCTGTCATAGAGTCACTATTTATGTCCCATAATAACCATGCATCACACTGATTATGGTTAACAAAGGACAGGGCACCATATGACAATCTACAATGCAAGTTTGCTTCCAGAAATAATATGGTAATGCTGGGAGAATAGCATACCCATGGTTGACTTTTGATGATGGTGGTGCTAATGATGATTGTGAAGACAACAGAATATTCAAACTGCCCTAAATGTACTAACAATACTATAACCCCCTACCCCCCTCCATAACCAGGCCAGTACAGGCCTTCACCCTGCTATATGGCTCCCTTTTTCTTTCTTGTTCTGTATCATTCAACATAGCGCCCATAGACGCTTTATGTACATAGAGAGATATACAGTAGTTAAAAAAAAGTAAAAACAAAAGTTTTAAAGCATTTGTGACAAGGAAAAGCAAAGACAGTAGTTTACACGGCCACATTCTCAAAAAAGTAGGCGTTCTTCTGGATTTTGACTGAGAAGAATTTAAAAAAAAAAGATCTCAAAAACAAAAAAAGGGGGAACAGTTTCTTTCTTTATCGCCCTCCACCCCTTTCTCTTCATCTCTCATGTCAACCTCAAGGACTTTAGTGTTGCAGATGTTTCTAAAATACTGCCACCGATCATTGTTGCACAGTGTTACTGACTACTGAAAATGGTTTGATGTATTTACTTTAAAATGAGGAAAAAAGAACAAAAAAAATTGGAAAAAAAGACATATTGTGTATAGCCTTAGATACAAGTCATCTGTTATTGCTTCTACAAAGCTATGTAGCTGTGCTAGACTGTAGGACGTAGGGTTGATTTTATTTTGAATTTTTATATGTACTGTACATTAATGCCTTCTCCATTTACTGATCAAAAAAAGAGGAACAATTTGACAATCGTCTCCTGTGCCGCGAACATATTTGCCCCCATATATACAGAATCCATTATGCATAGAGGGACTTAATCCTTTCTTATTTCTTTCACTTGTTTTTGGTTCTCAGAAGTATTTTGCACTGTAATAGTATTATAAATCCAACCTATACAGTACAAAACTAGCTAACTAACTAAACTGAAGGTGTGTGTTTGTGTGTCCCTTGGCATTGTGAAATGTTTCTACGTCCTTTTTTGTGAACCCAGAGAAAAATTCTAATGCGGTATGTACAGTCCAAATATAATACTTATTTTAGTTTGAGCAACCTCTATACTGTATGTGGCTTTGACAAATTGTTACCCCCATTTCTTTTGTATGCAAATTTCCTTTTGCCCTGCAGTGTAGGCCCGTTACTGCTTTAGCCTGCGTCATTTTCAATGCTCAGATTCCAACTTGAGGAGATTTTGCTGCAGTAAAACCTCTGATCCCCCCCCCCCCCCCATTTTAATTTGATTTATGTAGACTACAATTAATCATTCTTCCAATTCCAATATGCCAGGAAAAGAGGGGTTTAAAAACTAAAATAATAAGAGTGAGAAATATGGAAATGGTTGTAGGGAAATATAACAGGGTGTTTGAAGGGAGGAATTCTGGAAATGGGGTCTGAGTAAACCAATCAGACGTATCCTGCTGGAGGCACTGACCATTGGCTTTGACCTCTGACCTTATCTCTGTTTTCCGCGGGTGTAAAGATGAGAGATTAATGGTGAGAGTCTCACTTGGGCTCTCTCCGTCTCCGAACCAGCTATAATGAGCATTCCACTCCACATATTATGTACAAAACCTGTCTTGTGAGCTGAACACTCTTTATGTTTCACTGTACCCTCATGGCAGATGCTTTGTTTTGTAACTACTGAACTGTACTTATAGTAAAAATAAAATGTATTCAAACTAAAAAATGAACAAAAAATGGATTCTCACGGAGCAACGGCCTGTTTCATGTTTTTAATTTCTTCATTTCTAACAGAGCGAGAGTCAGGAAGTGGGTAAACTGTATGGAGAATAGTCCATCACTTCCAACGCACGTTATTATCTCTCAGTCAATTTGATGGCAAAGCTTCACGGACTGTGATCATGATGTCGAAAATACACAACTAAATTACTGCTTGCACCACTCTGTCTCCCAAAGGTGTCCATAAAGTAGCTGTAGTGAAACACTATAGGAATGATGGGAAACATGAGCATGCTCAGAGCATCCCGGTGCATATTACACATATTTGTCTCCTGCCTCTTCTCCATCTCTGTTCTCCATCCACTTTGTTTTTGGTTAAGGGATAGTGCAGGGTTTTTAAAGTTAGATTGTATAAGCTACGAATCCATCCATTGTGTGATTTTGGTGTTTTAAAGGGTTAGTTTGGACTCACCAAAGTCACTCAATAACACAAACAGACTAAAGGCTCATTAATAAAGGTTATAAAGTGCCGTTCAAGCCTTTTATTATTTTATATGACAGAGAGAAAATGGAGGAGAGAGAGGGGGGCGACATGCAGGGAATTATGCTGCAGGTGAAGTCGAACCTACGACCACCGCGATGAGGACAGTAAGCCTCAATACATGGTCCGGCTACACTTCCGACTGTGCCACAGGTCGCCCCCTAAAGGCTCATTTATGCTCAACGAGGGAGCCTTCTGTCCTGACTATGTTCATACAGGTGAAACGGAGCAGTACCACTGAAAAACGTAAAGAACACATGGAGGTATTTAGGCAGTGATATGTTTTCAAGGGAGCCTAAATTGAGGCAATGGTAGACTGTCAAAGGGGTCTGATGGCTTTGAAGAGAGCATATAAACAGCATCAGTTCTCTATCGGATTGAGCTTTCTGATTGCAAGGTTAAGCAGTGAAAATATTTTAAATATAGCGTCCATTCAAACTAATAGTGAGGATTTTAGGTGGCTAAAATACATTTAGCTGCTGCCTCTGTCCACACCAGTACATTTCTTAGGTTCCTGACTTTGTCTATGTAATCCTTTAAGTCTTTTTTGACATTGTGTGCATGCATCTGACTTTACTATCTCTTTTGGTCCATCCAACTTGCTTTGGACCAGTCCCCCTTTGTATACCCATGGATATGAAACATATCTGTATACCACTCTTTCAAAACATATTGTTTAAACTTACAACAGCTTTAAGAAACTCTTAAACCAACGTAGCGATATACTGTAAGAATAAAAATATGAAAGACCTGCATTCAACATCTCACGTGAGTAAGATTATGGCTATATTGTCAAAGGGTACTAAAAGTATCATAAGTTATTAAACTCATTATTATACTCTCAATGAGTGTGACAGTAAATATCACTGGGGAGTCAGGAGGTGGCTGGGGAACACTGTCTGGCATGGGTTTTGCAGTCTGAAACAGAATTGAATGTAATTTAATACATAAAGCATTCATAATTTTAAAAAAATATCAAGTGAATTAGAAAGATAAGAATAACAAGATATAATTTGTAAAATACTCAGAAATACACAGTATTTTCATACGATTATCCCTTCTGTGATCAAAATTCATTATTCTCTTACTACTAAAATCAATAACCTTTGAATTTGTATTTTTACACTGCATATATATTGCATGCTCGCTGCATACTTATTTAGTATCCATCCATGTATTTGGTGTGTGTTTAGCACTGCTGCAGCTCTTGGATCAATAAAATATAACCCTGTCTTTAAGGCATGAAAGCTGTACTGATATAAATGTGCTTGTGATTGTAGGAGGGTATGTACATCTGTGGGTTGCAGTATAAACACATGTTGCAAAGCAGTCCTGTCACCATAACAGTACAATTTCACACTCACACACACACACGCACGCACGCACACACACACACACAAACAAACACACATTTTATGGTTGATCTGCGTCACATTGATGGAATCTGTATTTGTGTTAACCTAACGTCAGGACCCCAAAGGCTGCTGGGCTGCTGGGAGGCTGCCCAGGTCAATGCCTTACTAATTTTTAAACGGATCATCTGCACTGCACCAGATGTGGGGGGCCTCATGCCACGACTCTCCCAAGTCTGTTCCCAATAAAACTCACATCCGGAGAAAGTAACTATTTGACTGGTTTACATCCACATACACACATGGCCAAGGATGTTTTTCAGGGCTGGATATGAGACTTAGCAGAAACAATCACGATACTATTTGCTTTGCCTGTGTGTATGTTTTGTGTGCGTCATGTACCGTTCATTTTAGGTGTGTTTGTATGTGGGTGTGTGGGAATGTGTGTGTACGTGTATGTATGTCATCCCTATAGGCTACATTTGAGTAGGTGTGTGTCTCCATGTACCAGCGCACATGTGTCTGATTAAAGAACACATTAGGTCATCTTTCATTCCATCTGGCCTGTCGTGCGTGTGTGTGTGTGTGTGTGTGTGTGTGCATGTTCAGCTGAGCAATTTCAACATTTGAAGCGACCTCTTTCACAGTGTGATGAACACCGCTCTTTGCCCTTCATTTAACTTCCTCTCTCGTCATTTGCTCTGTCTCCTCCTGTCTTTCAACTCTCTCTCTCTCTCTCTCTCTCTCCAGTATCCATTTCCTCTCATTTCCCTCCATGATATGTTGTGCAGCCGTGTGTGTAAGCACATGTTTGTGCATGCATGCTGGCGTGTTGTATAATTGTCTTCGTACTTGGTCGTCTACGTGTGGATTGATGTGTTTAAGATGACGCTCTGCAGCGGTTTGCAGTTGCCAGCGTTTGGTTGGTCACCGGGCAGATGGTGACCTGCAGATGAACCCGTCTTTCTGCTCATTTGTTCAGCTGCCTCTAATTTTCCCTCCTCCTTTACATTAGAATGGCTGGGGTCTTGCAGTGCAGTTCTCTGGTTGGACCACTAGAGGGCACAGCAGACCAGGTTTTGGCGCAGAGCCGGTGGTGGTGGGTACGGTTATTCTCTAAGAAAGCTGCATGTTGCATTGCGAAGTGAAACAGTGAATGTTATTAAATGTGTTTTTTGGCTTTGTGGGTTTTAGCAACCTTATCTTTAGGCCAACAATATAGCAAATAAAGGAGTAATTTATTATTTCTACATCAGAATTGTATTTGTGGAAGTGTGTAGGTAATTTACAGACAAAATAGCTGATCTATTAAATGAATTTAACTGAATGATTAAAATGTAAAAAATAAATGAAATGGTTTTTTTTTTCATGCATGGTTAAAAACCAACTGAGCACGACAGCAGACTTGGACTTTTCCCCCCCTTTAAAATCTTGTCTTCCTCTTCAAAAGGAGGGTCAGAGAATGATTAAATATCTCAAAAGCACTTTAACAAAAAAGGTTATTAAGTGTCATGATTTTGTGCATGTCATTGTCCATTTCCTCCCTCTCTGCTATTGTCAAACACACTCATGGTTCTCACTCTATTTTAGAGACCATTTTAGAGGACATTTTCATTGATGATCTAGCTGGCATGACACAAGGATTGCGGCATGCACTAATATGTTCCTCTCTATGGAAGTCAGTGAAGGGATTTAAAAGAAGCAGAGTCTATGGCTATAATGAAACCTCCTACATACTTAACTTTAACTTTAACCAAGTTACAATGATGTTTTGTACAACTCTCACATAATGTAATAGCTATATTACATGTTTTATTTTTTCTGTCTTTTTCTTTAAAAAATAAAAGTCAGGCTAAGTAAAGAAAAAACTCACTCGAGCAGTCGTTCTTTTTTTTTTCTAAAAAAACAGTAGCATACACAGCAAATGTCCACAAAATAACAGCCAAATCAAAACACAATTGTCCATAAACTAACATAACCATTTGAGCATTAATATACAGTATGAACATAACTCAGCCCTTTTCGATGACAATGTTTTCCTTTTTTTGGGAGCTCAGAGCCTTGCAGTTCACTCTCAACTCTACTGCCCTACAAAGTGCAGTAACTACGAAACCACTAATAACATGATTTCTGCAACATTTTGGGTCTAAAAGTATAGATGTTAGGATTTATTTGGATAATAATTATTAAATGACAAACTAGTAAACCATAATCCATCATCAGTGTCAAATATCCATTGGTCGGGACAAAAAACAATTTTTAAAGACATGTTTTTACATTAAAGGCTTTGTAGGGCAGTATAGTGAAAATCTGAGAATGTTGAAATAATTTTCAAGTTCCTCCAGGACATTTTGTTTTCTCTCTCATTTTCCATGACTTGAACATTGGGAAGCTATTCTCCAGGTTTTCCAGGATGCGTAGGAACCCTGATCCAGTAGGTTCTGTTGCCTGACTGGTCCAGGATTTTTCTTTTTTAAACTACACATTTTTCTTCTATGAGTGAACTCTTGACAATGTCCTTTAGTATGCTCTCAGCTTTTGGGAAGGATCAAGTAAGATCAGTTTACCCTTTTCATTGCACATATATTTTGTTTCTGTTTAACCCTAGTTTAGAGGTTAGTGCTAGCCACCCCTCTGTGTTTGGCTTGGGGCTTGGATACAGTACTATAGTAGTACTACTTTTTTACAGAACTATGCTCTGCTTAAGTAGTTGAGTCCCACTTTATAAAGATATTTGATTTGGCACCACCTGAGGGGACTTTTTACCTTCTACTTGTGTCTGTGTATATCATTATTTAATCAGAATCAGAATCAGAAATACTTTAATAATCCCAAGGGGAAATTATTTTTGCTACGAAACTCCAGATATACAAACAACAAATAATATACAGATGAAAACATAAAATAGAAAAAACTCTTGAGAAATATATACAAGAATGTTTGCAAATACACCAATAACTTGAACATGAAGCCAGAAACATCACAAGAAACGTCAGTGTAACAAATAAATGACTGCATAGTATACAAAAGGCCTGCTTCTTTATTATTTCTTTGTTACTGAAAAACTAAGTTAGGTTGACATGTGTTCCTATCTCCTTCCTCTAGATAGCCTCCAAGGGCTGCAAACACTTTACAATAATTTGCACATTCCTGCACAACTGTACACATTAAAAACACTTAATAACAGATCTGTTTTTATATATTTTATTGTGAATGTTCTTATTTTTAAGCCTGTCAATATTCTCATTTGTCCAGGTCATCCCCAAAGAAATTTAAGTAAAAACAACTGGACTTGGTTGTTTGTCTAGGAAGACGTTTCACATTCTATGCATCTGACCAGGCTGGGACTGGTCCAGTCCGATGTACTGGTCAGATGCGTACATGAATGATGAAGCCTCTTGGATCAGAGGTGAAACGTCTTCCTAGACAAATTACCAAGTTCAGTGGCTTTTGACTGCACTGAGCACTGTAATACATGCACTGTAAATACATTCACCATTTCTGATTGGGATTCTGAATACATGGTGCAAACCATTTGAAGTCCGAAACTAAATGTAAAATTCATATTTTATAATAAAAAATAAAAGAGCCCTATCACATGGATTAAACTACTGATTGCTCTGTGTATGACACATAACATATACAGTACAGTCATGCTATGAGCAGTATGAAAGTGCTGACACAATTTGTCAACAGCAAGTTAATTGGCATCAATTTGGTAATTGATTCATTCATTTCAAATAACAAAATGCTAAAATGTATCTGATTCTAGCAAAGTTACTTAATTTCTCTATTTTTCTATCACTGCAATTCAAATATCTGTATCCGTGTTTGGCACTGTTAGTCGGACAAAACAAGTGATTTGAAGATGTCATATTGTAGTCTGAGAATGTCATTTCTGACATTGTATAACCAAAGAATGACTGATGATTCAAAACAGTAATCAACAGAATGATCGATAATGAACAGCTACAACCCTGATTTTAAGCAGAACGTACACTAAGAAATGCTAATGTGACAGCTTGTCCCCTCATTCTCATGCATCCTTCTGTTTCCTGCTAAGCATCTGTGCTTATGTATGTGGGTGTGTTAACGTCTGCGTGTGTGTCAGCGTGTGCCCAGCAAAGTGTGTGTGTTTGTGAGTGTGTGCCTTATGCAGGGCGAGTGTGTTATGGTCTCCCTCTTTCCCTCTCCTGAGCTCTTATGAATCGATGATCATGTGGTGTAAGGGAGATAGATGGCCCCAAGCTCCATCTTGTCTCCTCTAATTGTAAAATATTAGTTACATTAGACTCTGGCCCATGATTAATGGAACTTATTTGGTAGGTGGACTTTCTCTCACGCTCACATACTTTCTTTCTGCCCTCTCTCCCTCTCTCTTGGTTACCAATGGTCTCCAAAGTCTCTTCCTGAAAGAATTGAGTGATTTCACTTAAAGCGGACAAATAGGCTTCCCCTGGTAGGCAACGTGAAAGAGGAAAAGACAGGGAAGAGAGAAGAGGAGGAGGAGAATGGGAGGAAACGAGGAAGGGAGATAAGAAAAAGGGGAGAGCTTATGAAAGGGGGTAAATAACAGCTCTACCGGAAGAGGTTTTAAAGAGTTGTGGTTTTGATTTAAGCTCCTTGGTAGATAATTCTGAGTTAGATTATTCTGTATGCAGGATCACATTCAAAAAATGATCAAGTCCTGATCGTGTTTACAAGCTGATCTCTGTGAAAAGGGGATATTTTGGTCTAATGCTAATGTTACCTGCCTCGCTAAATGCGTCAAGAGGAGCTGCTGAGTTTGGACAGTGAAAGTTTGCAGAGTGGAGCAGGAGCAGTTTTGTTCTTGTTTTAGTCAGCTGAGAGGAACACATGAATGTACGGACAAACAGACATGATAATTCATCTCCTCCTGTTTTCCACAAATTGGATGCAAGTCCTCGAGGAGCACCTGGCCAGTGCGTGACACACACACACACACACACACACACACACACACACACACACACACACACACACACACACACACACACACACACACACACACACACACACACACACACACACACCACTTCCGTCTGTGTGTTGATAACGCTTGCAGTTCTTCAGCTGCAGCTTGTCTCACTTACACCTGCTACCAGCAAATACAACTGATACATGATCAGCATGTGAACTTGGCTTCCTGGCTGCTTATGTGTAACTACAAAAAGTAATGCCCTGTCCTGTCCCAGTCACATGCCTGTCATCTTTTCAAAGTATAAACAGGATGTCCTATTTAGATATCATACACAAACTGTTGTGCAAAAGGTTTTGTAAAAATATGCCATTGCTATGTATCAGGCTGTGCATATTTAATTAGCGATGCACCATGTAACTGTAGAAAAATATCTTTCTATGTCATCATTGTGAGGATTGCCATTTCATACATGTCATATACATACATATGATTAAGACGCTAGAATGAACGCCAGTTTTTCCTGATTCAAAACAGACCAAGCACGTCCACGATGTGCGTGCCATACGTTGTTTCATTGCTCTCAGTGGTTGTAGGCCTATCTCATTTTGATTTTCCATTTGATTTTTCTATGCAGGTTGATAATGTGTTTTGTATGTAATCTTAATCCATCTAGTGGACCAGAAGTATAATGTAGCAATCAAATATTACTTCTTGGCACTGAACAGAAGATCACAGGAAAAAGCCCTTCTTACCCAGGACCCCAGTAAGTGTGACACACTTTAAAACCAGTTTGACATTGTGGCCAAAAGGTGGAATTACATGGCTCTCATGGACCATTACCCAGCTTGTCAAACAACAGCGCTTTGTCACCGCCCATGGTGTCTGATGCCAATGCACAAGGCAGTCACATGCACTCAAATGCACTAACACAGCCGGACTGGTGTAGCTTTCAGAACGGCTTGGGTCCAGCATTTACAGGTCGGAAAGTTGTCATTTCTTTGCTTATAGAGCAGGGCTATCCAATCCTTTCTATGAGGGAATTTTACTCGCCCTTTGAGTAGAAGCCTATGTGAAAAAGTCATTCATGGCCTATGTCCACTCTTGTACCCATCTCAGCATAACCATCTCAGCACAACCGTCTCAGCACGTCAAATACAGGCGTGCTGGGAGACTTGTTCCATGCGCTCCCTGTAGGCGCGGCCACAAAGCTACGCACGATCCCGCTACGCTCTTCTTTGCCCAGCTCCGCTCTTCTTTGCCCAGCTCCGCTCTGTTGTTGGTCTCAATCGTTTCATTCTTGTTAAATCTGTGGTTAAATCCCCACCGGAATGTCTCTTTCTACTCTGAAAAAGAAAGGTCACAGAAAAATGGTAATTCACCAGAGAATGGACAGAGACGTTTTAGTTTAGTTAATAACTGTCACTGTAAAGCCTGTGTTTACTCTGTAGCCATATCGGTGTGTAAAGAGTATAAGTTGAGAAGGCATTTTAAGAAAAATCAAACTAGCTTCAACACCACTTTCCCACTGAACTGTAAAAAATACTCTGCATTTATGTTACGTTCATTTATTTCAGTTTTTGATAAATAAACTAATGTTTCATATGTGCCTGTGAGCCTCGTAAAGTAACTAACATTAGTAATCAGATAAATGTAGTGGAGTAGAAGTATAAAGTACCATGTAAATAAAATACTCAAGTAAAGGACAAGAGCCTCAAACTTGTGCTTTAGTCCAATAATTGAGTGAAAACCTTTGGTTAACAGGTTTGTTAATTTAACAAAGATGGTTTTTTGACAAGCTTGTTGCACTTTGGTGTCATGACTACTATTTACATTGATAAAATAAAGACGATATATGCACTGCTATGTCGCTGCATTGTTTTACAATATCCATTAAGGTGATGCTCAGGTTTTTCTGGCCCCCTCATTTTGGATCATTTTCAACCGACCTCAATTCCAAATTAATTGAATACCCCTGATCTGAGTGTTTCACCTACTGTGATTGGCTAGTTTTACTGTGCTGTGATTGACTGATATCGCTGCCTTAACTCATCGTTGCTAGGAAACTAGTCAACTAACTAGACACCTAGCTGCTAAATGAATAATATTCAACAACTTAAATTTTTTTTAAACAATTTAAAATCAGCTCTATCTCAATGTAGTGTCGCCGATGGCCTCCCTCCCTGTGAAGCAGCAGAACTGAAGGTCACAGTGGATTCTCTGCTTCACGGCGAGCTTTGTGCACTACGGCCAAGGAGAAGAGCCACACATCATTCAGGCACACACTGCCATGACTCAACAAAATATCTCTTTAATGCTTCATCCACATATTTGTCATAGCGTAGAAAAGCACATTGCTATCCCCAAATGAATGACAACTTTGTTAATTTGTTAAATTAAAAATCTTCATCGACAAACTCCGCGAAGGAAAGCACAATGCTAGTGCTATCACTGTAAACACACTTTCCGCTGGACAGCCAACCATGATGTGTTACATCATCTGTAAACGCAGGAGTCTGACCCCGAGCTGATCTGGTAGACTGAGCACATCTGGTACCTACTGACGCTATCATAACAAACAACAGAGAAACTCGAATTACAACACACAGAGGGAGCGTGACTTCAGTCTCTACTAAGGACGTCTTTACTCCACTATATCTTCACATAGAAAATAGCTGTTTGCTGCTATGTAAAAGCTCTGAGTATCAAGTACAGTTCCTTTAAATTCTAACCAAACCCTACCTCCCTTGGGGTCCCTATGGCAAAATCTCAAGTGTCTCCGTCTGTCTGCCTGTCTGCTGCTCTGTGTTCTCTAACTGTTTCCCTAACTTTTGGTTGTTATCGCTGTGTATTGAGGTCAAAGGAAGTTCACGATGATTAATGCAGCAGAGCACCCGATGCTCTTTGTGTCAGAATGTGAGTGAGAAGCAGGTGGCCGGCATATCTATCAACCCCCTCTGCCCTCCATATTTTTCTTTTTTTTCCTCTTTATTGCTGAAAGACATGGATGACAGCCTACGCACACACACACACACACACACACTAACACACTAACACTCTTACACAGACACAGACTCACATGCAGTTGGGCATCCATTATATGTGTACAGTGACAGGTCAGCAGCAAATTGTGCCTTCCTCAGTTCAGCAGGGACTGAGGAAAAATAAGGCAAGGCTACACACACACACACACACACACACACACACATACACACTTTGGCCCTACAAAAAGATAAAAACAAATACCGGATCATGGAAAAATAAATGATACAAATGACTGACTGAGTGAGTGGTTGAATAGGCAAACAAATGGGTGAGTGGATGAGTGGACATGACTTAAAGATGTTGCATTATGTTCACACTGTGAGTGACTAAGCAACAAAACGGCCAAGTGTGGCCATCAATGTTGCCTGGTTGCTGTTGAAGTGCTTTTCAAGCACTTAGGGTTCGTAGTTTTGTTGCATCTTCTAGCAGCAATGCAACTACTCCTCCGGGGAAAAAAAGAGAAAAGAATGCAAAAAAAGTGGAAAAAGTGCACAATAACATCTATGAAGCGCACTGTGACTTTTTCCAAACCCCATAGTGGACTGACTGACCTAAAGTGACAGGCTTCCAGTGGTGGGCAGTGGGCACACAAGAAACATAAGGGACACCAAAACTAGTGGAACCCGAGACCGATTTATTGTCGACCAGGCAGGTATGGTAAATAATGATATTAACACTCTGGTTAAGGTTAATATGGGAAAGTACACTGAATGTCTGAATTGAATGGAGAAATATTATTTTCTGTGTAATAATAAAGTACATTAAGTAGATACATAATACATCAAACTAATGAATAGATCAATAACAATAATTAATAATAATTAATTAAAGGAGAGCTCATTGTCACTACAAATTATGAAATGTCTTGCTCAGAGATTTACTCAGACTTTATGTTTGCACTTTTTTTATTGCATTAATTGTGTACTATGTTCTGCTTTGTGTCGTTTTATTTTAATTGACACAGTTTTAAGTTCAGCAGGAAAGATATTTATTTTAGTCTGTTAATTTTTGTTATTTTGTATAAAAAATGCTGATAATCATTTATTTTCTGTGTTTATATCACTCAAATATGCATCTAATTCAATTCAGGCTTGAGTCAATTAGTAAAAAAAATCGCTACACATATACACAAAAGGACTAAAAATATTCTCAACGCCAGGAAAAATGAAGGCAATAAGGTGTCCCTTATTTATTTTTCAGGGAGTTGGCAACTCTAGGTGTGTGGGACGTCTATTAACTTAATGTCACCTGATTCCATTGGATACTACTTGTAGCCCCGTGCTGTGTCATATGGTGAATGGAGCATTAGGGTTGCGTGTCGCACATTCATTCATTCATCTTCAACCGCTTATCCCGGGGTCGGGGTCACCGGGGTGCTGGAGCCGATCCCAGCTGACATCGGGCGTGAGGCGGGGTACACCCTGGATCACAGAGCACATAGAGACGTACAGAGACAGACAACCATTCACAGCACATGCAATTGTATGTAAACACTTCTGTACATTGGCTTTGTATGTTATCTTGTCACAGTCTGAATGCTGCTTTAGACTGATAATATGAGTGAGTGAGTGACACATATTCATTCACTTCAATAAGTCAATATAAGAAAATATAAGTGAGGGGGTAAAAACCCGACAATATATCTGAGTGAGCGGGTTAATTATATTAAGAATGAGGGAAAAAGGTGACAAAAATGGTGTTTGTTGGTTTGAATAATATGAGTGAATGTGAAGAAGATATGAGTTAGCTATTCGAGCAAGCAGATGAAAGAAAATGTAAGTGAGTGAGTCATACTCACACTTGCTATTTTAAATTCTAATCCATACGATCTTTCATCTAGTTAATTGTCTGTTAAGTTTCTATTTATCAAAATGTGAGTTAAAACAATGGTAACTGAGCATATGACTCACTAATGAAAGCACTCCTACTTGTCTCTTTGCTGAGAATTACCATCTGAGTGTCTGTGGCGACTTCTTCGCTATCTTCAAATCAGCCGCAAGGTTACTGACGGCTTTTACGCCA
Organism: Echiichthys vipera; assembly: GCF_963691815.1. Lineage (NCBI taxonomy): Eukaryota > Metazoa > Chordata > Actinopteri > Perciformes > Trachinidae > Echiichthys > Echiichthys vipera. The sequence goes on from NC_139826.1 coordinate 7,359,745, forward strand.
GTCAGCAGCGGTTGGTCTGTCCAGGTGGAGCTGGTCACTGACGATTAGGCTGCATTCCATTTTACTCGGAAATCAGGAACTTCCAACCTCTGACAGGTAAAAGTGCAATGAAACAGAAAGTTTAAGTCTGAATGGTAAATCAGGTTTGCTCTAATATGTCTGACCGGTGCACTTACATTTCATTACTGCTGACTCACAATGGAGGATCAACAGACACATGCGGAAGGTGAGAGCTGACAATCTAATGACGTCATACAATGGACGCAATTCAGTTTTGCAAGGAAGTCTGGGAGATGAGGTCCCATAGGTGTGCCTGCAATTACATTTTACCACCAAAGCGGCTGCTACAAACAACATTTCTCAATTATTACGGATTACAACTTTATGTGGATACTAGTAGCACAGACAAAAAGCAGTTTGCTATGAGTACCTGGATGCTGCACTTTAAAAGGTGGTCAAAGCATGTGAAATGCTGGACGCTTCTCATCCTCAATGGTCGCCACCTTAGCAATGAAGTGGAGGGACCATCAAAATCCTTGAAAACGGCAGTCGTGGAAGCTGCAACGGTTGCTATGGGGAACAACAAACAGCAAAAACTTTTAAATTACATTTTAGTGAGCAAACAAACCCCCGTTAAAAGAAGAAGAAGAAGCAGTCACACGTTGTGATCGTCATTTCCTGTAAGTGCTTAACGGCAGTGTGCGATTTGAGATTTTGAACACTATGCTGGCAAAATATACAGTAGTGTACACATTGTAGTACATGGATGTGTACTAATGGAGCTATTCAAATTGAGACACAGCATATGCATGAGTGAGTTAATTAGTGAGTGACTAAAAGAAAATCTGAGTGATTCAGTTACTAGGCCTGTTAATGACAGAAACAATGAGCAAGTTAGTGAGTGAACAGATAAAAGACGGTAGAGGCAGTGAATAAGAAAAAAATTGTGTAAGGATTTCAATGAGTCAGTGACTGAGTAAGCAAACAAACAGATGAATGAATGAAACAGAAACTTTGTGCACAAGCATGAAAAAGAACAGCAGTGTCTCCAGAAAAGAAAATGAAATGAATATGATGAAATGAAATGAAAAAAGAAAAAGAGATGAAGACAGAAAGGAAGGAGTTGCTATTTTGGGTTCTTATTAACAGGTCCTACTGGTACAGCAATTAATAATCTAGTTCAGTATTTAACATGGGACCTAGTCCCTGGTGTGGACGTTTTAGCTGGCTTTGATGCTGGAAGAGCTCCTTCCCCTCCACCCCTCTCTCCTCTCCTTAAGTGCCTCCCCTGGTGTTATTTGCGTGTTGGTTTTCTCTAGTTAAGCTAGGAAATCGCTATTCCCCAAACTTCAGGCCAATTTTCTATCAACACGCAAGCTCGTTGAGGGAAATGCTCTTAATTCATCAGAGGGAATCCAGAGAAGGATAAATTCCCTTCAGGCTGTTTGAAGTAATGTAAATGTATTTATTTTTGGAGGAGGTAGTGGGTGTGGGATGAGTTAAAAATAATTATATATCACCAAAAAGCAATGGATACATATACAGTTATGCTGGATACATTCACAAGTTTTATACTTAATCTGATTGTAAAATGTGCTTCAGCAAAAACCAAAACCTGACTGTTTGTTGATGAAAATGAATAAGAATACATTATTCAAATACAAACACATAAATCTGACGTGTCAATCCCTGACACATTTTTTCGCAAACGTCCCACCACTTCTTCTAAGTCAGATGGAAATACACACACATCCTACAAAGACTACTAAAATCAACAGAATGCACTGCTAACAGTGGTGGCAAGAACTCATAAGTCCATAGAGAATAAATGTTCACAAATCCAATTAGCGATCATATAAAAAATGTGGACCTTAGAGCTTCAGATCTTGGCTCATAATCATCAGATTTAGACACTTTCTTTAGAATAGAAATAACCGGGATGGTTGATGTGTGTACAGTGCAAAAAGGCAACATGACATGATGCAGATTTGCCAAAGTCTAAACAAAAGCCTACAGGCAAAAAAAATGTAATTAAGGTTACTATTCAGACATTCAGTGATATAAGATGATGATTCATTCTCCATCATTATTAATCAAGTTTCCCCAAATTTGTGGTGCAGGATAAAAGCTTTCTAAGCTTTTTTTTTTACCTCTTCAGATAATGAAGCCTTGTACCAAATTGTCAGTAGACGGAAAACTGACAAAGCTAAGTTATGCATGTCTCAAAAATATATGTAAAATGTATCAATCAAGATGAAGGAGGGTGCAAAACTATTTTGTAAAAATACATATCCACAAATAACAGAGAAAGTATGATTTCAAAACTATTCTTTGATTATAGATGTGTTGGCATTGAGAGGTGTTGCTGCAGTTTGCTGAGTAATCTGGGAGCTACAGCCTAAATGCAGGTTATTGGACAGATGGCTTAGCACATTTAATTGCTCACACCTTCTGTCTGTCTCTTTTCCTCTGCATGCATGCTCTCTGTCTATCTGTATCTCAGTCTTTTATTCTCTCTTTGTCTTTTCACACTAAAAGATCCTTAAATAGTCATGAACTTGTATTGCCTTTGTAAGTTTCTCCTCTACACTTGGTTTTAAACTTTCATCTTGTTGTTGAATATACAGTGTGCACACATGAATGAATTTGTGTGTATTTCTGTATACAGAACCTGTCAAATGTTGGTGTTCATGCACAACACAAAAAATCCTCCTGAACTACAACACACATGCACCCTTTCCCCAGGTTTCTCCCTGATATATTCATTCTTTACCCAAACACACACTGCCTAAGCATGAATGTACATATAGATACAAACAAAAGCATGAATTCATGTTCACATATACAAACCCTTGCACACAGAAACACACTGCCACACACACACACACATACATTTAGAGAGGCACATAAAGATCAGGAACAGCGTGTTGGCATCCACCCAAAAGCTGCCGTCCTTAAATGCCATTTGATGCCAGCACCGCCATCTGTTGCCGTCTTAAGATAGCTCTCCCCACAAGACACAGGCAAGATAACACTTTTCCAAGAGCTGTGGTGTATTTTTCACATATGGCCACAAACCGTTCAATAAAAGAACAGTTTGGGTAAATTAAAACTTCAATGCAATAAGTGTCTCTCTCCTGTTGTTCCTAACTGTTAGTTCAAGTAAAACAAAGACTTTTTCATTTTGAAAGCTACATGTTTGGAAATTATTGTCACATAACAGTGGAGTACAAAAAAATGCAAATAACAGGAAAAGAGAAAGACAGGGTGGAAAAGAGAAGACAGGACAAGAGGGAACGAGCAATACCTGGAGGGAATGTAGACAAGAGATCAAGACGTCCATTCTTATTTTACCTCCAGTGGTCTGTGTGTGTGTGTGCGTGTGTGTGTGCATGCATGTGCCTGTGCATGTGAGAGTGAGCGTGAGAGTGTTTATGGGTAGAGATAAGATAATTACAGCAGGCTAGGGGGGTGAGTGACGAGTTGGGTGGGGCGTGCATGTATGGCAGGTGAAACATGGGGCGTGTTTGTGGCGGTTGCGCGATACATCAACTAATCCAACTACCCCCATATCCCCAACCTCCGCAACCACCACCCCCACCCCGACCCACCCCAACAAATAAACACACACGCACACACTCACACAAAACACAGATGCACGCACACACACAAATACACAGACGCACCTCCACCCACTGAATCAACTCCTCCTGCCCTGCTCTCCACTTCCTCTCCCCCTTTTCCTCTGATCTCCATGCAGAGGGCCTTAGGGGGTTAATTAACAGGCTTAGATAATGCCACACTAATGAAAGCAAGACCCCAATCCCACACAAACACAAACACTTTATTCTTCGATCTACACATCTCTAGCTCAACCAAAATCATCCAACATTAACGTAATTTCCAGGGATACTGGGCTGTGTTTGTGACCCATCATTGAACATTTCACCGATTCAGTGGTTCATAAAATATTTTTTGAGAGAATGTTGATAATTCCACTAAATTGTAGATTAGTGACCTTACTAAAGTGAAAAGAACAAGTAGTAAAAATCTCTACAGGTCCATTGAAAATAGTGTAGGATGTCTATCCGGCTGTTAAGACTTGACATAACACTCTTTCAAAATAGCCAAGTAGCTATAACAACCAAGCCTCTTATTGCTACAACGCTGCAGTGCCGTGTTCCCGGGTTGTTTGAACAGATGTTTTAAAAACAATGTAATTGTCATTTCACCTCTTTCTTATCGATGAAAAAGATGTCTAACTGACAAAAGAGGTGATCGCAATTGTTCACATGTTCGGCAGGTTGATGTCTGTTTTGTTTCAACGGAGCATTTGGACGTGGAAGTCGTATTTTGAAAGGGTGTTACATCAGACTTAACAGCCAGATAGTTGGAATCAGTGACACTCTAATTTATATTATATACTGTATATATTATATTAATATATTACATATTTCTCTTGATTTGACTTAAACGCCAATATTCCATAAGTGGACTGAAGAGGTAGAACCTTGTATTGAAGTAAAAAGTATAATATTTATCTCTGAGATGTAGTATGTAATTGCATACAAGGTAAGTACAAGTACTTCGAATTTGCACGTAGGTACTGTGCATTTAGAGCCACTGACAAAGTGCCAAACCAATGTCTACGACAATGAATTCAGAACATCAGCTGCATGTCATCCCTGGATGAATGGTTCCTGCAGTATCCATTTACACATCTACAAATGCCCTCAACAGTCATTAGAGATTTAAAGAAAATAAAAAGCAGGAGAGCAGAGTAATCAACAGGAAAATACCTCCAATGCTGTTGAAAGCTTCAGATCAATAGTAAGTAAACCTTTGAGATTAGATTCCCTACACGGTATGTTTGCAAAACTATGTCAAATGACTTGTGAGTCCAAGAACGACATTTACAACTTCTGTTGTGCTTGTTTTTGGGCTGTGATCAACTGAAGCAATCACATACAAAAAAGTCCACCAAGCAAGGAATCCTATTAAAGTACTTTCATTGTATTCTACCTAACCAATGATTGGTTGCCACATGTCTGAATTTCCGTACATAACGATTTCATCTTTGCCTGTTTGATCACAGTTTTAACGCTGTTTTGCTCCTATTTCATTTCCTTAAAAATGCATGGCTACAAATGGGTACAAGTTGAATCACTATTGTGAGCTATAGAAGAGCAAACCAGATACTGTAATTGTAATTTAAACAGTGACTAGCAGCACACTTATTCCAAGAAATGAATTACTTAATAGCACATTACAGCTTTAGACGTGTTGTAAGTAATCTGACTGAGTGGCAGAGATCCGATGCAAAAAATAAGAAAGAAAAGGATGGTAGAAAAGGGTTCATTTAACAGCATGGTGGTTACTGCAGTGCTGCTGGGCCATACGTTTTCACCCCAACTTGTTATAGGCGGTCAGTTTGTCAGGACTGTGACAGCGACAAAACCACTTTGTGAGTGTTAGAAAAAGCTTGTGGATAGGGTTAAAAGTATTTTTGTAATGTAACTAAATCCCACAAACAGTGGTCCCCTGGGTAAAAGTCCCGTGTTTGTTTGGCCTAACTACCACCTGACCTCCTCAATATGGGACTCTGGCACTCTTAGTTCTGGAGCACTTGCTTGGAGCATCCTATATTGCCATGGATGGGTTTACAGTTTACAGTACAAATCCAGGTGCGTTTCATACCATAGCTAAAGGGTGCGTGTCTGTATCAAACGCCTAAGGCCGTGACAAGAACGACCTTGGAATGAGAACGGGCTGGTGAAAGAGAGATCCTCCCTTTAAGATTGAATCCATAACAACATATAGCCTGTGTGTCTCTAAGTTGCTCTGTAGAAGTCAATTTCAAACTCAAAACTAACTCAAGTTTACACCTCCTATCCAAACTTTTTCCAAGCCATGCAATAACGACAATCTCTCGCTTTTTTACCTAAACAACCTCCCCAGAGATAAAAAACTGAACTTGATTTGTATTTTTTAAGTCCATGAAGACAAACAGCAAGTAAGCAAGGAGAAAAAGAACGAGTTGAGTTGTTTGGGGGCAAACTCGCTCTCCCTAAGTGTAAAATAGGATGAGATATTCTGCCTCTCGGACTTAACGTAATGTAAGAGAGTGTGAAATTAAACTGCACACGAATAAAAGGGACCCTTCATTGTGTGCCGCCGAGTAGCTTATCTGGAAATTCAGACAACTGGAACATCCAAAGCCTCCAAACTTGTAGCAATCCCCTTTGTGTGGCTCCATAGCAAACAATGTAATATCAAAAAGCCGGAGAGGCCCCAAATCCTGTGTCAGATTGCCAAACACAAAGTAGCTGCATCCTCGCATCAAGCCCGTCTGTGTGCATACTTTAGCCTGCATGTGTCTGTCTTTATACAATATAAGTAGACTGTGCACTCACTCCGACTAACCCCATGTGTATGCCAGTGAGTGCTTCAAATAGATTGTTTCCTCTTTAATTCCTGGCCTTTTACCTATTGATATTCCCTGCACCTATCCCCGCGCCTCTTTTAAACCCCATATGTTAATTTGATTTAGAGCAACTGAAATTGAATAAGAGATAAAGAAAAGAAAAAAGAAAAGGAGGGTAGCGGCAAATGTACTGTTATTAATAACCTAAAGTACCAGAGATGGCTCAAACTCTCTCCTTACACTGTGCTCCTCCCTCTTCCTTCCTCCCTCCCTCTCCACTTTGTTTTGTCCTTTCTGTCTGTCTGAGAGTGAGTGAGCTAAGTGAAGTGGGTTATGATGGCGGTGTAATCGGCATCCCTCAAACAAACGGCTGGTGCTATTAAGGGCCATTGTGTTTGCTGCAGTGATGATCAGATTCAATCTAGGGAGAACATTCTGTGCTGGAGCTGTGGCAAGCAGGGAGATAGAGAAAAATACCTTGCCTCGTTCCACTCTGCTATTGTGTTCAGGGGACTAGATGTATGCACGCTCTTCAAAAGATGCATATCGACTCTGGGAGCTGCAAAAGTTTAGTTCAGATGGAGCTGCACAAAGTGAGGCAAGTATTAAGTGTTGGGTAATGTTTTGAGGATGTATTTGTTTCAATAAGGGTCTCTGCAGTGCTGCCGGGTTGGTGCAGATGAGAAAATCACTTTTCCTCTCTTTGTCCTCAACTTTACCCTCTTCTTCCAGTCTCTTTTTCTAAGTCTAATCGTTCATGTTGTTAACACACCTTCATAAGGGCCAATGGAAGCCTGAAGGCCCAAGGAGTCACATTATGGCCAGAAGTGTGGAGACTCAAGAGAGGTTAGGGTTACAGGCCAATAATTCAGACTTCTTATTGAATCTCATACCTCTTTCACATCAATGACCAGGGTCTGACCCGTGTTCAAACCTTCAATTCAAACCAATCCAGTCAACACAGGTAATCCCTGGTCATTACTTGTACAATTCAGATACGACCTGGGTCAATATCTAGGAGCAATGCATACCAATTACCCAATACTTACGGCTCATTTATGCTCTACGTGAGATACACATACGGATATGATTCTGTCTGTACTTTGCATACATTTTGTCCGTATTTCTGCATGTATCCTGCAAGTTTGCTGATGCATATCGATAAGGAAAAAAACCATTGCAGTACCACCATAAATCGTGGGGGCAGTGTTGGCCACTGTACACAAAAAAGTGCAGTGAATAGCATCCTGAACTACTGAAAATGACGTTCCTCCACACTTTATTATTATTTAGTGTCTCACAGACCACCACCTTCTACAACGCTGCCTCAGAGTTTGCCTCCTTCTCAATAGACGCAGGGTTGTTACCTCCTCCATTGTCGACGAGCCTCTAGTGGATGTTTAGCTCAAAGTCCATTACAACGTAGAGGACGCATAAAAGCATGAGGGCAGTGACAATTAGAACCTTGATAACGTACATCTATGTTCACGCACAAAATGGGAGCATAAATGAGCCTTTAAAGTCCCTGGTAGTGTGCGATTCAAATTAAAATCAACCCTTGTTAAAGCTGTGTATGACCTCCCTCTCCACCTGGGTCGCAAAGCTGAGGTGGTCAGTGCGGATTAACCCTTTCAAACAAAAAAAAACTGTTAGACATGTGATACACTGTTGATTTAATGGAGGGGCAGCAAGGAGGTCTTGTGATTGATATAGTGAGAAGATTTGTCTCGTACCTTTTGTAAGCTCTGCATGCCTGTGTGGGTTCCTCCTCTAGTCCAAAATCATGCAGGATTGATAGAGATTGCCTGTAGGTGTGAAGCCCAGTTCAGATTAAAGATTCATGATGAGCTGAAACCGTTTTAGAACATCGCAGGGAAAAATTGCAGTGGTGTGAACTGGTCTGTTTCATCTTGACTCAAGACAACTGATGTCTAGTCACCAGCAGCTGGTTTAAAAATGTAAGGCATGTCACCTGTTGTTACAGTTAATAGATAGTTTAGGACTACGGTTCAACAAAGGTGTGAACGAGAGTGAAAGAGGCTGGAGCGCGCTAGAGAAGAATTAAGGGGATGGAATGCTGTTCGAGAACAAAGCAGTGAATCAGAGAAATTAAATGTTACAGTTTGATCACAACTACAAATGCAGCTGAAGCAAGTATCTTACTATCACTGTCCTCATTCAAATTTAAAGATGCTACAAATTCTTTTCTTCTACAAAAAAAGCCTGTAAGGTCCGAACTGAGCACAGAGAGTTGTTGCTATGGAGATGATACACCGTCATTGTATATGTATATGTATATTTTAAAATTCCCAGGGCAACAATCATGTTATCCTCTCGTAAGGTAAACAATAGAATTGGCCCATTTAGGTTACAAAGTCATTTGAATGTGGCCTTGTATGTAAACTGGGTTGGTTTACTTCACTCCAACGTTTTAGATGGATAAATTTGTCATTTTTGTGTTCCCTATTGATGTTGATGGGGGTTCCTCAGAGACCACAGCTATATAAATGATATGTCATTCAATTACTGATTTTTGATTTTTAGGATTTGTTTAAATGTCTCCATGGCCATGGAACGCATCATTAACTTTAGAAGCACTCCCTTCTTTGAACATATTTAAAGATCCTTTGTGCCCTGAAGGCAACATGTACTACTATACTTACACATAGGTTAAATGCTTTGTGGATATTGGCTGTATGTCTCTCTTCTTTTACTTTTTCGCTTGTGTTGCTTTTATTTATTGTATGGGAATTTTATTTATGTAAAACTGCTTGATCAGGACTTAAGAACATATATTTTATCCCAATGGGACCTTCCTGGCTAAATAAACATATATACAGTATATACCTGTACATTACAGTATATTAGTGATGGGACAGGATTAAAAAATTAATCGAATTAATAAGAGGCTTTGTAATTAATTAATCGCGATGAATCGCATATCAATATTTGACTGAAGAAGCAACATTTTAAATTTTAAATGGATTTTGGTATATGACTTTATTAATGAAACAATGAGTTTAAACAATAAAATTAGTTTAATTTTATCAGTGAGCACTAAGTTTTTGTAAACTTTCGCTTAAACACATTTGTTTTTGTTTATAGAAAATAAAACAGTGCTTAGTATGGCATATTCAAGAAAAGTGGAAACCTAACATTGCAAAAATATTTAGAATTATATCCTAAGCATAAAATAAACAGTTAAACACAGAATGCTTTTCTCCCATGTTTTTAAAAACACAGAAACACACAGAAACATGATCCATCAACTAATAATTGTTACAAAGTCGTGCTATTTCTCCACATTTTCACTTGGTCATTTTTTAGACTCATCTCATCTCGCTTCTCACTGGTTTCATTTCTCTGGTGTTGTGCCCTGTGCATCGGGCCGGGCGGGAACTCGTGCAAAGAGCAACGTTCCGCACTAAGTGCAATAATAAATTGCGATTAATTGCGTAATTTCTTTGTTGCGTTATTTTTTCTGTAATTAATTAATCGTAACTAACGTGTTAAAGTCCTAGCCCTAATATATATAAATCATTGAATACTTTATTATACAGGGCATAAATGAAGCATTCTTCTTTTAGAAGAGCATGCATAGCGTTCAAAACACTGAGATCCACCCTTTGAAGCTAAAATATATCCTATATGGAGTTGTAGACCACTCATACTTCCATGGAGCAATGTTTTGTTAACTGGATCCTGTTTTGTTTCTATGCTGTGATTTGGTATTGTTTGGCATTTACAGATTCCTGCAATAATTTAATTTCTAGGCGATTACCAAAGGATCCTTAAGTCTTTTAGTTTCTTATGGCACCAGCATCTTTACTCTTAAACATGAGCAAGCTGCAGCTTCTGAACAACTTAAGTAATGTTGGCCAGCAGCTTTGGCTCTGTATGGTCAAAACAATCAAACCAAAACAATGATGCACTGTAACACCAAAAAACCCTTATACAAAGCATGTAACATCTGGTGCTGTAACCTATCCTGTTAGTATGCTGTCAGTTTTGGTTAATTACTAGTCCCCTGGTATTTGTTATTTGAAAATGTTTGCTTCTCAAATATTCTTACGTCACAACCCGTAACCAACACATTACCCACCTCCCAAAACTATAAACCCAGTGGCACCCATGCAGTAAGATGTTGTTGTTCTGCCTTCACTGTACATAGAGACTTCCTATCGTGAGAGAGGAGCCTCTGATTGGAAATAATCACTCTCACACATCCTCTAATAGGGGGCAAATATCGATCAAATTAGATTATTGTGACCCCCAAGGACCCTGCCTGGGCCTTTCTGATTTAGTTTAGAGTGGTTACAATATTCTCTTGTTGTGTTTCTCTCCTCAGGTCAGAGACCATTCAAGTGCAGTTACTGTCCCTACAGTGCCTCCCAGAAAGGCAACCTGAAAACTCACGTGCTGTGTGTGCACCGCATGCCCTTCGACAACAGCCAGTATCCTGACCGACGATTCAAGCGATCCCGTCTGGAGTCCGACGTGCCAGAGAAGAACCCTGATGATGCTGTTTGTGGTGTTATTTCTAATCAACTAATGATAGGAGCAGAAGAAAGCCATGGGAGTGATCCTGTGACATTTGCAGGGGAGGCCACGTCTCGTCATCAGGACTGAAGCCGCTGTGGGCTGGGTTGGTTAATAATGTCCAGGAAGGAGGACTTTGTCCATGTCGGACAATGCATTATCTGAAATGCCATCAGACAGAAACTCCCAGATGCACATTAATGTTGGTTGCTATAAGAACTATTTCCAACAGACCTGTGCTGGAGACACTGACAAAACAGCCACAAGACAGTGTGATCAATACTAGTGCTGGCAGACAGTGCTGTGAATAGACCACACTTCCTATATTATAAACACAAAGTAAACATACTCTATGGGTGTTAATGGAAGTCATTGTGAACATTTACAAGAAACAGATTATAATATACCGTATGTATTTGTGATGAAGTTATCCGGCATTTTTTGTTTTGTAACCCAGCACAGTGGATTATGTGAAAGAATGGAAAGGAGAAAGAGTGAAAAATGGTTAACAAAATCACAGTTTTTTTAGTAGACAAATCACAAAAAGGAAGGAAGCTATGAAGCAAGAGAAATGCCGGATGAAAATCATTAGGCGATTTTTCTCCAAAAAATAATGCTTTTATCAGAAAAATGATCCATGTAAACGATTGAGCAGAAGTGTTACTGTTGGGGACATGAAGGGGGAAGAGGAGGGCTTTTGAATGCACACCAACACAAGAACATAACACCAGTGGCTGCCATTTTCCCAATGTGAGTGATGACTGTATGTGTGTGTATGTGTTGTAGGGTCAGTGGTGGCGTTGGTGGCGTGTGTGTGAGGGATAGAGGGGAATGGGGGCGGGTGCATTGGTGCCAGCCTGACTGGAGCTGTCATTGCAGAGGAAATCAATTCTACAACACACACACAAACACACACTCAGAGTCCGACATTGGTAACCCGACTCTGGACGGTACACCAGGGGGTCAAGTTGAGTCCCATCAGCTGGCCGGAGCCCCTCAAGTAACCACCTTCACTCCTCCATCCTTCCCTCCACTCTCACTCTGGCTCATACAAGCCCAGTCTGTTTACAATGACCTGCAAAATGCAACACAAATCAATCACCGGTGTATTTAAAGCATCCATTAGCGGAGGCTAAGGCTTGTTCTGCTCTGGTTTTGGCAATTCAATGTCCGGAGGTCACCTTTCTGGCTCCATGTCAGAGAAGGATGGGAAGTTTTAGCTGATTGTGTTTTAGCTTGGGCCACTTTAAGATGACAGATGACAGTTTAGTACTTTGGCAAGTAGCTAAAGCAAGCTGCGGGTAATTTTTTGCATGTGTTTCAGAGAGAAAGATGTGTTCTGTACATATAAAAAAAAGCTTTGTGACATCCCGCTTAAAGTTGTCCTCACATGAAGAGTTTGACAGAGGCACTGGCATCAACTCACACAAGAAGTAGGATTAATCTCCTCCACTGATAAGCTCTTTTAAAGTTGCTACATAGGGAGCGACATGATGAAACATGAATCAATGACCTGCTTCATGTCTCTAATTATGCTAACTTTTCTATATAAAAAAAATTACACAATTTATTTCTTTATTTTCAAAGGAGCCATTTTCTTTTCGTGTATAAATAGTGTTTTATTATTAAGCCATGTGTGATTTATACCTGGGGGGGCAATATAAAACATTGGAACAGAATGTTTTGATCTTGTAAAATCAAGCTACATTGCTTTAGGGGCATCAACTTTGATTGTACTTTGTTGTGCCAGCAGCTGTTGGTTACTACTGGGCGAGGAGAATAAGAGAGTATATCGCTTTGTGTTTTGTCGGTATTGGTAGTAGGGGGTTGGGTGTTGTTAATGTTTTTTGATAAAGAGAAATGATCCGGACTTTAAGAAAGTCAATATCTTCGCACAAACACACAGGCAGTGGCGGGGAGGGCTAAACTCTTAAAACCCCAGGGCCACAGCTCAAGGAGTTTACAGTCCGACACAATGCACTCACAAAAACACACACTCACACACACACACAAACAACAACAACAACAACAACAACAACAAGAGGATGAGAAATACAATCCCACTTCATGCATGGAGAGATGGAGGGGTAAGTAGAGAGAAAGAAGGAGAGCGGAAGTGTAGAGGGAAAAAAAGAGAGGCAGAAGGAAAAAGAAAAGAAAGTAATAAAGTAAGTTTAAAATGTGCTGTAATTGTGGTTTTAATTGTGTCACTACAATTCCAACTTTGGCCACACAGAAAGATAAAATACTGTATTTTTATTTGCAACACTTCCATTTATTTTAGTTTGTTTTGTTAGCCAACAGGACAGTAGTTATCACTGCCTTATAACTGAGTATGTAGGGTCTGTAGGTTTCAGCACACTACTGGATTATCGGTGGGCTTTTCTAGATGTGTATACACTTTTCTAGATGTGTATACACGTGTGCGAATATTACCGTATATTAGCCAAGAGTCATTAAGGGGGGAAAAAGTTTTTTCAAAAAGTACACATTCCATTTTTTTTTGCACTCTGGCTATTCCATTTTACTAAAACATGTGGATCAGTACGGTTTCATCATCTTGTTTAGATGAGGCAATCATTTTTTGTTTCGACACTGGAGAGCGCCATTTGTTGTGATTCCCCTGTGACTTGTACTCTTTGTCCATCTCTGAGAATGAGATGCTCCTCTCCCACCCCCCCCCCATTTGCTATAATCCCAAAATAATCCATCCTATTGTCCCCATGCTGTTTGATCTCAAGCTTCGTCAAGCTTCCTATTGAAGTAGCACATGCAGTTTGCTCAATTATAATCACTGGTGCTAGAAGAAAAAGAAAAAAAAACTCAACAAAACAATGAATCCCTGCCCATTTATTTCAGCCTGCAATGGATTCTGTAGTATGCAATCCTAGTCCAAATACTGTCCACATTCCTAAATGAACAAGATTTATATAACCTATGGGAAGAAAAGCGAGGAGATGGGTTTTGTTGCAAACTGTAAGCTTATATTAACAGTCAATAACTTTATATTTAAAAGAGAAGTATCCTTGGTAATTATTTATTACTCCACATCTGTTTGACAGAAGACACAATCTTTCATTAAAGAGGTGTATCAAACATGGGCTGTTTACTCTTTGCAGTCCAGACGTTCTTGATGGGCTTTGAAGCAGTAAGATTTATCGGGTGTTTTTCCTGCAATAAAACCCTCTACCTCTGGGAAACACTGTGTTTGCGTCTGGATCCTTTCACATCATTCAGGTCAAACACTACACTGAAGAAGATGAACCATTCTGACTGCAAAATGACTGCTGATACCAAGGCCTGAAATGTTTCACTCAAATCAAAGTGATCATTCGTGTCTTAAAACATGCCTAGAATATTCCCCATAAAAAATAGAAATCAGAATGATGCTTAATTCTATGCTGGGTTTTAAGCACAACACTTTCATCTAAAACCAAAAGAGAACTAGAAATAAATGGTGGTCCTCAGAAAAATGAAATGAAGGAGACCCCAAAGGGATTACGTTTTTTATATCCAAGCTAAGCCCAACGGACTTTTGCTGCTGTGAAAACAAGCCACAGCAGCAGCTCTTTGAGGCTATACTTAGGCACAGGTGCTTTGAGTTCCATGCTAGCGTTGGCATGCTAACATGCTCCCAATGGCAATGCTAATGTGCTGATGTTTAGCAGGGGATGTTTACCATGTTAGATGTGCATGTTAACATCCACAGCTACATTAGTCAGAGGATTACCAAAGCTATTACTATTTACCCTAAAGAGAACAAGAATGCTTGCACCAAATTTCATCACAATCCATCCATATTTACTGAGACATTTCACTCTTAACCACAAATGTCAACCCCACAGTGGTGCTAGAGGAAAAGTCAGGGGATCACCAGTCAAGTCGGTAGTTTTCATCCTTTGAGGACCATCAAAAAAAAAAAAATCAATTGACCAACCGGCTTGTCAACAGACATCAAGCAGGTATGGGCATCAAAGCTCTCATAAAGAATTTTTTATTGTCAATGTTTATCAATATCCTGGGTTGGCCTTATTCACAAGACTTTGCTTATTAAAGCTCCACAGATGCACACTGCCCTACAAAGCCTAAGTGCAGTAACTATGCAAACATTTAAGGTAAAAGAAATGTCTTTAAAGTTTGTTTATTGTCCCAAGTTCCAACAAATGAATATCTGACACAATGATGACGGATTATGGTTTATTAGTTTGCCATGTAATAATTATTTACTTATTATAATTATTTTATTATTTTGATCTTCTGAGGTCTTTTTCGGCAAATACACTCATTAAATAAGCCACTGACTATTAACGGAGAAAGTCGCTAACAGTCGCTAACAGCCAAATGCGGCTAACACTGATTAGCTTGGGGCAGCACGGTGAACGCATTCAACCTCTACAGTAGCATGATAAGAGTCCCTACACATTAATCAAATTAACGGTCAATAGTTGTTACACAAAAAAGTTGTCTTGAAGGCTTATTGATTAGTGTATTTGCTGAAAACCACCCTGGAATGATTTGAAGCCAGAATTTTTACTTTTATCTTAAATCTTACTTTAGATCTATTTAGCAGCTGTTTGAGCGTTTTAAGGTTCAGTGTTTTTATCATTTGTACAGGAGGATGCATGAATTAAACCATCACCGACTAATAAAGAAAGATTATGGAAGAGTTATTCTCACTATGGATCATAGCTTTTCAAATAAACTTACATTTTACATAAACCATCCCAATGCATTTGATGTTTGCTTCACCAGAACACAGATTGAGCACACAGTTAAAAGTGTAACAAAAGCTTTCAGTTTGAACG
The DNA here is from genome assembly GCF_963691815.1 of Echiichthys vipera. Lineage (NCBI taxonomy): Eukaryota > Metazoa > Chordata > Actinopteri > Perciformes > Trachinidae > Echiichthys > Echiichthys vipera. Next base: position 7,375,513 of record NC_139826.1, read on the forward strand.
TTATCAACCGATTGAATGGATGTTATCAGTTGATATCACTACCATAGATACATACTACTAATACTCTACCTCGTAGTTGGCTCAGTAGACTATCAGCATCTATTGGTATGCACCCATCTGCATGGCTCTCAACAACTCAACTGCAGCGTTCATTATAATTTTAACCCGAACCACAATCTTTTTTTCTAACCACATAGTTTGGTTGCTTAAACCTAACCAAGAAACTGAATTCACAACTCAACTCACTGAGTGTTAAAAAGTAAAGCCATTGGGTCCTGGACAAGCTGATGGTGACCGCTATGAAAATGAAACTGGCCCCCTGAACCTACTGGCAGGTGTAGCAGGATTCTTTTTAGCCCATATATATGAGGCTGATGACCATTGATAACGGCCATTCAATAAATCAACAACATTCAAAAGAGATGAAAGATTAAAATTTGTTGTGCAGAGCTGCTCTATAAAGAGTTCCATTTGTAATGGATATTAGATACATTTCAAATGTAGAGAATGCTCGCATCAAATGTTTTGCAAGTGAAAGGTCTAAGGAGCAATGTAAATGCAAAACGAGTGGAAATGAGAAAAAAAAATCAGCAATGAAATGACAAAAAAAGGGGGGAAAAGGCAAACCGGCAGCTGCATTTGAAATGTTGTCCCCAGGATGAGCGCTTTTTACTGTTAATGGAGAAATAGAGTGCGTGGCATATTTAATGGGTTTTGTTTTTATTGTACAGCACTGAATAATTAACTGGGAAGCAGCATGTCACATAGATTTATCTTTTAATTAAAATAACGTGGTTCACGCATATTTGAGTGGTAGTCCAAATAAATGCAATATCCAAATTTATGTTTTGTTTATCTTCCTGTTAATTATCCGGAGATTGTTCACTGTACAGCCCTTCATATTCCCTCTCTCTGCATCTGTCCCCCCCCCTCTCTCCCTCTTTCCCCTAGTATTAACCAGTCAGGTTTTATTAATTTATGGTTAATTGTGGCTACATGAATAAGGTGCATGGCGTGAAACCAGCTCATTCTCATAAAGTGAGATGAATGTGTCAGGCTGGCTGATGCCTCCACATGACAGCAATAAAGAGATGAACATTTTTCGTCCTTGTCTCTAAAATCAGACTAATTTCCAATATATTCCCATGAGAGCTGAGACAAGTGGAAAAAAACAGCCACGCTACATGCATTGAAACAACCTCAACAAAGGACAAAGAAAACAAGGTTTAACATTTATCAACAATTCTCAAGATATTTCATGGCAATCTGTCTAATACTTGATAAGATATTTATTTCTGAAATCCCATAATGGCTTGTGGAAAAAGTCAGGGGGTGACCTCATTTAAGGAATGATCCTCTCGGAAGATTGCATTTCTTTGCAGATCTAGGCTATTTAGTAGATACTAAGTGCCAACGTTGACCAGCTGGTGGCGCCACAGGAAAGGTCGGGGGGTCACCAAAGTCATTAAGCTTCATCCTCTGGACACCATGAATGTCTGTAGGAAAAAAAAACATGAATCCATCAAATAGTTGCTGAGATATTTCAATTTTTTCTCATTCCCAACCTGTCACACATGGGCACTTGTTCAGGACCACTTTGTGCCACTTTTCAATGCACTGGGAAGCCCTATCTCTCAAACTACTACATTTAAACACAAAATTAGAATGTTTGTGATGCTAATTCAAGTCAAGTAAATAGATAATGTACTTGACTTAAGTAGTTCAATATAAAAAAGTCACACTGTCTGGGTTTCACACAGGACACCAACTGCAGTCGTCTGTGCTTGTTTGGCCCATTCATCCACCCAGACCACCTACCTGTGTGGACTTTGTCACTCTTTATACTATGCCAACTGACTTCCAGAGGAGTTCCTCTGAGTGTCTAATATTGCAGTGGATGGGTTTACATTAGAGTGAGTTGAAAACTTGTTGTGTCTTCTACAGACACTTAACAATGCCTTGTGCGTAGTATAGGCCGCGTAGGGCTTTGACGAAGCTTCAGTATTTGATGACCTGGCAGTGAGAACGGGATGGATATTTCAGTCAGAAGTGATGGATCGACAGACTCACAGATGAAACACCAAACGTAAACCTAGAGGTAAGAAAAGATTTATAGTCAACTCACATTGTCCTTCCGCACCGCGCCCCGGGCTTTAGGGTACTTGTTCACCCTCCCTCTCCCCCCGCGCCCCAGGCCCGTTTGTACTCACACTGCCTGGGCCTCGCGCAAATGCTTCTTGCTGTCCATACGTCATCACGCCGTAACACGTCACACGCATTGATTGACGTCATCGCGATGCGTCGCTTTGTTTACAAATCTTTCCATAGACCTCAGAGTTTTTGTGCGTCTTGTCCGACTGTTTTTGAATATTTTCATCCGACCAAATCTGCAGTAAACACTCCATCTCCGCATCACACCAATGTGAACCTTTCGCCGCCATTGTTTTAAATGTCCGCGCATGGTCCCTCCTTCTTTTTTCTATGTCCCAACAGGCGCACATAAATTATGTCAGAACCGTCGTAGGCCTTGTGGTCGTGCTCGTACACGTGCGCACGCTCGTATATGTGAAAACGGGCTCTACAAAAGCCCACCTCTCTCAAGCGTGGACACCCCGCTGTCCGCAGTTATGCGCGGAGCGGGTGCACTCACACTGCTCAAATGCACTAGGCTTGAGCTGAAAAAACGGTTTTGGCCCGGTGCGGTAGGACAGTGTGAGTGCGCCCTTAACTACAATTTACAAAATACATTTCAGTAGGTTCAAATTCAATCCCTATAGCTTAAAATGATGACACCCAACTTGTGGAATGGAAGACAAAAAACATGATCTCCCAGAAACAAAGTTGGAACAATTAAAACTGCACTAATCAATATGTTCATATAAACAGCGGATCAGAAGACACAGGGTGTCACAAACAGGCAGGCAGAGTACTACCTCAACGTGTCTGAATTTAACAAACTGCCAAATGTTCAGCAGTGGAAACTTGAAGTGATTTAGACTTCAGTTGGATGGATTTATTTAAAAAGAAGAATGCATTGCTCTGTGTAATGATCTCTCCTTACATCCACCTGCTCTGCTGCTACTCTCCCACTGACTGAAGTCTTCAGCCATTTTCAGACATGCACCCTTTTACGTTAATCTGAAGGCAATTTATCATGCCTGTTTTATGGCCGAATGAGAAATGTGACGTCACAATAGTTGAGAATAATAACTAGAGAGGAAATGCGTGCTTGTCCGCCTTCCAAAAATCACTGTAATAAATTAATAATCCAAATCATTGACTCTTGTGTTTAAAACCAATTTAAGTAATAATCTTGGAAACACTTTGGAAGACTTCTACAATTTTAAGTTTAAGGTTTCTCTAATCCCTTACCCTGACTACGGACACTAGGTTTCTCCTTTGCATGACATGTAACAAATCATCTTACTGCAGAAAGTGCATGGAAAGGTTCTAAATGTTTTGTTTATAGCTTGTTCTACTGCCACCAAAATGGCCGAAAATCAACTATTTCTGCTTTAAGACTGATGTTCATAACATAAACTTAAAGTATTGTAAAATGATCCAGGAAACTCCAATATATATACGTAGATAGATAGATAGATAGATGGATAGAATACAAACACACATACACACTTACCTCCAGTCACGCATTTCCTTGACAACGTCTCTTTCCAGATAAGACCATCAAAAGGCTGAGTGGTCCTGCAAATGGAATCATCTCCACTATGAATGAGGATGATGCTCATCTAATACACTGCTTCTGTGTGTGTGTGTGTGTGTGTGTATCCAGTCACACTATAGAATGTGGTGTTTAGACCCACTGTCAGCGCTAGCAGCTCTGTTATCCTGCTGACGTCTCCATTACTGTCGTCTGAGGTAGGCCTTTAGCCCTGTCTGCTGTCACTCTGCAGTCGCACACATACAAGCACTCACACGCGAACTTCACTCACAGGCAAGAAAGAAATGCCAATCCGGCCGTAAAGTCTGACGTAAAAACCTTTCAAAATATGATTTCCGTGTCCAAACGCTCCGTTGAAAGAAAACAGACAACAACGGCTGAACATGTGAACAATTACAATCACCTCTCTTGTCAGTTAGGCACCTTTTTCCTTGATAAGAAAGAGGTAAAATGACAATTACGTTGTTCTTTAAAACAACAACTTGTTCAAACAACAGGGATCACGGCACTGCGGCGTTGTATAAATACGAGGCTCATTACTGCTTGGACCCGGAAATCATATTTTGAAAGGGTGTTACATCAAGACCCAGCAGCCGGATACTTCCATGTGTTCAAAAAAACAAACGAATCACGAGAACATTCATGAACTCACTCAAACACGCACCTGTTGGCAACATAAACATGAATAATTGTAAAAAGTTTCTCTCAAGTGTTCGATTACAGAGTCTTTGACATATGGCCTGGAGCTGTGGTAGTGGTCATGTGTCTCCATCCGAGAGCATTTGACAGAAGATCACTCATATTCAAAGACGAAGAGCCCAGCTTTCACCTCATGCCTTGCAGCTCCCGCCAGACGCTTTGAACTGCTTCCTCTCTCATTTCCTGTCCACCAATCGGAGGTCTGGAGAGGTCAACATAAGGTAACCTGAGTGTGTGAGAACAAGAGAAGCAGCCTCTTTTTCTTGCAATCTCAAATGTTTGTCATACATATTTGAGTGAATGTTTCTGTGTGATGACATCAGCCTCTGCAACATAATATGAACACTTCTGACATACAAGTGGTCACCGTTTTTTGAACAATTTAACCTAAATATCTTAACCTATTTGTCTTAAATTGTTGGTGATAATCCCTCAATGCTCAGGGTCTACAGTTGAACCGATACATATCATAAAACAGATACAAGCGTCAAAGATTCGGTTAACACATCATTCATCTGTTCCAGCTGTGTGGCTTCATTACAGCTCATGTAAACATTCAGCAGAGTAATAAAGCAAAACTCCCTGTATTATAAAGTCGTAAGTATCTCCTGTTTGAGCCCATTATTAGTACAGCAGGCTTTGTCAACCGCTAAGATAATAGAACTGCAGTCCAATTCTGGCACACTGAGATCAGTGAAGTGCAATCATACCTTAACTGTGTGATCTAAAAGGAATTAATTCAAGGTAATGGTCACTTTTGACCTGACATGGTAAATGGACTTGTACTTACATAGAACCTTTCTAGTCTTCTGACCACTCAAGGGGCTTTTTACACTACCCACAGACATTCATACATGATGGCAGAGGCTACCTGCCCATCATCGAATCATTTAAACCACATCCCCACGCCACTGCACAGCGCAGGGAGCATGTTGGAGTTTTAGTGTCTTGTCAAAGGACACTTTGACATGGGGACTAGAGTAGCTTCTGATCTTCCAACCCCGCCATCCCTTTGTAATATTGTATTGTATCAGTGAAGATATACCATATGCAGTATAAGGTTGCAACACTTTCAATAATGGCCGGGGGTTGGCATGCCACCGAACCTTAATGGATTTCCATGGCTTTAATTTAATAAATTCAACATTGTTATAATGCTATTTTCTAATCCTCCTTTTCTGAAGTGTTTATAATTTGAAACGGGTACAGTTAGTAAGTTACAATTTTTTTTCTGATTATTTTTTGGGTTCTTTAATTTCCCTTTTTTTTAGAGTAGCTAAAAGTGGGGAGAGAGAGGATATGATACCCGGCAAAGGGCCGCAAGTCGGAGCCTAACCCGGAACACCGCTGGGGACCGAGCCGACACAGGTCGCATGTTCTACCCGGTGAGCTAGGCCACCCTACATCTTTGTATTAACAGGGTAATGCAGTAAGTCAGTATGTCAGTCACTAACACTTACAAGCTAATCAACAATAGAAACAAATGCTAACTCAATTTACCATTCTGATATGTCTGCTGGGTGCTAATTTTAGTGCACATGAGACTCCTTGTCCAAATTATAACTAATCCCGTGTCAGCCCATGAGTCGCACCGGCCATACCATGAGATGAGAGCCCCACCCAAGGGGCCCTGCCGCTTCCTGAAGAAAGCTCAAACATGTAGATATATGAGTTTAGTCATCTTGATGGACAAATTGCAAAGATGTCAAGTCCTCCAAATTATGCAGTATTTGTAGTTTGACATATAGTGTTTCACCCTTCTGCAGGAGAGCCACATCTTTGCTATATTTGCTGAACACTTAGCATGTGTTATAATATAATGTGAGTAGGGGCCCCTCAGATTTGCTTTGGTAAACTCACTCACTGCTTGGTATAATGATGTTGTATGTATCTCATCTCTCTCATCTCATCTTCAACCTCTTATCCGGGGTCGGGTCGCGGGGGCAGCAGCTCTAGCAGGGGACCCCAAACTTCCCTTTCCCGGGCCACATTAACCAGCTCTAACTGGGGGATCCCGAGGTGTTTCCAGGCCAGTTTGGATATATAATCTCTCCACCTAGTCCTGGGTCTTCCCCGAGGCCTCCTCCCAGCTGGACGTGCCTGGAACACCTCACTAGGGAGGCGCCCAGGGGGCACCCTTACTAGATGCCTGAACCACCTCAACTGGCTCCTTTCAACGCAAAGGAGCAGCGGCTCTACTCCGAGTTCCTCACGAATGGCTTAACTTCTCACCCTATCTCTGAGGGAGACTCCAGCCACCCACCTGAGAAAACCCATTTTGGCCGCTTGTACCTGTGATCTCGTTCTTTCGGTCATGAATGTTGTATATATGTGTATAATATATATGTGTATACATATATTAGGGCTGGGACTTTAACGCGATAATTATGATTAATTAATTTCAGAAAAAATTATGTAATAAAAAAAATAACGGAATTAATCGCAATTTATTTTTGCACAGTGCAGAACGTTGCTCATTGCACGAGTTCCCGCCCGGCTTGTGACACTGACACACAGGAGACAACATGAGAGAAATGAAACGATGAGAAGCAAATGATGTGTAAAAAATCACCTCCTACCGGAGTTCTTTAGCCTCCGCTCCGGCCCAATGCTGAACATGCTGCAGCTAACGTTAGCACAGACAACACTGAACATGCTGCAGCTAACGTAAGCACAGACAGCGCTCCTAGGAGGGACTGTCATTAGTTGTTGGATCATTTTTGTTTCTGTTTTTGAAAACATGGAGAAAAAGCACTCTATGTTTAACTGTTTATTTTATGCTATGCATGTAATTCTAAATATTTTTGCAATGTTAGGTTTCCACTTTTCTTCAATGTACTGTACAAAGCACTTATTTTTTATAAACAAAAAGAAATGTAAGACGTAAGTTTACAAAAACTTAGTGCTCACTGGTAAAATTAAACACATTTCATTGTTTAAACTCATTGTTTAATTAAAAAAGTCATATACCAAAATTCATTTAAAATTGAAAATGTTGCTTCTTAAGTCAAATATTGATATATGATTAATCACAATTAATTAATTACAAAGCCTCTTATTAATTAGATTAATTTTTAATCGTGTCCCACCACTAATTTATATATATATATATACTGATGGTTGGACAGTTGTTGTTGCCCCGTTTGATTACATTGCAGCTTCACACGGACAGGCTGCGCGCTCAATAATGGACTAAATTTAAAAACAGTTGTTACCATTGGTAACAATACAATACATGAGGAAATAGGATTTAGGTTGATAAATACCAAAATTCCCTTCAAAGTCCTGTATATTGGCGTTCAGTAATTTAATACAAAACTCTAGGGAAATATTAAACATTGTTTATTTATGGGAAACAGACAGGATCATAAAAGAGAGATTTGATGGATTTCTCAGTCAGCACTGAGGGATTTCTATCTTTACAGACACATATTCAGCTTTTTTTTGTAGATTTATCTAGTTTATATGGTAGTGGATGCAATATTTCCCCACCCATCAAACTAACAAGGTATGCCATTGTTCTCCAAATTAACAAGAGTCATTATTCCTCAATCCACAAGAGGGCTTTGTCACTAATGCATTGTTTATTCACCACTCTTGTGCTCCATCTTCTACAGTATGTCAATAAATGTTTTGTATCAGTAACATGTGATGACATAGTGATCATGTCTCATACTGTTCATGTATGCTACATTTTGGATTTTTCTGACAGCACCTGAAGGCAGCAATATTAACTACTCAATTACTATCCAATTAAATTGGGATATATTTTCGAACCAAACTGATACAAAAATACAGCTTGATTTAATTTTTTTTAAAAATCAAGGAAACTTTTTGCATCAGATTATTATGTAGACCAAGCAAGACTTGTCTTTGTATGAACTACACACATTTTTGCACGCAAGAAATACATTTCCAAGTAAAGTACACTTGATTTATCAAGTAAAGTTAACTTAACTTTTCTTGTAAAACTGTGTTGACTTTACTTGCAAAATTAAATTGACTTTACTGTCTAAAGGAAGTTGCCTCTACTTGTTCATTGTATTTCTTGCATTAAAATAATGATGTAGTTCCTACAAAGCCTGGTCTTGCTTGCTCTATATAATTATCTGATGCAAAAAAAAAACATTGTGCTTTCTAGTTGTGCCAGAGGAAAGATCAGTCAAGATCAAGTCACCAAAATTACTGGATTTATTTTGAAAGTGCTCACAACATTTTATTGAATTCCCTCTAAATATATGCTGCGTGGAGTCAAGTGTTGACCAATCAGATAGGAAAGGTCCCCTACATGCAAGGTATTATACACAGGTCAGCACAAGTCAAATAACAAAGAGGTTTAATAGAATAGAATAGTTGTTGTTTTTTTGTTGTACATTTTTTTGTATTTAAAACTTACCCCATACAGTACTTGTCAATCCTAAAGAGGCACATTTCTTTAATTAAACAGGCTCGCAAACATGGTATATGAAAATATATGGAAGTAAATCTGTCATCAAAATTAAAAAGCCATTAAATTTCTAGCACTGAATATTTATGCATTGAAATTATGTATCTGAATGTTTTGCCTAAACTTTATTCATGCACAAATTCAACTGTAAAAATTTCAGTATTAAAAAATTCAACAGGCCAAATTAAGCTGCAAAGTTCAACGTATAAAATTCAACATTCGGGAACCCAAGGAAAAGCAATTGATTCTAGATTCAAGATTGTCCTTGTGATAGGATGCTATGTGGAACCGGGGGGCGCAACTTCACATGAAAAGGCTTCCATGCATATAGTGTTGTTTTTGGCGGGCTGTTTTACTTTTGGTCTAGTCTAGTCTAGTTTTAGTCGACTAAAAGTCTGAAAGTTTTAGTCGACTAAAAGTCTGAGAGTTTTAGTCGACTAAAAGTCTGAGAGTTTTAGTCTAGTTTTAGTCGACTAAAAGTCGGAGAGTTTTAGTCGACTAAAAGTCTGAGAGTTTTAGTCGACTAAAAGTCTGAGAGTTTTAGTCTAGTTTTAGTCGACTAAAAGTCGGAGAGTTTTAGTCTAGTTTTAGTCGACTAAAAGTCTGAGAGTTTTAGTCTAGTTTTAGTCGATTAAAAGTCGGAGAGTTTTAGTCTAGTTTTAGAAAATTGTATATTAGTCTTTTTTTAGTGATGCAATTATATTTAATCATATATAATAAAAGTACCTAGTAGTATTGAGGAAACCAACATTTCCTTTGAGCCAAACCCATGCAGATATCTTTAGTTTACAGCATGTACAGGTCTAGAATAAGTAATCCAATTCATGTTGATGCCAAAGTCAGTTCAGTGTGAAAAACAAAACTAGAGAAAGTATTTGGCCAACAAGGGGCAGTTTAGTGCACTGACAGTCAGGTAGGAACTAAAAACACACTTTACACTCTCTCACAAATAAATACACGTACACACGCTAGCCGCGCGCGCGTGCTTACACACACACACACACGCGCGCACGCGCTAGTCTCTCTCTAACAAACACACACACGCACACGCGCAGTGGCTAACGTCTAAAGCTAGCGTTAAAACCCGACACATTAACTGTAGCCTCATGTCGCATAAGCTTTCTAAAACAGAAAGTATCGTTACGTTACGTCTTGACCTACCTAAAGTTCATTATGGGATGCCCTGAAGTGTCTCTTAAGATCCGTGGTGTTTTTTCCTGTGATTTTGTGGCTGCATTTCTTTCTTTTTCCACAACACATTCTGTTTTGCTTTCCACGTCTATGTAATGAAAGTGTTTCTTCTTTTCCTCTCAAACACGACCCCCGGCTGGTGTCACACTTTGTTCTCATGTTTCTTTAGTTTAGTTAACTCTAACGGCAACGAAGTGACGTCGCCCAGACGCGACACTGGGAGAAAACTACAAAATAATAATAATAATAACGTGACTAAACGAGACGAAACAACGCTATTTCGTCTCGTTTTCGTCAACGAAAATAAAGAGACATTTCGTCTCATTTTTATTCGTCAACGAAATTGCATTATATATTTCGTCTTAGTCATCGTCACATGCCCAGCATTTTCGTTTCGTCTCGTCTAGTTTTCGTCACGTGATAGAGGTTCGTTGACGAAGATATTTCATCATCATTTTTGTTGACGAAAGCAACACTACATGCATATCGGGTCATATAAACACACCTCTGAGGAGTTTCTGGTTCAAAGTTAAGTTTAAAGAGCCAAAACGTTCAGATACATAATTTCACTGCATAAATATTCAAAATTTCAAAATACCATGGCACTGATTTACATCCATAAAATAGGCGATAGTGATTTGCTTGATATCTCCTACATAGGAGATAGACTTTAAGGCTTAATTAGTCTGGTTTGAGGGCGGGGAAGCCGTGTTGAATGAAGTACCTGGTGCACGATACAAAGGGAGGTGAAGGTTCAGCAAAATGCAGCATCTTTTTATCTTTTGGTCGTTTGATTTTCAATTCACAAACGGATATTAAAAAACAAAAAATGAGTGGTTATTTGATTTTCGATTAAAAATACTAAAATCCAAATTGAATTACAAGGCATTTTATTTGATTTACGTTTTCTAGCTATGCTAACAAAAACTAAAATCACTAGAAGACAAAAACAAAAAACAACCTTTTTCTCATATTCTCCGACCGGAAGATGCTGTTTACACAGTAATGGTGTGTTCCAGTTGTTGAATGTTCCGAGTGGGAGCTCCCAGGAACAACAATAAGCCATATAGATAGATACGGGTCTTTTGAACAAAACCAATTACAACTCCCAACAGTCAAACTCCTCAGGACCTTAACGATGTGTTGTCAAAAGTTCAAATATCAAATGAGAAGCATAAAATGCTCTCCAACACAGCACCGTCCTCAGGTGCTCTGACTGTGGAAATGGAAACTTTGGTCGGAGAATATGTTTTTTTGTTTTTTGTCTTCTAGTGATAACCGTTTGTGAATTGAAAATCGAGGTACACAGACCCATAAACATGACAAAATTGTTGTCACCATGAAACTGCCCCAGTTGATAAATGATATAGACATATTTTTTTTGTATTGCAAGTTGTATTTTTAAATATGCAAATGACTCATTATCTTAAATTTATATAATTTGCATACATTTCAAGAACAGAAATGTCAACATTAAATAAAATCTTGATTGCTTTTGTCGAGTTAAAGTTTTTACAGAATGGATTTTTTATACATATATACATATATAGTTATATATATATATATATATATATATATACATATACATATATGTATATTCACCAAGTTTTTGAAACAACATGTTGTATAAATCAGGAATGATATATGTACAAAGCTCTCTATTAAAACCTTCAGAATATAGATAAGCAACCTTGAGAGATATGGACATCCCATGCATTTTTCAAGACAATACAAGTGAATAAGGTTTTTAACATTTAGTTATTACCATGAAACATCCCCAGTTGATTACTAGTTCATGACTATTTTTTTGGATAACAAGTTTTTGGAAAAGTTACGTTTAAATATGCAAATTGGGAATGATCTAAGACTAACTCTTGGTGAATTAAGGAGAAATATACAGAAACAAATAGACAAATAAACACCTTAAATGTGTTTTTTGGAGGTGAAGATTGAAAGAAGGTATGTTAAGGAATAAAAATTGCACAAAATCTAAAAATGAACATATGCATGAAAAGAAATATGTCTTGGATGTTCCTTACCTTAACGAAAACAATGACATCTCTAAGCTTGCAATCTGCAGCGATATCTCAGCTCCTGTTCTGAACTCTGGCAAATCTGGCAAAAACCCACACACTGTTAATCTATTCATGGTAAAGGATAGCGTATGTATAATATAATACAAATATTCAGATTCTGCTGGGCCAATAGGGAGTTGCTTCTGGGCCGGATTTGGCTCATGGGTGGCCAATTGAATAGGGCAAGTGTTACAATTATCCTGTGGAATGTTTTTTGTGTGTGCACTGTTGAACCTGCGCTCCTGCTCTGTAGCGGGGTTTGCCAGCGGGGCTATTAGGTATTCGGTTAGAGGATAATCTTTGTCACCTAGAAGAACCATACCAAGATGTTAATCATCTGATACCTTGTTTGATTTAATGCAATGTATCGAGGGTAGCCACTTACCGTGGAGATGACTTTGGCTCTGCAGTGCGCTTTCCTGCAGCCGCGCGCCAACACATTCATTCATTCATCTTCAGTCGCTTGTCCCTGTCGGGGTCGCAGAGGGCTGGAGCCGAGCTGTTTTGAAATATAAAATAATTGTGTGTGTCAAATTTGCGTACACAATTTCAGAACTGGCGTGAGATTTGATCGTAGCTCCCGCTCACGTCCAAATTGATAAATGCCGAACTTTGCTTGGAAATGGTCGTAGGCATGTTTTTCTGCCATACATTCGTTTGATAAATGAGGGCCACTGTGTTTTGAAAATACAGATTTTTTAAATTAAAAAGTATATTTTTTAACTTTACATGACATCTTTAGGCAAGACAAGGAAAGGCAGGTTTATTTGTACAGCACAATCCAACAACAAGGTAAATCAAAAGTGCTTTACATTAAACATTAAAAGCATTGGGAAAAACACATAAATGGTCATTTAAAACATATAAAACATTTTTACAGTTACAGAAGTTACAGTGCAGTTTACTGCAAAAAAATACATACGACATTTTAAAGATTTAAAACACATAAAAGGTAATTTAAAACATAAAAAAGATAATTAAAGTTACAGAAGTTACTGTGCAGTTTACTGAAAAAACATATAAAAGATTATTACAGTTTCAGAAGTTACAGTGCAGTTTACTGAAAAAACACATAAAACATAAAATATTTAAAACACATAAAAGGTCATTTGAAACATATACAAGATTGTTACAGTTACAGAAGTTACAATGCAGTTTACTGAAAAGCTGCGGCAAACAGAAAAGTCTTCAGGATTGATTTAAAAGAACTAAGAGTGGCACCTTTCCATTTGAAAGGTCAAAATAAAATGACCCATGAGACATGATGAACTTATGACCCCACCTTTTTAAAGCCAGTTGGCCAGTGTACAGCTATGAAAAAACTCTATTTGTATCGGCTGTGCTGGACTTGCTGCCCACTGGTTGACCGGCCCACCAGGGAAAATCCCTGCTGTTCCAGATGGCCAGTCGCTGTTACTGTATATTCAGTAACAACAGACTATGTGGTGAAATCTGTGAGATATGTGAGTGTAACAGTGGTTTGTTTTTTCTTGACTCTGTTTAACGTGCGATGCAGGAATTCATGTCCCCCGATTCAAATTAAGTAGGTGTTAATTGGGGGCAAGATTTCAGTCTTTTCACAGTCTTTTGTATCTTTTCTAGCCTCGATCACCTGCCACCTCCAGCCATCACCCAACTCTGCTCCGCCTCCTTCTTACTGACACCGCTGAGGAGCCAAAGCGTGTATGGCCTCTTTTTTTCTCCATCATAATTAAACAAGTTTGTGCCTTTATTCCATGTCCATTAGCAGAGCCCGTAGCACTGCTTGGGAAATGGTCATTATTGCAGAATAGGAACATAAATTTGCAGTTAATGAAAATGTCAATTAGTGGTCCACAGTGTTAGAAAGGGGCTGATAGTGCCACCACTGTGAATCAAGCATCCGAATGGTACCTCACATACACATATGTACGTGCAGTATCACGCTGCGAAGACACACACATACACTACACACTTCCACATGTAATACCAGCGTACTTTAACTGAACAAAGCCCAAAACAAAAAGACCTTTTCTTTTTCTCCACTCATATTATCCGATATCAAGGGGCCAATTATTTCCCTGTACATCCCACATCTCTGTAGAATAATAAATAAGATAATCAGTGATGGAAATTTAAAAAAAGAGCACCAAAAAAGTCATGTTTACTAAAATAGAAAATAAAAAAAAATTTAAATAAAAATGTTCCCCTCGTTAGTCTGTAGTTTCATCCTTAAGCTGTTTCGTCTCTGGAACCCCTAGGTTTGACGAGTTGTTTTGATTTTTTTATTCACATATTTGGATCATTAATCAAATGGCGGCGTGGAGGGAGGGCAAGCAGAGGGGGATGGATGCGATCCATATAGCATATCTTCTTCAGGGCTTGTGTGTGTGTCTGTGTGTGTGTGCATGTTGCAAGATCAATCTAAAAGTCCTCTGCAACAGCCACTTCAGACCCTGGGCGCAGTCACAAAAAAATGATTACCATTACACTCCCACCCTCCCCACACCTACCACTCTCAACAGACGATGAGGGGAAATAAATGTTGCCACACACACACACACACACACATACACACAAAAATATACCAATGGCATGTGGCGCTAAAAATGACAGAAATAAAAAAGACGGATTCTCACCTAAACGTCAATATGAGGGGGATGTATTAAAAGTGCATTTGAAATTCTTAGCAGCGTTCCACTTCATTTCTGAATGTCTGGGTCTTGCACCCTTAAAAGCACAGGGAAATAAATCAAGTTTGTTGCTCGCGCCGAGACCCCTATAAAAATAAATAGATGAACGCTGGTCACCTCAGAAGCATTTTTTAAAACGTCCCCCTAGCTGCACTGTATCCATAATTATGATTTTGATTGTCTGTGACCACATCCTCCAAGATCAAATGTGAAGCGGAATAACAGCAAAGCAGATGAAGAGATTTATTTGTCATCTGCTGCGGCTAAGGTTGTGCATGACAAACAGATAGCTAATACCTTTGGGTGTAAAGTGCTTTTGCTTAGGCTTAAGCAACAGTACTCTCGAACTGACATTGGATGTTGTATACAGAATGATGTTCTGGGTGTTTGGACATGGTTTTAGGATTAAAACTCTGTCAAAATGTAACTATTGTGAGCTGCAATCCATGCTACTTAGATTCGACGAGTTACAATGGCAATAGTGTAGGGAATAGGACATACTGTGGAGAGAGGAAAGTCTAAAGGCCTGATGTCACTTGTCCTTGATTTTCACGAACATTGAACATTTCAGTCCATCAGGGTGTTCAAAAAATGTGCTAGGGGAAGAAAAGTAAAACGTACAAATCATTGTATTCTACATCATTTTCTTTATAGAAAGAGACAAAAATAGGTGCATAATAACAAAAGACACACATTTTCTGACCTAGAAATGTTTTCTTATAATGAACCTCGGCTGATCAGCTGTTTAACCAAAAAAAGAAGCTTTGTATTGACTTTAATTATAGAGGAGTTTTATGATGGGAGTAATTTGTGTTTTTATCTTACTTTACATCTGTATGGTAATTTCTTTCTTTTTTTTTTTTTTTCAACCTGGGGCCTGTATTATCAAGTTCCTGATAACCAGTAGCCCGACGATGGTTATCAACTAGCTATTTTATCTCTGGGTTTCATGTCCGGGTATGGCCTTTTTCATGTTAAAGGGTGCATAATAACAAGCATCATCAGAACCGCAAGTGAAGATCATGTGCAAACAGCTCCATAGCGCTACTAGAGGTCCAAAACGCCACAGGGAACCTTTAGTATGATACAAGATGAAACGATGACACCCACTGGGAATTTTAGGGTACCATGGCACAACTGAAATAGAGTTAGCTGTAGAGTGTGACCATTATTAAGTAGGTCTGTTTAAACACCTTTGGTATTTTCATGATGAACAATCAATCATAGATAAGGGATGCACAGTTCCTTTAGAAGTAGGCTCCTTTTGGCTATCCTTTTTATTCACTGGATCTATCGTCATACTGAGTCTACTGGAGCTGGGGCTTCTTGGATAAATTTGTCTATAGGAACTGATTACCTGAATTGATTTTAATATGCCATTGTGATCATTTTACAGACGTAGTGTATGCATCATATACATCTTTGTTCTAGGGCTCTACCTCTACGTCGTAACTGTTTCAGAAAATGTTCCACCCTAAATAAAAAAAAATTAACTCAATCCTCTGAGGATATGTTTTGCCGCTGAAATTTGAGGGCAGCAAACATTCAGCTGCAACACAAGCATATAATATATTCTTCTTACCAACACCTACAATAAACGCCCCTACACACTAACATCCCAGAATATACACACAAACACACACTTACGCAAGCAAAAAGTGACACTCCAGCGAATCTTCACTCTGAATCAGCACGCCCATCTTTACTTTGATAGCTGTCATTTCAACACAGAATTTTCCTCTGCTGCTGGGGGAAATAAAGAGTTGGTGGTAATGGAGGATAATTACACATCCCTCTCTCACTCTCTCTCTCTCTCTCTGTCTTGCTATATCTCTCACTTGTTTTTCCTCTGGTGCTGCATCGCACAGGATGGATGCCAGTGAAGTCGCAAACTGCAGCATTCAGGCCCATTACATCTGCAATGAGTGGAGATGCAAGCAACATCTGGTGTCTAAGCTGTGATAGAGAGCTGTGCCTCTTTAATAGATATCTGGAGGCAACACAGAGTGGGATATCACATCTAAACATTAACTCTTCAAAGCCCACTTAGAGGTGCAGGGCGGGGAGTCTGAAAGGACAGGGGAGGAAGGGAGGGATAAAGGAACAAAGCAGGGGGCAAAGACAGTAGAACGAGACAGAGGAGGGAGGGGATAATGGGGGGAAGGAGCCGTTTGGCATAAGCAGGGGATGAGTTGGAAGAAGGATGATACAAGCAGAGGATCAAAGGAAAGGAGGGGGGGAGTCAAAGGGCTGGAGAAAAAAAGGACTACATAAGTTTAGGCAACAAAAAATCCTTGGTTTTTCGCTTAAGAAAAGATCATGGATTGGCTTAAGGCTCATTTATGCTCCCATTTTGTGCGTAAATACAGATGAACGTTATCAACGTTCTAAACGACACTGCCTTCATGCTTTCATGCGTCCTTTACAGTTTATGACAACAACAAACATAGTGGTGTTGGGGGGGAGATAACGATCCTGCATCTGTTGAGAAGGAGGCAAAATCTCAGGCAGCGTTGTAGGCGGCGATGGTCTGTGCACTTTTTTGTGTACAGTGCCGGACACTGCCCCCACGATTTACGGTGGTACTGTAAGTCTGGTCCCTATCGGTACGTATTCATAAGCTTGCAGGATATGTGCAGAAATACGGACGAAATGTAGGCAGAGTATGGACAGAAGGTTCCCTCCATATCTGTATGCGTATCTAACGAAGAGCATAAATGAGCCTTTACAATGAGTCGGACGTAACTCCAAAAAAGTCACAGTTGACCTTTGGTTTTACATGTACACTGGTCTCCTGGAAGAAAGTCCTGTGTTTGTCCCACTTCAGCCATCTCCCTGTGAGGACGTGGGAGCTCTTTTACTACGTCACTTTACTTCCTTGTTTGTTCCTTTGTTTGCTCCCCCGATAATTACTATGGCCAGAGGTCGTAATAATATGCTGGTAGAATCAACCTGTACAATGCATTTAGTTTGGTGAGGATTGTCTGCCTACATATATACATTATGTTTGGAGACATTTCAGAGCAAAAGGGCTGCCCATGGACAGGCACTGGAAGCAGTTGGAAGTTCGGTACCTTGCTCAAGGACTCTTCTTGCCGGATATTAGACAGAATTGCCAACTAGTTACACTCCGTTTCCATCTTCAGTCCTATTTCCATGAGGGATGGAGATTCGATTTTCCCTAATCAAGAGACTTCCTGTCCGAGCCAGCTATCCTAACTTGAATAGGGGTAAAATATTTCGGCTCTTTAAGACTCTTATCCACTGTTTGTTGTCCAATTGTTACATTGTTATCCAATGTTCCATTATTATGTTGAAATCAGGTTTAGGACAAATTTGACATGTATAATATTGTACAAGAGAAAAGATGAAACAATTGCACAAAGTAATTATCTGTTATTTTATCTGAACGTCTCTCACTTACACACACACGCACATGCACACTCTATGGTGAAACAAGAGATCACCTTCAAGTGCAGCGACGCGTCAAGCTGAGCCTTCAGCTGTTGTTACGGCGACGCACAGCTGATCAGCAGCCAGCCTGACAACTTCATTCACTCAGCACCTGCTGGCTGTCAATCACACACAGGAGAGGGATGTGTGTGTGTGTGTGTGTGTGTGTGTGTGTGTGTGTGTTTGTTTCCTGAGGCTATTCATGAAGCTGTCAGAGAGAGGATGAGACATGTCCATCACCCCTCTTTATCTCTCTTTCTGTCTGTTGCACTTATTCTCTCTCTCTCTCGCTCCCTCGCTCCCCCCTCCTCTCTGTGTCCTTGATCATTCTACGTTCAGCACTCACTATTCACCCTTCATTACACCTCCCACACAATAATCGCCCTATGCACCATCACCACCCACTGCCTCTGGTTATTTACCATATAAACTCAGAGAGGTGCACAAAGCTGCATGTGTACATACATATACACAAACATTTGACAAAAACCATACAGGTTATTTAGACATATACATGTTGTCTTTGTTGCTAAGTGCAAATACTAATTTGAAGGTCTGACAAAAGCTGGAGCTGGAACATGGAGGTTGGTTGATCAGTTGAAACCAGAATGCAGTAATCTGAACATTGGAGGGATTCAGCTTTTGACCAAGCTGCAAAATGAGAAGTATACTTTTTAATGTGCAGGAGGGGGCTTCACTTACTCCAAAAAGAAGCCTGATTGTATGGAATTCAATAACAACAATTTTCACTTGATTCATTTCCTCAGTAAAAAATTCTGAATTTGTTTATGGTTTCATTCATTTCAAGTCTTCTTCAATACAGCATGATGTTCATTAAAATGACATGAATTATGTATCCACTTTGCTAACATAGCTCCACCTCTTATCCAAATATGGTCATTTATGTCTCCAAAAAAAAATCCAAGATGGCAACAAGCTGGCAAATGCCCCTTTACATGTCACAACTATGCTTTTGACATATAAGGTGGACTTAATGGTTCATGGTTCAGTTTGAGTCTACTTTCGACTCACTTTTCACACCATGGCGCTTTTATGCTAGTAACCTGCCTGTAAACTTACATCATCAATACATCACTGAAATGTTTCTGCATGACATATGGTAAATGACTTTGAAAAAAAACCCCGCAAATTTATATAAAACTGGTAGTTTAAGGCACTTTCACACCTGATTTCACACCTGGCCTTGATGATGCGCTGAAGTGAATCAAAATGGAGCTGCACTTTGACTGAATAAAGGTTTGGGAGAAAAAAAGGGTGAAAAAAGCACTTCACTCATTGGTCAGATGTGTCTGGGGTGGGCGCAATATTGTAGATCCTGAACTGCTCTCCGATTGGTCAGAACTCTGAGAACAAATCCTCATCAATCCTATAGAGAAATATAGCGACTGTTTCTGGTTTCTTTCTAGCTACTGTCCTTACAGAGCAGCAAGTGCTGCTGTGAGCCCCTTTCCCTGTACCAAAACACTAGCAGGCGGCCACTGTCTAGTTACATTTAGCGACTTTTCACACCTTCTTATCAACTTTATTAATATAACGCTATAAGCGACCAATTAAGCAACTTATTCAGACCATCAGGGAACAGGGAGAAATATATGGTTGGCCTAATTCATTACCATGCATGTGGTCAGAGTCTAGTTCAGTCTATGGGACCTTGTCTCTCCTCTAACGCAGCAGCACTGTTGTAGTAATGCAGGGGGTTAGAGGTCCGAGATGAGGAGATGATGGCATTGTCTGACAAAGTATGCGGTTTCACTGTCCAGACAACAACGTCACGGAGGGCGTTTTCAAATCTTCAAAATCTGGGACGTCTAACCCTTTCACACCTGAAAATCCAAACCCAGGTTGGTCCAGTTGATGGTCTTACATTGCAATGGGATATTGCAATCCTCGCAATCAATTGGTTTGCAGACAGCAGACATGTGATGTGTCATTTGGTCCACATCTCAAATATGTCTGAGTAATATATGAGTATATGAGTCATTTTTTGTATCGAGTCCATGACAATGAATTAAATTTGTATCATAATTCTAACTTTTACTTAAATAAATGTAATGAAATAAATAACTTTTTGAAAGTGTATTTATTTCTTAATTTCTCAATCGAAAACATATGGCCTACCCAACACTTTTAAATAGAGAAATACTGAAAGACAACAACAACGTATTCCGTCAAAAACGTACATTTTAAATTGTAGAAACTGTATCCAGCTAAAGTTAGCTAACATATGCCTACCCAATGTATGCTTGCCTTTTATACTTTACCATTACTTCACATCACAACATTGAAGCTTTCTTGTATGCTTTTGACATTCACTAGAATAGGTATCAACTTTGAGTTAGCTGAGACTTCAAAGTGTATGTGACAGGATGGAGTTGGGCTATTGGATATCAGATACTGTTGGATCTCAAAAAAGCCCTTGCTCTTTCACTCTGGGGGAAAGATCTGACATTTACCACTTTTCCTAATGTCTCTTTTGTAACTTTGATGGATATCTGATCACGACATGATGTCACCAGGATTTTTAATTCTTCAAATCCATCAAATATAATTTTTTTATTACTATTTACCATCATACACAGTAAATATATTAAAGGTTCTAGATTCAAGGTTGTCTTTTTTGCCCCACTGGGGGGTTCTTATTATGCAGCCACAATTCACATAAGAGCAGAAGTCAAAGACAACATCAACGACACAAAAACACAATTAAAAAAAAAATCACAAAAACACAATAAACCACAGCCACAGGAAATGGACATTCAGAATATCTGACAAGCATGTACAAGAGTTCAAATTCGCAAATAAGCAAGGGAAGTGAATGCTGCCAGAGTGTTATTACCTATTAAGAACATCAGTGGCACATGGAATGAAGGAGACATGGCGCCTCTTGGTTCTTCTAACTGCCACCCCACAGTGTCTTGAGTGTTAGGAACGAAACACGGAAAACCTGGGACCCAAATGCAAGACGCAACCCAGAGTCAATTTTAATAGATTTAATGTGCAATATTTACAATAAAGTGCACAAGGGAAAGAGCAAAGGGGCTGCTGATTTCCGTTGTGAGTTCTTCAGAGCGTGCCCAGTGCAGATGAGGTCCACAAATCCAGCTGGGGCGTCCCTCCATGTGGTAATGGCGTCCTCCGCATGATCAAACAATCCTCTAAGCAAGAAACAGTAGCGACAGGAAGCAAACATTCTGATAGGCAGGAAGACAGGTAGGCTGGCAGGCAGGAATGGGTTAGCAAAACTGCAGCAAAAGAACACACAAAGAGTTAGCTACTGAGGGCCCTTCCACACGGAGACGCGTTATTGGAGCCTGAAAACAGTATTTTTTAAAATGTATTTTATTTATTGGTTTATTTCAGGCATGTCAGTTAGATAAATCATCATCACACATTATCTTGGTTTACAATTCACATCAAAGGAAGGGAAAGCGGGAGAAGCAAAAACGTATCTAGTCCCGCCCCCGTTAACCACAGACAGTCCCCACAGTCCCGTATTGTTGCCTGTCATGTATTTTCTTTTAATCATCCCTCTCTTCTGCAGCTTCCTCTGCGCTTAGCTTCGCCATATCCTCCCGAGCTGTCGCTACATCCACTCGCATCCTGGCCACATGTTCACAGATTTCAGAGATGTCATAGTGCATCCCAACCATCTTTTTGAAGTTACTCAGTTTTGCTGTTTTTTTTAACCTCGCTGCTTAGTTCACTCCACTGCCTGACCCCCGTTTCTGACATAGTAAAACTTTGATAAATAATTGATTTGTATGTGCCCTATAGTTGGGGTAATGTAGAATTCTCAAAGCTCTTTTTGGAGTATTAGCAGGGGGTGTGTGTTGCCTTTATAAGTGTGTCTACACACCTCTGCACAGTAATGTAGATGTGGAGAGACTAGTGTACAATACAGCAGATGAAGTGCTTTCTGATTTAGTAGTTTTCGTGTCTTCCACAGTATGGACACACTCCTGGATAGCTTACTTTTTAAATGTCATATGTATGGCTTACAACTTAACATGTCATCGATAGTCACTCCCAGCACCTTGTTCTCACTAACCCTTTATATATTCACTCCATTAACTTGAATGTTAATACTTGTGTTTATACTTGTTAAACTGCTGTTCAACTTGAACCCACTTTGGCCTTCAAAGTTCTCATTTGAATATTTGCTACTAGCATCAGGATATAGTATCTTGTGAAAAGAATGCGAAGATTTGAAAATGCCCCCCCATGGCGTTGTGTCTGGAATGCAAAACCGTCCTGCTATGTCACATAACAACAACAGTGCTGCTGCGTGAGAGGAGAGAGACGGACCCATAGACTGTTTACTGAACTGGACTATGAGCCACATACATGGGAATGAATTAGGTCAAACCCGATATTTCTCCCATTTCCGTGATGTCACACCTGGTGCAGCCTGCCGGAGATCACCACACCCAAAGCTCACAGACACACACAGGAGAACAGGGGAGACTCATTCAGGAAAACATACATGGGAAAACAAACAATGAAACAAGAGCGAAGAGGAGGGCTGCCATGATACCATGATGACATTGAGGGTAAAAGCTTAAAGTCCTCCAGGAGCGGATGATAATGATTTATAAATGATCTCTGTCTAGGACCTCCCTGTTATACTGTAGATGTCAAGGGGGTTGCTCTGATGCCCTGAAATCTTACCAGCCATTTAAAAAAGACTTCCCAGTCTATTATTGTTGGACAGATTTAGATTTCCAAACCAAGCAATAAAACACTGTTCAACACCTGTAAAAAAGAGTCATCATCAGTTCAATTTCGTCAGGAACACAGTTTGTTGTCAAGAACAATACCCAGGTATTTGTAGCTATCCACAAGGTCAGTGGTTAGTGCATTTAACTGTAGGCAGTTATTAAAGAAAGAGTCAATGTAAAAATGGTTGAGGCTTTAAGTCGTAAATCCCCTGCAATACAGTATGCATCTATTTGCTTTTTAATTTTAGATGAGTAGTTTTTATTATGAAGAAACTGGTGCTGCCCTTGGTGCATTTACAATACTTTACAAGTGTTTCAGTTTTACCCACCAATGTTTAAAGATTACTTCCTTCCTTAATTCACGTGTTCAGCACAGAGCACCTATTTCTAAGGTCTGTGCTTGTCCAAATACCAAGGGGATTAATTAAAAGTCAATTAGTTGCCGAAGGACAATTTAGTAAGATTAGGGGTTTCTCTGTGGATTCGGACGCTGCCCCACCTCTTAATATCCCATGCCCTTTCATCACTGGGGTGGTAGATGGACCTCTGCCTATGTATAGTACCCAGTTTAAATGTTGCTCATGCAAGTTTGATGAGCATTTTAGTTGTATCTTTTATAATATGCTCACCACACCCTAATGCATAATTGAAGATTGTACAAATAATGGAACATGTTTATTTCTGTGGGTTTTAATCCAACAGAGGAAAATTAAAGAACACATAATACAACAAACTAATGTATATATGGAACAGAAGGGTGTGCATAATAAAATATATATGATATATTAATAAATATATATTAGGGGTGGAACGGTTCACAAAATCCACTGTTCAGTTCATATCACGGTTTTTGGGTCACGGTTTTTCGGTTCGGTTCGGTTGTTTTTTTCTATTTCTTTTAGATTCTAAAAATACCATGTATCAGATCTGTAGCCTAATAATTAAAAAAAAATGTAATCAGATATTCTTAAGGACATGTCATGCAATCATGCAAAAACTGAAATAATAAAGCAGCTTGCTTAGGGATTACTGTAATATTCTTAAATGAAAGTGAATTGAGATTTTGAAACAGTAGGAAAGGACATTGCTACATTTACGCATTTATATATTTAGTTGGAAAAAAGGTAAACAATTGTTTGCCTTCTAGGTAAGAATATAAACACTTTTACATTATCAAATCTTAGAAAAAATGAAGAAAATGGGTTTTCTTTCACTAAGATACGCACAAACAGCAATCACTGAACTGGCTGAAATTGGCTACATCAGGGCTATTCAATTAATTTGGAATTGAGGTCGGTTGACAAAAATTATCCAAAATGAGGGGCCGGAAAAATATGAGCATCACATTAATGGATATTGTAAAACACTACAGGGACATAGGAGTGCATACAGTATATTGTCTTCATTCTATCAATGTAAATAGTAGTCATAGGTGTAGGTGCAACCGGCACCCAAAGATGATTGTTCATTTCTGGATTAACGTGAACTTTCAGTTTGATTATGAGAAGATCTCGGCCTGCTCAGGCAAAAGGGACGACCAGGCCAAAAGCCTGGCTGCCTTTGTCTCTGAGGGCATGGCCACAAAACAAAGGCATGCCATGCCTTCTCCCCCACAAATCACACCCAGGTATGATTCTCCAAGGGACCCCCAAACTGTTCATTGGCTGACTTGACCTCTGGCGATGACATCACCAGGGCCTATATAAAGTGTAGCACACAACCTGCACTTCCTCTTTCTCCCGGATCTTCCTCCCGATCTCTTTTCTCTTGGCCCCTCTTCCTTCGCACTCAACTCGTCGCGCTCCTGCGGATCCAGGAGACCAGCTGCCCGCTGTCCCCTCGGCCTAGGACCTGGCCTATGGCGTAACCAACCGGTTATCCTCAACTGAGCACAGCAAAGGGCGATCTGAGTTTCCTCTTTTGCCTAAGAGCAACCACTAAGACAAGATCCTTTCTTTAACCAGCTTCCTTTCTTCACCCAGCCACTGGCATCAAGCAACGCAAAACATCTCCCATCTCATGCACTGGTAACTAATCACCAACTGGGCATTACTACATGTTCTAGGACTTTATGAACGGCTAGATACCATTGTAACTTTGTCATAAGAACTAAAAACTGAGAGATCAGGCTTCTGGCCTTTGTGTAACTTAAATGTTCACACCTTCTCTGCAGGGGTACAAGCCCCCACCTCTCCTCTTTGTCTATCTCACACACACACACACACACACCCTCACACACACACACACAAACACACACATTTGCTGTTAGCTTTAGTTAGTTTATTGTTTTATGTTTGTTGCATTTATTAATTTGTTAATAAATGTTTGTGTTTACCATATGTCTGTTTATTTAATATTACACAAAGATGAATGAGCCATCTTCTACTAAGAAAATAACTTTTAAATCCTTCAAATAATTAAACTATTACATTTATCGGTTTTCAACCCTTAATTAGTAGTTTAATATAGTTAATGAGACTTTAGTATTAGTTGTCACTCCGTCTATGACGGTGGTGCCCCGAGGAACTCTGGTTTGACTAGAGTATTTTTTATTATCTTTGATAATTACTGGTGATAACTAATATTTACTTGATTAACGATTTAACTTGTATTGAGAATACTCAATCTCATAATCTGAACGTGATTCAAGGCCCTACATTTGATTGGTTCTCTGTGTGAAGTTTTAATAAATTAAAGTTATTAATTTTTTGTAATTTTTCTTTATTAATTTTCTTTATACAATATTTCATTTGATAGTCACACTATTGATCCAATTAAACATAAAGTACCTACATAGGCCTCAAAGTGCAACAAGCTTGTCAAAAACAATCCTTGTTAAATGAAGAAACCTGTGAACCAGAGGTTTACACTCAATTATTGGACTAAAGTAAAGTTTGAGGCTCTTCTCCTTTACTTGGGTATTTCATTTACATGCTACTTTATACTTCTGCTCCTCTACAAATCAGTGGGAAATATTCTACTTTTTACTCCACTACATTTATCTGATTACTTCAGTTACTAGTTACTTTACCAGGCTGACAAGCACATGTGAAACATTCGTTTATTCATCAAAAACTGGACTAACAAAAAATAAACGTAACATAAATGGAGAAGTAGCATGATTTTTATTAAAATGCCTTATCAACTTATTCTCTTTACACGCAGATATGGCTGCAGAGTAAACACAGGCTTCACAGAGATAGAAACAAAAACTTCTGTCCATTCTCTGGTGAACTGGCGGTTTTCTGTGACAACTTTTCTTCAGAGTAGAAAGAGACATTGATGTGGTGATTTAACCACAGATTTAACCAGACTGAAACGACTGAGAACAACAACAGAGCGGAGCTTAGCGAGCTGTTGCCAAGAGGATTCAGAAACCCACGAAGAAGTGCGTAGCGAGAGCGTGCCTAGCGAGAGCGTGCCTAGCGAGAGCGTGCCTAGCGAGAGCGTGCCTAGCGAGAGCGTGCCTAGCGAGAGCGTGCCTAGCGAGAGCGTGCCTAGCGAGAGCGTGCCTAGCGAGAGCGTGTACGTAGCATTGTGGCCGTGTGCCTACAGGGAGCGCGTGGAGCAAGTCTCCCAGCATGCTGGTATTTGACGCGCTGAGACGGTCGCACTGAGATGGATACGAGAAAGGACAGCGGTCATGAAGACTTACGCTACGTTGCACCTCATTAACCTAACGCTACACAATAAACCGTTCCACCCCTAATATATATATATATATATATATATATATATATATATATATGATAAGCCTTTCATTCATATGGATCAAAACTAAAGTTTTGGTGTCAGTCATGATCACTGTTAAGTGCACGCACATACTGTAAAAACAAAAGATTTTACAGGAAAACGCTGGCAGCCGTGGTTAGCTGAGAATTCCTGTAAAAAATACAGCAGCACAGTAGATATCTTTATGGTCAAAATATGTAAATTGATCAAAAGTGTATTAAATAACGTTTGAATCACATTAAAAAAATGTTAAGTCTACAAAAATAATGTGTTCATAGTATTTTTACTATACGTACACCAAAACGTACAAAAATTTAAAAATATCCCTTATGGAACTTTTATTGAACTGCAATCATCAAAAAACAACTGAATGCTTTTTTCCTTCTTCTTTTTTTAATACATAATGCAAAAAAGGGACTTGTAATGGATCTTTTGAGTGAATATAGGTTTAAATATTATATATAATATTAGCCTCTTTGAATCTGGACATTTGTTCTTTGAATCTGGACATTTGTTTAAGTGCCAGGTGCACAACAACAACAACCAACACTCCCTGTCTGGAATGTTCAACAGTATATGGTATAAAAACATTGGGAGCATTTTTACTCCATAAGATTAGCCTCTTTAAATCTGGACATTTTTGACACACATTTTGAGTGCTTGCCCAACAACCCAATTCACAACAAAAACTCACACTCTCCCTGAGGTTCCAAATTATAGCATACAATTTTATCTCCATGGAAACAGTCAGGTGATGCCATCAGGCCAAGTTACAGGTGATTGGACGGGCCCTCATAGTAAGAATGTTAATGTTTTTTTTTTTTGCAATAAAAACAATTCTAACTGCATAAATGCAAGATAGATAAGTTTTATATCATACTGTGGAACATTCTTGCAAAGAAATAACATCTTCATGAAACAAGCAGGTGGCCAGAAATTACATAATGCAACATTAAGACTTTAAAACAAAAATGACATATCTTGCCCTAAATTCCATTGTGGATCCACACATTGTGGATTTAACAAAGCCAAAGCCTACCTCTTCTCAAACAAACAGAAAGAGTCCATATTTAGGCTCAACGCCACTTGTGATCGGGGGTTCCTCCATCAGGGTGAGGACTCGTAGGTTCACGTTGAGGTGGCGCTTGGAGTTTTTCTTCTCTATTGGTTCCTTTTTCTGGATTTATGGAGAACAAACACCTGTAAAATATAAGCATTACGCATTTTCTTCTCGTAATTCCTTGCACAAAATCAACTTATTTTGCTCTGGGAAGACTGCTTGCCTCACTGTTAGTACTTTTTCAGCCATTACTTTGATAATTTGAGAGCTAAAATATGCTTGCTTTGCGTGTGAGCTGCCTGACGCCATGAAGGTCAATGTGGAAAGTTGAGGTGGGCGATACTCAGTAATACTGACTCGTAAAGACAACCAATCATGTAAAAAACCTTTCCAGACTTTGGATTTTGATTGGATAGGTTTAAGTAATGAATGTAAAAGGCATATTTCATTTGGTTAAGTTTCATCTCAACATCTTCGTTCTCGTTGACCACCAGATAGTCATGCGTGGCCACCAGATTGTAATGCGTGGCCAAGAGATAATTATTGCAGTCAATTCCATGCAGAAACTATTAATTGTTAACATGGACAAGTCTGGATTATTTCCTTTATTTTTAATATAAGAATTGATTGATTGATTGATTGATTATGAATTACAATGACATAC
Source organism: Echiichthys vipera (assembly GCF_963691815.1). Lineage (NCBI taxonomy): Eukaryota > Metazoa > Chordata > Actinopteri > Perciformes > Trachinidae > Echiichthys > Echiichthys vipera. Next base: position 7,403,924 of record NC_139826.1, read on the forward strand.
TTAAGTCACTTGCGGTTAGGCATACAGTAATTCTAAAGTAAGTAAGAGACACTTAATTCGGCTGCTCAAAATGCAATGACTTAAACGCAAGGAATATGTAGATGTCGGGGAAGTCTTAGATTTCATCATTCAGCAGCTGTAACGACCTGGGTGACAATGGCGATTTTAGCCACCCCAGATCTGATTTTAGTGAAGTTCATCAACACACGGCCGGAACAAACGCTGCTCAATCCATGATGACAGCTAATCCCTGATACAGGACCAGTTTGTAATTTCCAACAACTACAGTAATGGTAGGACTGTGGGCGTAGGAACTGATCTCTTTATTCTTGAATTATAAACAGCATCACGGACAGCTCCATATATGTAGCCCTGTCTAATGTAAATAAGTTAATCAGTTAAATAAATAAGTTTTTTCTATAAATAAAAGCTTATTTGATTGTAATTCATATAGGAGGAACTGTAATTCAAAATGCATATGAGTTCAGTTTAAAAGAAGAAGATTAAAAAAACATTCACAAGTCAAGACGGTATTTAAGATGTGTTTATGTTTATGATAGTATATGTTTGGTTGAAATGTGCAAGCTACTGGTGTTTTATCTGTTGATCATCCCTGTATAGGCTGGTAATTGGTCATCCACTCCATTGTCCTGAGCTGCCAACCAGTTGGGAGAATATGGGGGTGGGACTTGGAGGAAGCAGGTTAGCTCAAGGTAGAGACACGAGAGGCTGAGAGCACCGGAGAAAAACACACGGTATTTGCTGTAACACCAGAGTATTTCCTCCTACCTGGATCAATGCAGAGTTTGTCAGTGGCATACTGAAATACAACGGTTTGCAGAAGAGGACCGGACCAGCAAGCGCTCTTTGGACCTTTTTCCCTCTGAGCGACAGAGATCAGCTATCGAGAGCAGCGTGTTCGAGGCAGTCGCAGCTGAGTCCCCAGTCTCCCTTCCTCCCTCCATCTTCACCAGTAACCCCCTCAATCCCTCCATCTTCACACAACCTCTTATACTAACTAATGAGGAACAGTGAGTACAAAACTTAAGGTTATGGATATAACCCCGGTTCTCTGATTAGCATGAGTGAGTGTCTCACTATGGGAACGCCTCCTGCATGACCTCATCAGAAGCACAATAACACTACGCCAGCCCCCTATTGGCTGGCATTGATGACGCCTATGTCGGGGAGCAGGGACCCTCCCCCTATATAATAGGCTGACATAGCGAAAGTCGTCATTCAAAACAAGCTCACCTCTTCCTCGCTTCTCTAGCAAGGAGGGTGGTCTGGTGAGACATTCACTCATGCTAATCAGAGAACCGGGGTTATATCCATAACCTTAAGTTCTCTTTCATAGCATTCGTTTCGTGTCTCACTATGGGAAAAATACTGACTCCCGAATTGCCAGACATGCCTGTAAAGAAGCCAACTGTCCCCAGTGGGACCTCACTTGGTAGGATCTATGCTCTAAGAAGAGCCTGCGCTCAGGACCATATGCGCTAGAGTTGGTGCTGTGACATCCAACTTATAGAACCTTGCAAATGTGTGGGGCGAGGCCCAGCACGCTGCTGCACACACCTCTTGAATGGGAACTCCCTTAAAAAGAGCCCAAGAGGTCGCTAGACCCCTGGTGGAATGTGTACGTAAGCCAGCGGGGGGCTGGAGACCCTTGCTAGTGTAGGCAAGGGCAATAGCCCCTACAATCCAGTGAGAAAGACGCTGTTTGGATACAGGCTTCCCAACATGTGGCTTCGCCCAGGACATAAACAACTGGTTGCCCTGTCTAAAACTCTGGGTCCTGTCAATGCAGGTTCGCAGTGCACGAACCGGACACAGGTTATGCAAACGCCAATGCTCCTCAGAGGAGAAAGGCGGGGGATAGAAAGCAGCTAATTCTATTGGGGAGCACGGGCCCAAGACCTTAGGGACAAAGGCTGGGTTAGGCTGCATGCTGACCCCAGTATTCCCAGGTGAAAAATGTATACATGCCTCATGCACAGAGAGGGCATGAATTTCGCCTATACGCTTGGCCGAGGCCAAAGAAAGCAATAATGCTGTCTTCAGGGACAACATTTTCAATTCCACCTGCTCCATAGGTTCAAAAGGGGGACAGGAGAGAGCGCCAAGCACTGTGGGAAGATCCCACGATGGAGCCAGTGGCCTAAACGTAGGCAGTTTACGGCGCGCTCCCTTCATGAATTGACACACTAAAGGGTGTTGACCCACTGTCTTTCTGTCAAAACCGATATGGCAGGCTGAAATGGCTGCCAGGTACACCTTGACAGTAGAGAAAGCCTTAGCCTTCTCAATAAGGTCCTGTAAGAATGACAGAAAAACTGCCACAGGACACTGAAAAGGAATAGCTTGTGATTTCAGACACCAGCTCTCAAACATACGCCACTTGTGCTCATACAATGTCCTAGTTGATGAGGCTCTGGCACACTGAATAGTGTCAATAACATTAGAAGGAAGCCCTGCTGTATTCAGGTTGAACCACTCACGGGCCAGGCCCATAGAGCTAGCCGCTCTGGGTGGGGATGGAATATCTCCCCCCGTGCGCCAGTGCTTCCCTGGCCAACGTTGGGCTACCAGGATCATGGACAGACCCCCCCTCACTCTGGCCAGAGTGGGAGAAATGAGAGCCACTGGAGTAAAAGCATACAGGAGGGTTCTCGGCCACTCCTGTGACAGTGCATCCACCTCCAGGGGGGCCCCCTGATCGCGTAGAGAGAAGAACAGGGGGCACTGCACATTCTCTGCCGACGCATAAACGTCCACTGTTGCCTGCCCAAACTGTGACCAGATCTGCTTCACCACGTCGGGGTGAAGTCTTCAGTCTGCATAAAGTGGATCGCCCCTGGATAACAGATCCGCCTCCCAATTCAGAACACCTGGTACATGAGTCGCTCTGAGTGACAGCAGGTGCACACTGCTCCAGACCATCAGTCTGTGTGCCAGCGTGTGTAACTGGGGGGGCCGTAGCCGCCCCTGTCTGTTGACATAAGCCACTACGGTGGTGTTGTCCGTCCTCACCAGAACGTGATGACCACTCAGCCGAGGGAGAAAGTGTCTTAGCGCCAGGTGAATGGCCAACAGCTCCAGACAGTTTATGTTGGTAGAGCGCATGTGAGGTTCCCACCTCCCATTCACTGTTCTGCCCTCGTGGGTGGCACCCCAGCCTGTCAGAGAAGCATCGGTGGTGATCACTTTTCTGGCTAGGATGGGTCCTATAGTGACCCCCTGAGTCAGAAAACCCAGACTCCTCCACTGGCGCAGCGCTAGTGAACAGTCTGGGGAAACCCTTATCAGGCGACGGCCATCGCGGTGTGGGTCCAGACCTAGAGAGGCTACCCAGCGCTGAAGACCCCTCATATATAGGCGCCGCAGTGGTATGGCCACCACAGAGGAGGCCATCATGCCCAGCAGCCTCTGGCATTGTTTGAGGATAACCATGTTACCCCTTTGAAACAGTGACAGAGTTCTCTGCATAATATCCACTCTCTCCCGGGATATAACCGCCTTGGCCCGGACAGAGTCCAGGTTGAGCCCTATGAAGGTGATGCGTTGCCTGGGCGTCATCATGCTCTTTTCTGCATTCATCCGAAAACCCAGGCCTGCCAGGTGCCGTATGACAGCCTCTGTATGGCACGCCACCTCCCAGTGGGAGGGAGCTGCCACTAGCCAATCGTCTATGTAAGTCGCCACTCGGATGCCCCCCTCCCTGAGCGGGGCTACTGCTGCCTCTGTGCATTTTACAAACACCCTTGGGCTCAGTGACAGACCGAATGGCAGAACCATAAACTCGTAGGCTATCCCCTGAAAAGCAAAACGCAGATATTTCCTGTGTGGGGGATATATGGGAATGTGGAAATAGGCATCCCTCAGGTCGATTGACGTAAACCCGTCGCCTGCATGCACGAAATGCAGCAGAGAAGCATGTGTCAACATCCTGAATTTGTATTTCCTTAGATAGCGGTTTAGGGCACGGAGGTCCAGAATGGCTCTCATGCCCCTCCCCCTTTTCTTTGGGACTAGGAAATACCTTGAGTAAAAGCCGCTTTGAGCTTCGTTGGAGGGAACCACTCTGATAGCTCTTTTCTCTGTCAGATTGGAAATTTCTTCCATGAGAATTTTGGCAGACTCGCCTCGAGCGTGAGAGTAGTTTATTTCCCTGAATTGTGGTGGAGCGATATTGAACTGAAGCCTGTAGCCCTCTATCGTTCTCAACACCCATCTCGACTGAGTGCAGGCAGCCCAGCTCTCCCTGTGTAAAGAGAGGGGGCTGACCGGCCACTCCGTGAAACCTGGTGTGTTGGCGCCCTCGTGTGACTGCGGCGCGCACCACACACCGTCCATGCGCTCCGACGCCTCCACACTGTGGCGTGGAGGCGGATGGACCGCCTGCGTTGTCACGGCCGTGGGGATGTCGGGCCCCACGAGCTGTGTTATGGCAAACAAGTTCGACTTGTTTGTTAAAATATACTTTTTTTATATATTTTTTCACATTTGACAGCACCCTCGGCAATCTGCCTGGATGCGCGTGTGGGGACATTTTTATTACAGAGTGCATGAAAGTGCTTATGTGACAACGCTGAAAACACTGTTTTCGTATCACTTGCGTGGGCACCGGAGCATGGAAGTCCGCCCGATTTTGGCACTCTGTCTGGAACACATCCCGTTGAACTTGCCCTGGAACGAGGCCGGGAGGAGGTGGAGCGGCCCGTGAAGGGGGGGAACTGGGCTCGCTCTCCTCCGGAGGGGAGGCCATCAGGCCAGCCGCTTCTTCTTCCTGCCAGCCGCGGTAGCTGGAGGAGGTGGCGGTGCCGTGTGAGGTCTGGCCTGAGGAGACTGCTTCCTGGACCACGGGTTCTCTGGGGGCCTGGTAGGCTGCCGGCGCTTTAGGTACTTTGGGGATCCTGAAAGCGGGGGCCGGGTGAGAGGCGACGGAGGGACAGCGGGATGAGCCCTCCTTGGCAGGCAAAGCTTCAGCGCCTCATCCTCCCTCTTTTTGTCCTCACATCTCTTCTGCATGGAGGTGACCGAAAAGACCTTGAGGGACGATCGGAGTGTCGAGGAGTTCCTCCTTCTCCTTGGTCGTCAGGTTCGTGAGCCCGAGCCAGCGTGCCCTCTCCTGGAGAACCATTAAGCCCATGGCTCTTTCCGTAGCTTGTATGGCCACTTTATGGAGACGCAAGGCGTGGTCCATTATAACGCAGATTTCTTCCCACAAGGAGGTATCTGGTTTGGCAGTCATGTCCTCTTCTAGCTCAGCCTGGTAAGCTATTAGCATGGAAGAGGCATTAAGGGCTCTCGCTGACAGAGCCGCAGCCTTGTAGCACTTGTCAGTGAGGCTAGACTGGAAGTGGTCCGTCTTAGCGGAGAGAGAGGGAGCCGAGGAGGACATGGAGGCTTTTGGGTGGAGGTGGGTCGCTACCAGCGGCTCTATGGGTGGCATCTGGCGGACACCGTGGGTCTCCATCCCCTCACAGTCCAGCAGGGAGCTGCCCCCGATGGGGTGTCTCTCGCTGTATGGCCTCTCTTTCCAGGTCACGGCTATCTCGTCGAGTAGCTCCGGGAAAATAGGCAACAATTGCTTCCCTGACTTCTTAGCTTTAGGGAATTTCTTGCCATCAAACCGAGATTTTACAACCTCCGCTTGAGTGACGGGCCACGGGATGCTGAGCCGGTTAGCGGCGCGCTTGCACATGTCCTGCATGTCGAGGTCTATGGGAGGCGACTGCGAGGGCTGGGCGCCCGCCTCCGCAACAGGGAGCTTTGCAGCTCCGCGGTCGCTAGAAAGTAAGGTGGATCCCTCCTCCTCTTCGTCGTCACATAACAGGAGCTCAGAGTCGGCCGACTCATCCCCGTCATCCTCCGCATCTCCTCCAAGGATTGTGCGAGCGGCAGCGTAGCCCACGCATCCCCGTCTATCTCCTGAGTCGGGAAAATTGTATCCAGCAGCTGGGGATCTGCGTCTGCCCAGCTCGGACCGGGTGTAGCGGTCAAGCTCTCGGACATGTCCACATGCGGCACGGCTGCTTCACACATTACCGGGTCTGCCCCCGACAAATTAGCCAGGCGGGCTAGTCGGCGGCGGAGCAGTTTACGTGGAAAAGCAGCACAGTGGATACACTCATCGTTGGAGCTTAAGGCAGCCTGAGCGTGGGGAAACCCAGACATTCCGCACACATCGGGTGAGTGTCCCAGCCAGAAATTCTATTACCACAGGGGCATAGTTTCAGGCTTTTCTCCGCTTCACCGGGGCTGATAGCAGTAGCCATGGCTACTTTTCATTTCTACTTCTGGAGGTATTGCTACCTGTTCGAAAGGTATTGCTACCTGTTTGAGTAAGGTATCGCTACCTGTTTGAAAAAGGGGGTATTGCTACTTTTTGTTCAGAAAATATTGCTATTTTTCACGTCAGTAGATAACCGTACAGCTGGCAATGAGGCGCCCGTGACCCGAGTTGTGCACTCTAGTCTGTGGACAGTTTAGCCTAGCAACCAATATACAGTCGTCTACAGGCTTCTGTGAGAAGCGAGAAGAGGTTTTTGAATGACGACTCTCGCTATGTCAGCCTATTATATAGGGGGAGGGTCCCTGCTCCCCCTGACATAGGCGTCATCAATGCCAGCCAATAGGGGGCTGGCGTAGTGTTATTGTGCTTCTGATAAGGTCACGCAGGACGTGTTCCCATAGTGAGACACGAAATGAATGCTATGAAAGAGAACCAAACACAGTGCATGTGCAATTGTTTATTTTATGTTGCCTGGGAAAGCGAATCGGTTATCACTTTTGGACCTCACCGTACACAAGCACCGATTCAGGCCTGCAACACTTTTATTTTCAAGACTCTTTGATTTTACTAACAGGACATATATTGGGTACATATTTTGGTATTGGGTACTAACAGGACATATATTGGGTACTATATTGGGTATTGAACAATACTGTGCCTTGACTGAAAGGTCTGTGATTTAGTAAGTGATATGTTTGTGTTTCTGATATTCATGTTGGTAATACACTGATTTTATTTTAAAGAGTACTGTTTGTGAGTAATAATTAAAATCTGTAGTTCAGGGTTAAAATTTATACAGTGAATAAATTACAGGAATTATTTAAGGTCATAGTATTTCTAAGTAGATTTATCCTACCTTACTTCATTAATCTACTAAGTGGAGGTACCAACATGGTGTGTACTTACCTTGTTTGTGAGAGATAAAGTACATCTAGTCACAATGAATGCATAGGGTAATACGGCACCACAAAACATTAAAATCAAATACCCAGAGCCCGTCCAGGGTGATACATTCAACTCAGTTAATGTATTCTTAATCACCAGAGTAGGGTACTATATATGGATAACCATCCTGCTACTGAAGGTAAATTATCATGTGGCCATGCATTACTATCCCGTGGCCATGAGATTTTTTTTATCCAATGTCACCAGTGGGGCTCTAAGAAAACAGACTTACCACAGACACTAACAGCAGGTGTCAGAGGTACTTGCTCCAGTTGGACCTCTTCTGCCAAACAATTATCTATGACATGAGGATCATGGACTCCTCCTTTTCATCAAAGTAGCTGAGCAGAAGCAGGAGCATCTCTATCACATCATCTGAGCAGCCACTCTGCGGTCCCCGCATCCTCTGAAGCCTTGTATAATTCTGAAGGAACTTCTTGCTCTTGTTGACACAAACTGTGGTCAAGTAGCCGTGAAGCATTTTTCCCTTCAAATCCAAATTTCATGTGAATTTATGTGAATGTGCTCTTTGAGGTGAATCCCAGTGAGTTCCATGAAGTGTACTGACATGCCAAGTTCATCAAATACAAATGGCCTCGCCTCTCTAAGGCATTTGATTATTTTTCCCTGTTTGACTTGCTGACGTTGTGTGTTGTGTTGACATTTTACCTCCTCTTTATTGGCATATGAGTTTTATAACATCATCTTGAATTTGTCCATCTTTTGCTGCTGGCTTTCTTGCGTTTCTTCAAGTGGCAGAAACTTCACATTCCACTTAATGCATCCGTAAGTGTGCTGCATTGCTGCTCTCTCTTCTAATGGGATCTTGTCTGTATGGTCTGAGTGATTGTCATGTTTTCTTTATCTTATTTTGGGGTTCGAAGTGTGCGTCACATTTTCAATTCTGTTTAGCAATTGTTTTACAAGGGAATGTTAACCTGCTCTACCAACATCGCCCTCTATTACATCTTGCAGAGATTTGGGAAATTTTGCCCCCATTTTATTTGCAACGTCAGTTGAATGCTTTTTACCTACATGAGGGCATTTTCCCATCAAATCAGTCACCACAAAGCGGACCATTTGCCTCCTCAGTTTTGGGCCTTGCCTTTTCCGTTCTCCAAAGAAGGCATCACTTCCTCAGGAAATTTACTCCATGGAATTTCAAAGGTGTCTTCCCCCTTTGTGTCAGAATCAGAATCAGAATCAGAATACTTTATTGATCCCCGGGGGGAAATTCTTTCGTTCCAATGCTCCGTGCACAGTAGAAACAAGCCATAAAGATGAATAAAGTAGAAATAAAATAAAGTAAAGATTCAAATAAAATACAATTAAAATAAATCTAAAGTAGCTAATAAATAGCCAATAAAATACAGTACAAATAAATAATAAACAATCAAGTAAACAATCTGAAGTGAGTGTGAAAATACAATCTGAGATATATACACTGTACAATTAGGTTGTTATGGCAAATGAAATGAAATGAGAACAGATATTTATATTTTTGTTTTGTTTTGTTTTTAAGTAGTCAAGAGTCCGATAATTAAAGAGATGAGTTGTACAGTTTAATGGCCACAGGTAAGAATGACCTCCTGTGGCGCTCAGTGGTGCATTTAGGAGCAGTCTCTGGCTGAAGGTTCTGTTCAGCCAGAGTGTTGTGGAGAGGGTGAGAGCCATGCTGCAGTATCGCCCGCACCTTCGACAGCATCCTCCTGTCTGACACTGCAGCCAAGGTGTCCAGCTCCACCCCCACAATGTCACTGGCCTTTCTGATCAGTTTATTGAGTCTGTTGGCATCTGCAACCTTCAGTCTGCTGCCCCAGCACACTACAGCAAACATAAAAGCACTAGCCACCACAGACTCATAAAACATCCTCAGCATGGTCCGACAGATGTTGAAGGAGCGGAGCCTCCTCAGAAAATAGAGGCGGCTCTGTCCCTTCTTGTAAAGGACTTCAGTGTTCTTAGTCCAGTCCAGTTTATTGTCAATGAACACCCCCAGATATTTGTAGTGTTCTACAATGTCCACGTTATGCCCCCGGATGGAAACTGGGGTCACTGGTGTCTTTGTCCTCCTCAGATCCACCACCAGCTCTTTGGTTTTTGCTGTGTTGAGCTGCAGGTGGTTCAGCTCACACCATGTGACAAAGTACTGTGGTCGACCAGTGAGGTAGTCCACAATCCAGGAAACAAGGGGGGGATCCACCAGCATCGCCGTCATCTTGTCACCCAGTAGAGCAGGCCATGGTGTTGAATGCGCTGGAGAAGTCAAAGAAAGTGACCCTCACAGTGCTCCTCGGCTTGTCCAGGTGGGTGTAGGCACGGTTTAGCAGGTAGATGATGGCATCCTCAACTCCAATCCGGGGCTGATAGGCGGACTGCAGGGGGTCCAGGTGTGGCCTGACCATAGGCCTGAGCTGCTCCAGGACGAGTCTCTCCAGGGTCTTCATGATATGAGACGTCAGTGCCACCGGTCGGTAGTCTGAGAGACCGCTGGGCTGCGGCGTCTTTGGCACTGGAACGAGGCAGGACGTCTTCCATATCACAGGGACCCTCTGTAGGCTCAGGCTCATCTCGAAGACGCGGTGTAGAACTCCACATAGCTGTTCGGCGCAGGCTCTGAGAACCCGTGGACTGACACCATCAGGGCCTGCAGCCTTACCGGCGTGGAGTTTGCTCAGTTGTCTCCGTACCTGAAGCGGTGTAAACTGTGCAGGTTGAGCAGGGGGAGGTTCGAAGTCCAGAGTGAGAGGAGGGCAGGTAGCAGGGGAGCCAGGAGAGGTGTGAAGAGAGGGGGATGGGTGTGAGGGTCTCATGGCGTTGAATGAGGTGCTATCAGGAGGAGGAGGGGGGGTCAGAAGCAGTGATGGCTGGAGACAGTCAGCAGGAGAGACAGCAGGGGCCTGGGCTGCAGTGTCAAACCTGTTGAAGAACAGATTCAACTCATTAGCCCCAGCCACACTGCCATCAGATCCACCGCTAGCTGGTCTGAAGCCTGTGATGGTCTTCATGCCACTCCAGACCTCCCTCATGTTGTTTTGCTGGAGTTTCATCTCCAGCTTTCTCCTGTAGCTGTCCTTAGCTTCTCTGATCTTGTTGTTAAGCTCCCTCTGAACGTCCCGAAGCTCCTCCCTGTTGCCACCTCTGAAGGCCCTCTTCTTCTGGTTCAGAGTGGCTTTGATGTCTTTGGTTACCCAGGGCTTGTTGTTTGGGTAACAACGCACAGTCCGAGCTGGGACAATGCCGTCCACACAGAAATTTATGTAGTCTGTGATGCATTCAGTAAGCCCATCAATGTCCTCTCCATGCGGCTCACAGAGTGCATTCCAGTCTGTCACCTCAAAACAGCCCTGCAGTGCCTCATAGCAGTCCTCTGACCATGTCCTCACTGTCTTTGTGGTCACAGGCAGCCTCTTCACTAGAGGCACATAGCAGGGGGGGAGAAGCACCAGGTTGTGATCGTATCTCCCCTGGGGGGGAAGGGACGTGGAGGTGTATGCGTCCTTCACATTAGCATACAACAGGTCCAGGGTCCTTTCCTCTCTTGTTGTACAGGTCACATACTGGGTGAATTTCGGCAGTGTCTTTTTAATGCAGACATGGTTGAAGTCACCCGAGATTATAATCAGAGCAGTCGGGTGTGCGGTCTGTAGTCTGGCTATTGTGGAGTGGATGACGTCACATGCCGACGTTGGGTTAGCGGACGGGGGAATGTAAACAGCCACAACGATAGCATGTGAGAATTCACGGGGTAAATAGTGCGGACGGAGGCCCACAGATAACAGTTCAATATCCGGACTGCAGATGCGGTCTTTGATGGTAACGTGACCAGGATTGCACCACCTGTTGTTCACGTAAACAGCAAGCCCCCCTCCTTTACGCTTGCCGCTCGTAGTGCAGTCCCTGTCAGCCCGGACAGTGTGGAAGCCCTCGGTGGAAATATTGTGGTCAGGAACATCCGCGTGTAGCCATGACTCCGAGAAAATCATCAGGCTACACTCCCGGTATTCCTGACGACTCCGGGTTAGCGCTGTTAGCTCGTCCATCTTATTCCCCAGTGATCTCACGTTGCCCATGATGAGAGATGGGAGACACGGCTTGAATGTCTTCCTCTCCATAAGTCTCCGGTGTTTCGCTCCTTTTCTCCGCCGTAGCGATCCTTTCCCTCTGCCTCCACGGTGTGTTTTCCTCCATAGTTCAGCAGGGATGTCCGCCTTCACCGTAGCCGAGCCGGCCGGCTTCAGCTCTAACAGCTGATCCCTGGAGTAAACAATGCGGAGTTGCTGAGCCACCGTCGTGTGGTGGAGTAAAAGCAGCGATTCAACCAAAAACGCCACAACAAAAACTCTCCACACAAGCATGTTCAAAGAGAGAGGCTTAATAAATAACTATGTTAAAAGAAAAAAAAAAAGTAAGATAAAGTAAAAAGGAGAAAAGTTGAAAACAAAGTAAAAGTAAGCAGGAGCGACTAGAACAGGCTGCATACACCGCGGCGCATGCACACTTCAGTGTCAAGGATTGGACTGCTGGAGGAGTTGGACGATGAACCTCGGGGCGAAATAGAGAGCGATGACAGCGACTGGAAAGGTGAGCCTTCCACAGATGATAGTGAGCTATTCTCTGGAGTTTAGTTTTTAAATTACAAAATAAATAAATGAATAAAAATAAAATAAAGATTATGATACACAGTACAATATTACACAATGTCCATGTCTGCCTATGATTTTTAATAAATGTGTGTTGTGTGGTGTTTGTACTTATGTTTCTGTTTCCAAACGGAAAGAAACTTCCTGGCTTGTATAGATCTTAATGCTGTCATCAAATCAGCCTCTGTTTAAGAAGAAGAAGAAGCGTAGATCATCATATGTCTCAACTCCAATGGACTGCAAGTGCTCTTCCATGATATTTTTGTTTACTGCTTGAAGTTCTGGTAACCGCGATGGCAACATCTAGGAAGGTTTGTGAGTCACTCATATTTGCATTGAAGTAGAAATGCCACCTTCAAACAGAACATAAAAAATATATAGTACATACAGTTAACAGAGCAGGGAGATGCATCAGCTAACACTTGCATTAATGTCAAACTATTTGCAGTGAGAAGTAAGTGAGCTTTAATTGGACTGTATTTTTCCACAATACTCGTTTATTGGTATGACTTGGTACAGGGCTCCAGACTGCAACCATATGGTCGCATGCGATCGAAATTTGAGTGTGTGACTGAATTTTACATCTGGTCGCCCATCATTTTTTTTCTTTTTTCACCTTGCCTTTCAGGGCTTCCGTAAATATGTCTACACAACATTGATGACAGGCTTAATGGCTTAAAGTATAAATATATGAATATGTTAATGATCATCGTAATATCTTAGTATTATATCTACCATAAAAATATGTATGTAAAAGCGTTAGGCCACCCTAGGCTAGGCTGTTAGTCCCAATTTAATTTGGCAACTCAATTTAATACAATATTTGTAGTAGGGGGTTCCTGCTTCTTGTCTCTTTCAGCTAAGGGGTCCTTGGCCTAAAAACGTTGAAAACCCCTGTCCTAAATGGTTGTGCACCTTTATCCCATTTAGATCTGATGCAACATGCTCACGCTTTTACCTTTAAGACCTGATGTGACGTCTGCGCGATTTGGATGATCTTGTTGTTTTTAAGATGGGTAACCGATGAAATGCAATGCAATCCGCTGTAATAGACAGAAGAAGGCAGGCAGAAAAAATAAAAAATACTTCCAAAATAAGTGAAATTCCAGTGTAAAATCGTCCAAGGCTCTTTGTAGGCAAATACACTCAGGAAATAAGCCATCGAGAACATTTTTTGTGCACGAACAACTAATGGAGAAATCTGGGACAGAGGCCAACAGTCGCTAACAGCAAAATGCGGCTAACACGGATTAGTGAGTTTGACGCATTTAAAATATTTTTTAATCACTAACACTGCTCCAAATAACACCAAACCTCTGCAGTAGCATGATAAGAGTCCCTACACATAAAACAAAGCACCAACAACGGAGTTAGTGACATCAGAGTTTATTTAAAGAGTATTTTGAAAGACTTACCTACTCGACCGGTAGCAGCAGGTAGTCCATTCAAGTGGATTACAAATACAATCCAAAAGGAAGGATTTATTCCAGTATGTATTACTGGAATAAAACCTTGTGGTTTGATAGTTTGGTGAAATATAATATGTTAATAATAGATGGTAAAAGGTTTAGAAAAGTCCCACAGCATCTTTCCTGCAGCACCGAAATGTCACACAAGAGGCAGGGGGCAGGGGTCGTGTGTTGCCGGAAGACGCGCAGTGAGTGCAGGCACGGGTAAAGCCGACTAACCTGCAACTTGAAGTGAAGAGAGACAGAATGGTTCGTGTTTATATATTTCCCGGCTGTGAGACAAAAATGAAAGCTTACAACCCAGAAACTTTTCATAGGCGGCCATTGCCGTACGATGACCGTGCTGTGATAAACCAGCTGCTATTGTTTTGAATCTGGACATTGAGACACCGATCGAGGCGCTTAGGCAGAGGGATTACTGTGTCTGCAGCAAACATTTGGAAAAGGACGACTTCATTATTCCTAGGGGAGCTTCGGACCCAAGCTAGCTTGAAGAAGAATGCACAAGTGCAGCAATTGACTACGGATAGACTGGACGTAAAGCTATTTCACCAAGCTGCCACAAACCACAACGTTCATGTGTTTTGCTGGAATAAATCATCAGTGGGCTCCTTCCCTTTGGATTGTATTTGTAATCGACTTGAATGGACTTTACTAAGAGAGAAGCTGGTACCGGTCGAGTAGGTAAGTCTTTCAAAACACTCTTTGAATAAACTCTGATGTCAATAACTACGTTGTTGTTACTTTGATAAATGTGTTGGGACTCTTATCATGCTATAGCAGAGGTTTGGTGATATTTGGAGCAGTGTTAGTGGTTAAAAAAGACTTTTGAATGTGTTCAACTCGCCACCCCGAGCTAATCAGTGTTAGCTGCATTTGGCTGTAAGCAACTGTTGGCCTCTGTCCCAGATTTCTCCGTGAGTTGTTCATGCACAAAAAAATTGTCTCGAAGGCTTATTTGATAAGTGTATTTGCCTGAAAAAGAGCCTTGGATGATTTTACACCGGAATTTCACTTTAATGGGTTATACTTCTCTTACTGCTTCTCTGGTGCTAGCTTGCTCAATGTATCAAAACGGACTTACAAAAACTATGGTGAACCTGCTTTAGTTCTTTATTTGTGCATATAAAAAATAAAGAGGAAATATACCATAACAAAAGAAAATGCACAGTTGGGATGAAAAAACAACCCAGAGAGCATGAAAAGTACCCCACCTAACATTCAAATTGAAGAAAGCTGTACATGCCTGCCAGCAATTTGCAGATATATGTTTTAAAATATCTAAAAGAAAGAAAACATTACAATTTCCAAATAAGAACACTACAAAGATTTAAAAAAAAAAAACAAGGAAGAAAGAGAAATAAAAGGATTTCAGTTACTAATATTTACACCGCTTTCACACACTGTATCGTAACTAAATGTATATAGTGCTGTAGTTAAGATCTTTTTTTAAAAACCAGAAATGAGGAGGAACTGCAAAATGACTTTTATTTTCTCGCTTTTAACACTAATCCAACTTATATTACCGTTCTCATACTTGTTTTATACTTCAAATGTTTTTATCACTGTCGAAAAATATTTGTATTAGTAACTTACCTGTTATTTGATTTGTTTTGTCTGACACTTATGAAAAGTGTTACATACAAAAAGTTTATTAATATTATTATAAACATTGTTATTATTATTATTATTATGAGCTTTTTCTTTCTGAAAATTACCCTGATGAGATCGGTAAGAGTGAGCCAAAACTTACTGCAAAAATAGTATAAAAAAGACTCTTTGGGGAACTGCAGAGATGTGCTATCAATCTGAATTTACTCTGTTAGTGCTATTTCTACATACAGTATAAATAATAGAACAAGAGACAACAGGGGTGAAGGAGAGACTCCATCTGAAGTACATATCTGTCCTGTGCATGTGTGTCTGTTTGTGTGTCATATTTTAGAGCAGTGCTGTAGCTAATCTGATCCTGATAGTGCTGTGTTGGTGTCAGCTGAGACGGACAGCTTATTGTCATCGTCCTCTGCCCCTGACACATGCCCTCCTCTCTCTCTCCCTCTCTGTCTGATTGTCTCATCACTCCTCCGTGCTGTGACTCCTACCTGACGTCCAGACAGGCCTCAGCCTCCCGCAAGCTGGATAATCAACATCCTGTCAGTATACTGTCAATATCCCCCCTCACACAAAGTGGACATGGACCCACACATGCACACATGTACGCATGTGACCACACATGCACAGTCAGACAAATCCACGCCCCAGCTCTTTGTGTAAACCAGAGGCAACTGTTTACAGCATGTGATGCTAGCTGTTAAGCAGAGTCTGTCCATTCCCACCATGTGTCCCCAACGAGTTTATAGACTCTGACAATGAGTTACAATGCTGTTAAATGGAACAGCTGTTGTCACCCATATACAATTAAATTTAAATGTTGATAAAATATTTCTACAAGTACATCTTGCATCTGAAATTAATGTGTCAACACTTTTGTAATGTGGACAGGGACTCATGGTCTCCAACGGCCTTGCATAATTTCTACAGATCTTCCCATATCTGTGGCATCAAATGGTAATAAAAGTTGTTTGGTATAAAAGTGGATGATATGATATGATGATTTAAATTATTCTTACTTAACAATTATCCACAACAACAAGCATAAAACCTGTTGGGTTTTTTTCAGCCAAAGAAGGCAAATGGGCTGTTGCTTGGGCAACTTTAGCCCAGCCCCGTGCACATCCCTGCACTGTGCGACAGCTGCTTCGCTCAAACTGCTGTGGTGCGCACACATGTGGTGTTCACAAAGACAGTGTTGCTGCTGTAGCGCTGTCTGAGTTTGCCTATGATAATGATCATGAATAATATAATGTTTCATTTAATTATTGTTTTAAGACATCAATGGTTGAGATTCTGTCCGCAGAAATGCTAGTGATTTTTTTTTATTCAAAAAAGAAACAGAAAGTGGCTGCCCCAACACTGCACTTGAAAAAAGCAACAGGTTTGGCACACACATGCTGCTCACACAAGCAGTCTGGCACTGCTGTAAGGAATCCACTTCAGATGATGTACATAATACCTTCAAGGCTTTAGCGGTGGCCAACCTATGGCCTGACATGATTTATATGGTGTGTGAGTTAATATTGTTTTCTCCTTGTGACTCTGTGTGTGCCAGATACATTGCCAGACCATACTCCAGCTCTGAAGTAAAACAAATCAAGCTCTGGCTTTTATTTCTTTAAACTAATCATAGTCATCTTGTATGACGCTAAGCCAGATAGTATAGTAAAGCCTAACATCAAGCAAGCGCTTTTCCCCCGCAGCTGTATGTCTGATAAACCAGACTACTGTGTGTGTGTGTGTGTGTGTGTGTGTGTGTGTGTGTGTGTGTGTGTGTGTGTGTGTGTGATCATGGCAAAATGTGGAAAAATCATTAAGATCAAAGTGACATGTCAGAATCAGAATCAGGTTTATTGCCAGGCAATTTTCATTACAAGGAATTTGACTTGATTTGACAGTGCCTACATAAATATAAACATGAACACAAGCAAACTAAACATATAGCATTGAATGTCATGAACGGAACTGGAAAAAACACAGAGAACTGGGACCCAAATGCAGACACGAAAACCGAGTCAGGTTAAAGAGTTTTTAATGTGTGACAAACTATATACAAAAGTGTCCAGTGCGTGAGGGAAAAAGGTGTGAGGTCAAAGTGGGGGTGGTGCTCTCCTGAGCGTGTCCAGTGTCGGTGAGGTTGCAAGCGACTGCTAGATGATCATAGGGATAACACAAGCAGGTGAAAGGCAGGCAGACCGGGAGGCAGACATGGGGATAGGATCACGGGTAACTGGAGCAAAAAGAACACAGGGACAATTAACCGTAGATTCACGGAGAGGAGTAGAAATCACAAAGTACAAGGGAAGCCAGGGATCACAACACGATACCGCGCTGATGATGCAACGATCTAGTGCTGAATGCATCTCACATCCGGCTTCTTATACTGGCAGGGAGGTGATTAGTGAAATTGGTTCCACCTGGAACAGCTTGCCCCGGAAATCACGCCTCCAGCTTCCAACAAACAAACATAGAGAGGGGAGACATGTATAGGGAAACATAGACAGAGGGAGACAAAACACAGGAACAGAAGGAAAGAGAAGGGCTGCCTGGATGGTATCCTGACATGACAGCTGAAGTCAAAGATGGGTGAGGTCCAAACAAGGGTGCTGGAAGTAGGGGGGTAAGAAATAGCTTTACTAACGTAATCATTTGACCCAATGTGAATACAAAACATTGATAACAGCACCTTTAAAGGTACTCTTCTCAAAATACTGTAAAAAACAGTGGATTGTCGCCACACAGCTCTCAACCCAATACATGAAATATGATTTTTTTTTTTATGGCCAAGTGCACACACTGCTGGACAGTCTATCACAGGAAACAACAGAGAAACTGGAATTACAACACATACAGATAGATAATGACTTGAATGACAATTACTCCACAATATTCAAAAATAAAAATGTTGTTTGCTGTTATATTAATGCTCTGAATATCAAGTACAGTGTGTTTAAATGCCTTATAGGCAGTACTATGGTACAGTATAAGGAAAAACAGGTAAGAAAAGCATGCCTATCCCAAAAACTGAAGCTGGGTGCTGGACCGAAAGTTAAGTATGAAAGGGAAGAGAGCACACCAACAGCTGCTCCTTGAAACATTTATTATAGGAAGTGATGTGTTGGGCACCTGTCCTAGACTTAAAGTGAAAAAAGAAAATATGAATGGAGACACTTATATATGTTATCCCCCTTGGTCATCCGACACAATCAGATGATCTAGCATGTGTGCGAAATAATAACATAATCAGAAGAAAAACTACATTTATGAAAGATGAAGGCCAAAGGGATGACCCTGTCAGCCATCAGAGAGAGGTTGGCCGTTCTGTGATTTCAACAATATTGAAACTTTACAAGGACACAGATTCATTCAAATCCCTCAAAAAGGCCGGTCGTCCAAGTGCCATGGTTTGGGGGATGTTTTCTGCAGCAGGAGTTAGGCCTCTTGTACAGCTACATGGCAGGGTGAATGCAAATGTTTATGTGAACCTCCTTCAGCAACATGTAATACCTTCACTGCAATTGTCTCCCAATCAGCTTCAATTTTCATGCATGACAATGCCCCCTGTCACACTGCAAAACAGGTCACGCAGTTCCTTGAAGCCAACAATATTAAACTAATAACATGGCCAGCCCAGAGTCCAGATCTAAACCCCATGGAGAATCTCTGGAGACCCACTACAGTTACCGGACTGTGGAAGAGATTGCAAGAAAAATGGACTAAGATCAAACCAGAGCAGTGTGAGAAACTATTTGCAGACGTGCTGCAGTCATTCAAAACAAGAGCCTCTACACTTCCTATTAATTTTTGAATCCTATAGCCCTATGAAAACATTGTTCAAATCTTCTCTTCTGACATAATGATTACTGTTCTCTAATGTTCATTGTTTTTTACGCAAAAAAAAGTTTTTTGTTGAAGTGTCTTGGTTATTTTAACAAAACATGCTAGTACAGCAGCGATGTAGCCACAGCAGATATTTAAAAAAATAACTGCATTTGCTCCCGCGCTTCAGGATCAGTTTTAAGGTTCTTTTACTAGTTTTTAAATGTCTTAATGGTCTTGGGCCTTCTTATTTATCTGCAATACTTTTACCCTATCGCCCCTTGCGGACCCTGAGGTGTAGATGGGGGTGCTGTCCCGTGGACGGCCCTGGCCCGGCTGGCTTGCGAGATCTTCACCTGTCTGCCTCTCCTCCGGCGCCCCCTGCAGCCATGGACCATGATTCCTCTCGGTGTGCATGGCCCCCAAAGGTAGATTCTTACTCACCTCAGATCTTGGTGCCTAGCCATGTCTCCTCAGCAACCGCTAGTGTATGTGTGTATCTCTGTGTGTGTATATTTTTGGGGACGGGAATTTGGGTTTTCATGGTGACCTGCAATGCACATATAAATGGATCATACAAACTTTAATATCACATGATGAAAGCATCAGGTAAAGCTGAACTCGACATTGAGCCTTTTGGGAACCAAAGTGTCCAGGGTATATATCCAAAATGCTTTTCTTTTAAGTACGAGAGAATTAATGTTGCCACCAGTATATGGAACCTTTAGCTTTTCATTGCTTTTAGTATCTCTCTTATTTTCAAAAATAGTGCCAGTGGTTTTCCATAGCTGATGAGAGGCAGAGCATATGGATGTTAATTTAATGGAAGATTAAACCCAGCTCATTGTAATTACTCTTACCTAGAAACAATCAAACTTGACAGAAATCATTATGATGTGTTTGAAAATGGAATACAAACAACGTTCAAAGAACAATTGAACCTGACAGCTCTATCAAGTAAACTAATTGACAATAATTATATGGTTTTTCTCTTTTTTACACATTAGTACTGTTTTGACTGGTGGTTTCCATCAAACCAGCTACTTCATTTCATGATCAAAGGAGGATTACAGATGTGAAATATGGTAACACGAACTAGATGGCGAGATGTAACTTAATATTTCAAATGTGTCATGTAACAGTGTGTGGATACTTGCAGGATAATGCTTTGGTTGTGCATGCCCTAATGCACTCGGCATTGAAAAGTGTTTTACTCTTTCCTGAAAAAGTTTGTATGTGTGTGTGTGTGTGTGTATGTGCGAGAGAGAGAGAGAGAGATTATCGGACTCATTTCATATTTTGTTGGTATAATCTGCCAACCAATGTGATGCTAAATTGTAAAGGAATAGTCGATACCTCGACACCCGACATTTTCGGCACTTTACAGTTATAGTGTTTTTTGTAATTTCTCCCAGATAGTCAACAGATCCATCTCAAATGTGGTCAGCAGCATCACAAGACCTTTACATTGCCAAATTGTGAAGGATTTGTGTTTCACTGTTTTGCCGTGGAAAGCTGGGCAAATTGTTTGTTTTGCCATCATACAGTAAAGAGTTGCAACTTGACTTTACATTGTCTATTCTGCCCCATATTTCTTGTTCTGGATAAGAGACCAGACCTGAAGACATCTACATACAACCATTGAGTCAGTCACAGCATCACCTACTGACAACAGGAAGTAATGCTAATGTGACAGACATCATACGATTGCCATAATATTTATATGGTGTGGCCTAAATCATATATACAGCCACATGGTGTATAGTTAGTGTTTTCTCTCTAGCACCACATGGTGGACATTGGAAGCGATACAAACAACTAAATCCATAATTTGCAGTGCATGCAGTGTGAGATGGTTGTGAAAATGCCCCCCCCCCCCATGTAAGCAACATAAACTTTAAGAAATTAACCGTCATACATTGGTTTACTCCTACACACACACACACACACACACACAAACACACATTTATTCATGTGTTTGGGTGCATACAGTATGCATGTGACTGTTTGTATGACAGTGAGTTAGAGTGCCTGTGCTGTATTGCAGAGGTTAGCAGCTCCAGCTCCATTTGAATTGTCCCCCGAGTGTTGTGTACTGAACCTGGGTCCATGGTGTCCGCCTCTTCCACTGATCCAGCAATGACAGCATCCACCCCCACACCCCTGCAAGTCTGAAACTTCCCCAAAGCTCCCCTGGCGCCTGGCCGAAGCCCTGCCCCGGGAGCTGCAGCCCCCGTGGGTGGCCACTCGGGTGGTTGTCAACATCCACAACATTCACCATCCAGCTTCCATCCTGGAGGCACAAGTGTTGCCACTTCTGGCAGTGATCTCCATATGTTTTGATGTGAGAGCAGCCCTTCTCTCACTTTGACACTCACATTGTGTCTTGATATTGCCCTTGTAAGACTGGCACAAACACACATGCCCTCAGTACCACCATGGGAGGCAGAGACAGAGATATGACAGCTATATCTAAAGTTTACCCTGCCAGCTACAGAGTCTGATTCCACAGAGAACGACCAAGTGACCTTAAGAAACTCCAGTTTAGACAAAAGAAACCAGTGTCAGTGTTGGGTTACATTGTAGTTCAAAGTTTGAAAACTCTGATTGAACATGCACGTTCGTGTTTTGGTTTCTTGCCTGTCTGCTTGCTCTACCCTTCCGCAGGGAGGTAAGAATGCAGTGTCAACCGAAAAATCTTTGGAACAAATAATAATTCAAATGTAATGCCTGATAAAGATAATTCTTCAGATTCTTTACTGAACTATTACCTATCTAATATCACAATATATAGTGGAGATCAAAATTAGGGAACAAATAATAAATACTTGATTTACTCTTAAATAGTCTTATTTGTATAGTCCATAATTAACAGAATATCAGCTATGGCTATACCACTGCTGTACTAGCATGTTTTTTTGCAATTTCTTTTTTTTTTAAATAACTAAGGCACTTCAACAAAAACCTTTATTTTGTGAAAAAAACAGTAAGCAAAATTAGAGAACATTTTCGGATACCCCCCCGTTATTGGTGTTAATCTGCACCTGGTGACAATTGACGTAATTGTTGGACACACCCTATTCATCTGCAGCTCTCTTTGTAAAATGGCGAGCTGCTCTAAGGAGACTGAAACCCTGAGACAGCAGGTTGTCCAGATGAAGGCCAAAGGGATGACCCTCTCAGCCATCAGTGAGAGAATGGGTGATCGGAGTCTTTGATTATAAGAATATTGAAACTTTACAAGGACACAGATTCATTTAAGTCCCTCAAAAAGGCTGTCCGGCAACGTTAAACAAGTCTATGAGAGGACAGGATTATGTGAAGACTCTCAGTGGGGAACACTGCAGCTGGAGTTGCTCACCAGTTCAGTGCTGAACAGGGCAAGGATATGTCTCTGCACACAGTGTCTCATCGTTTAAGACAATTTAGACTGAAAGCCCAATCTGCAGTGACCAAACCTCTCATCAGCAGAAAGAAAAGAAAATAATAATAGATAAAAAGACTAGAATTCCCTTTGCTGAGGAGCATGTTGTGTGGACAGAGGGAAAACTGGTCCAGAGTCCTTTTCAGTGATGAGAGTACGTTCAATAAATTTGTGTCTAATGGGAAACATTATGTTGGGCATAGGACTTGGGATAGACTGAACCCAAAGTGTGTGAAGAAGTTGCTTAAATTTGGAGGAGGAAGTGTCATGGTTTAAGGTTGTCTCCTGCAGTAGGAGTTGGGCCTCTTCTATAGCTACATGGCAGGGTAAACACAAATGTTTATGGGAACCTCCCTCAGCAACATGGGATGCCTTCACTGCAATTGTCTTCCAATCAGCTGACAATTTTCATACAAGACATTGCCCGATGAAATAGCCAGCCTAGAGTCCAGATCTAAACCCCATAGAGAATCTCGGGAAAATCCTTGGCAACAAAGTGATGTCAAAGAAACCCACTACAGTTACTGAACTGTGGAAGAGGCTGCAAAAAGAATGGATCAAACCAGAGCAGTGTGAGAAACTAGTGATGTCCTGTGGGCGCAGACATCTCAGACAGACTCTACACTTCCCATTCATTTTATAATCCAATAGCCGAAGAAAACATTGAGGAAATCTTCTCTTTTGACAAAATGTTTACTGTTCTCTAATTTTACTCACTGTCTTTTTCACAAAAAAAAGTTTTGTTGCCTTGGTAATAAAAGACCATAATAGTGCCTTGGTTATTTAAAAAAAAAAAACATGCTAGTACAGCAGTGGTGTAGTTACAGAGGATATTCTATCAATTATGGATGATAAACAATTACAGTATTTAAGAAAAAATCAAGTATTTATTAGTTGTTCTCTAATTTTGATCTCTACTGTATGTCTATAAGCCACAGCTTTCATTTGATGAGAGCACTGTTAGCAGTTAATTTTTTTCTACACAGCCAGCGTTAGCAAATTCAGGCCACTTATTGTAAACACCTGAGTATAGTACAGTAGCAACAAACTAGTGATGTTCAAATTAAGCTTCTTGGAGCAATTTCTTTTTTCATCCTAGCCCATTAGATTGAGCTGTCATATCAGCAGAGTGCCATCTGGACATCATCAACAACTACAACTGATGATTCATGAAGCTTCATTCAAACATCACAGCGACAAACAGAACCTGTGAATTTAGTTAAGGTTTATGCTACCCAAGCTTACTGACATAGGTGTAGCAAGTCAGAACCAGAGAGAATCCACAGGTGAACAGGAATGTGGAAGGTAAAGGGTACAGGAGGGAAAACCGGTAATGGAGCAGGAACAGGACTGTGTACAGCTTCCGGTAAAGGTGGCTTTAAAGCAAGTCACAAAACAACATTGGCAGGCACGCATATTTTCTGTCAACTGACCACTATTGGCTGCGTGAGCAATGTTGTGGAAATAGATTCTTCAATAAAGATCAACAAACAGGATCAGCTTTTTCTCCGTGGTTTATTTTGCCAAAGCATTTTCCTCTGCAGACAAAAATACGTTCATCCCCACATCCTCACAAGTTAGAGTCTAGCAGGGAATGACGATTTGCCAAATCTCGCAGTCTTTTAGGGAGAGGGACAGGACGCAAATAGCCTTGGTTGGGTGACGTCTTACACCAAACAAAAACATGCCTTAGACATTACAATTCTGAACATTCTGAACCTCTCTCATCACAAGGTCTCTAACACAGGGTACAGATGCACAAATATGCCAATATATCATCATGAGTTAGTTATTTGCATTATCCATTAAGAATGTGAGACAGAAGAGACACTGAACTGTGTCTGACCTGACAAAACTATGATTATGAATTACAAATATCCAAAATTCCCACAACAGCAATTAATACAATATATTGTATAGACCCCAATGTCTATGGCTGTGACAATGTTTAAAGTTTTTACAATGGATACATTATAGTGTGAACTGATTAGCTGTGGTCTCTTGGAATATTCTAATATATCCAAAATGCTGCAGCTCGTGTACTAACTAAAAGAAATCGAAGAGAACATATTTCTCCTGTATTAGCTTCTTTGCACTGGCTACCTGTAAAATCTAGAATATAATTTAAAATTCTTCTCCTTACCTACAAAGCTCTTATTGGTCAGGCTCCGTCGTATCTTAAAGAGCTCATAGTACTGTATTACCCGACTAGATCGCTGCGCTCTGAGAATGCAGGGCTACTTGTCTTTCCTAGAATATCCAAACGTAGAATGGGAGGCAGAGCCTTCAGCTGCCAAGCTCCTCTCCTGTGGAATCAACTCTCAAGTGTTATTCTGGAGGCAGACACTGTCCCCATATTTAAGAGTACGCTCAAAACTTTCCGCTTTGATAAAGCTTACAGCTAGGGCTTACGGGCCCCTAGCTGTGTTGTTATTTTTAAGATGATTGTGTCAGGACAGATGAATGTCCTCCGTAGAGCTGGGTCTTTCCGACATTCCTGCCTGTTGTGGGGCGGGTCTTCGTTGCCACCGTACTCTATAGGGGAATTGTTGGGCTATACCTACTCTGTAAAGTGTTCTCAGATGACTTTTGTTATGATTTGGCACAATAAATGAAATTGAATGGAATATTATAGGAGGACAATACCGAATCCTGACAGGTAGAGCATTGTATAATTTGCTGTTGTAAAGAGTCCTCATAGTGTATTCATTTGTCAGGGCCAGTTGTGTCATGTAATTCTCTTCAGATACACTCACCAAATAAGCCATTGAGACAATTTTTTTCGTGTAACAACTAAGAATAAAATAACAGCCAAATGCAGCTAACACTGATTAGCTCGGGGCAGCACGGTGAACGCATTAAAACGGCTTTTTTAACCACTAATACTGCTCATGATAAGGGCAGTGTAGGGACTATTGTCATGCTACTGTAGAGGTTTGGTGTTGTCATGAGCAGTACTAATGGTTAGAAAAGCTGTTTTAATGCCAGCTTTTAATTCACTGTGCTGCCTCTGGCTAATCAGTGTAAGCAAATTTGGCTCTTAGCAACTCTCCGAGATATCTCCGTTAATAGTTGTTACACAAAAAAAATGCTTTGATGGCTTATTTGATGAGTGTATTAAGACCCTGGGGTGATTTTATGCCAGAATTTCAGTTTAAGTGTGAGTACTGTATGCAGACTTCCTAGCCTGGCATCATCAGACTCATACGCTTTTGCAAAATAGCCTGGAACTTCTCAGTTCTTTTCCGATTTCCAGGGGGCATTAACAGCTGGCACAGACCGACATGTCTCCCCTATATCACTCTTGTAGTGTGCCATCTAGGATCACCACAAATAACTGAATGCGTTTTAATAGAAGTACCAATGATGACTCATCAGAATCTAAAATGAAGTACTTATTTAAAGAAACCTCACTGGGTTATTCTTAAAGGAGCCAAATGTGAATGCCATTTAGACCGTTTCACTGTTTGGATATCTGGCTTTATTATAGGAAATAGGATGCATAGGATAGGTTGCAACAAACATAGGTGTGTCCGAAAAATATTGCTTTCAAGTGTGCTTACATGAGGAGAAAGAAAGAACAGAGAAAGAGTGACAGCATGAGGGGCAGCAGAAGTGCGGATGTGGACAGATGGACAGGGAGTTTCTTCATTTAAACATCATCACCATCCTCATCATCCATGTCAAGTCTGTCCGCCAGGGACCCGCAGCTCAGTGGGAAGATTATTTCTCCGCTCCACAGAGAGATGGCCATCAGGGACTCAACTTTCTGATGCAGTTCTTTTCCCGACACAGTGGTAAACACTATCCTTCCCTCACTATGCATAGCATTACAGCAATGATCAACAGTACACTTTAAGCAAAGCCCGTCCCGAGCTTCTCTTTATCAAGCTATTTTTGTTCCTTGGGGTTTGGTGATGCATCCCAGCTCAATTATCTCAAAATATCATGTGTATGCATGTTTATTCTCTCTGTTCAGAATGATAGACTGTTAGCACAGTGTTTTTAATATGCAAACCACCCTTGTCAACCAAGCTGGGATTGAGAGGCTACCAATTATTCTGCGTCAGACAGTGAGAGATGATTATCTAGGTGAGGGACCTGCTTCATTCTCAGCAGCTAGGAAGTGGCATATTGATTGGCCATCAGGGAGCTAATAACACAAGGTTATCTACATGTAGCATGAGAAAGTCTCCCTACTTAATACAACAGTCCTATCTAGATTTAATATGTCCTTAAAGCACTGAGCTAGGGACGAAAAGAAGGGGTGTGCATCTTTCAAAACCTTACAAAGGTCACGCTATTGTAAAACCACCTACGGGGATGCAGAAGTATTATATACTGTGCAATCACAGAACTGTTTTACATTTTCACTGGTCACCTCCCAAATATTGATCACTGAAGCAGTGGTCTTAAACATTTATATAATTTTTTACAGTGACAGCTCAATAACATCGACATCAAAGTCATTTGAAGTAAGTAAGTTTATTTTTTATTGTTCATGCTTTAACATACAATTTATAGTCCTTTAATCATTTCACCTAAATTATTAGAAATATACGGTTCATGGTTGGTCTGGTTTTACATTACATTACTCATTTAGCTGTGGCTTTTATCCAAAGTGACTTACAATGTGCATTTAACCATGAAGATACTTTCCAAAAACTGCAAAAATCATGCAGGTACATGCAATTCTTCAAATAATAAAAGCAAGACTGCTTCAGGTGCTACATTTTAGAGGGATGTAGGGTAATGGAGTTTAATCCATAGTGCGCCCAACATTGAAAATTTCATTTTTAAAAATTCAATGTTCTTTGTTCCCTAGACAAACTGCGTCCCTGTTACTCTGAAAAATACAAAGATCTCCCTGTTTTTTCAAGGACGACTTCTTTTAGATGTAGAATGTACTACTTCCAATGAAAACAACGTTAGGGCAGTTGATTAACGTGAGTTAGCGGATTCCAAATAACCACCTTGCCAGTTGGCTGTAGCCTACGTATAATTCATAGACTGTATTAAAATGGACGTAGCCTCTCCGTAGATGTCTGTTCTCTCAACTTGATCCAATCGTACTCGCCTCTGGGAGTCATCATCTTGTCAGACTTTGAACTACTCCTCATTTTCTTTTTACCAAAAAAGGGCATTGATGTGACATTGGGGGGGGAAGGAGATACGTCCATCTACCTGACATATACTGAATTAGCCACAGTAGCTCTAACGCCCTGGGAGCTAGGCTAAAAGCACAGGCTACTAGATAAACGGAATTGGGAGTCAATGCTGAGATTATTTTCCGGGACCAGGAGGGAAAGGGAGTCATTTTTTAAATTTTGTAACGGGAACAGGACTTTTTAGAGGGTAGAGACTGACACGGCACTCCGTGTCTATAGTAGAGATTACACCGTAATCCTTGAGTCAAGTGCAAGCCGCATTTATGATCTATGATTTAAACTAGTCGAGTTTTGAACACTAGTAGCACTGTCAAGCAATGTTTTTAATCTTGTCATTTTTCTTAAAATAAAAGACAATGCCCTGTATTGTTTAAATACTCATGGGATATAATACTCATAAACAGGTGAATAGGCAAGTAGGCGTAAAAATATGTTACAGTTTGTCAGAGAATTCAGAAAGACAACCACTCTAAAATGTGTCTGTGTGAGGGAGCAACATCTGAGGGAGAAAACGGAAGCCAACAGGGAAGTGCCAACAACTACAGAAACACTACAGAAAGCCCCTTGCAAACTAAAAGAACCGTAGATTCATACAGCTCTCAGAAGTCCTGATTGCCATTTGTAAAGTCTTGAGTTTGGTGAGTCAGATTGCTATTGAACTTCAGTGTAATTCTTAAATGCATTGAGTATCACAAATAAACATCCGTTCACCTTCATTGTGTTGGTGGCAGAAATGTCAGAGATGGATGTTTGAAAACATGCCCAAATAAAACTGAAACTATCTGCATGACTAGAAACCAGTACGTAAGTGATTTTTTTATTTGGCTGAACAGGCCCTGATAAAATATGAATATTATCCCCAATAAACAACCCACACTTTTCTACAACAAAAGTACCATCGTTTTCGATGTGTAAGGAGGATAGATAAGGTGCATATATATTTATATTCTGCCAGTCACTGTCACAAACAAGCCCAGCAGTATGTGTGCACAGTGTCATAACGTGTGAGGCTGTCTGGCACAGTGATCTGTTGTCTAAACATAAATCACAGTGGCAGCAGAGAGAGACCATATTTCCTTGTTACTATAAACCTATAGAGAGCCTTTCTCCAGAGAAATCAACATGACCTCAAACACAACGTTCCCTAGCCACATTCCAGGTCATGGTAGAGACTCCTAGACACATACTACCTCTCTCTCTCTCTCTCTCTCTCTCTCTCTCTCTCTCTGTCTTTTCCTCTCTCCTTCCAGTGCATGCATGACTGGAAATATATTAAAACTTATACAAATATGGAAACACTCAAGGAAAAAAGACTGGCAAGAAGATGGACAGACAGAACAGGAGTTGCTTGTAATCTAAAGGGTTCTACTATATGTTGCTTGTGTGTGTGTGTGTGTGTGTGTGTGTGTGTGTGTGTGTGTGTGTGTGTGTGTGTGTGTGTGTGTGTGTGTGTGTGTGTGAGAGAGAGAGAGAGTGAGTGTGTGTGTGTGTGTGTGTGCGTGTGTGTGTGTGTGTGTGTGTGTGTGTGTGTGTGTAATCCAACCAAAAGACTAGTGGGGTAATCTCGTGGCCAGAGTATTAGTCAGTCTGTTTTAGAGTGCTCCATTGTTTCTCAGGCTGAAAAACACTGGGGCCCAGGAATAACGTATTTCCTAAGCTCAAGGTTCAAGGTTTCGGTGTGGAAATACTCTGGGGAGGCCGAGCGTGCTGTGAGCCCCAAAGATTACATTTCAGTCCTGGCTCACAGTCAAAAGCTCGCCAGACGGAACAGGAAATTGTGTCGCTGTCAGTGAAAACGCGCAGTGAGAAATGTAAATGGCCCTCCCAGTAACGGACGCCTCATATGCAACCCCAGTTGTGTCCCCTGGGCTCTGCCTGTCCACCACGTCCATCTTGTGTCAAATAGCTGGTTTTAATACTGGATAGAGATGGGGGGTGGGATATGTGTGTATCGGTGTGTGCAGGATGCTGGGTGCAGTGACGTCCATTCTAGCAAACAGGCCATGTTTAAGAAATGAACTGAAATGTGATTATTATAAAAATCAATGGAATCTTTTTTTATGTAGAGGTATAAAAAAAGGAAATGTGTGATTGTAACTTGAAACAACAGTGTCAGAAGACAGAAGGGCCAATAAACAATATCAGTCAAGTTAGCAAACTCACATTGTTGAACATGAACTACTGCCATTGTTAAAATGAAAGCCTTCATGTTCAAAGTCTGTCTTCCAGCTGACAGTTCCATTTCAGCAATACCGTCAGAGACAAAACAAACACATCTAAAGGAAACAAATTACGGCCACCGAGATTTCCTTCAGTCAGACGCCAAACCGGAGCGAGGAAAGTCAAATCAGTCATTGAGGAGAATAAATTGACACAAACACAAAAAAGGAAGGAAATCCTGAATTAAAAGTGCAGTGCAAGTGCAAAAATCTACCCTGCCTTTATTAGTATTACTTATACTATTTGTGATTGGACGATTGTGGCACGTGACTATGAGTCAGCTCATCAGGATTTTGAAGTCAAGTTTTTTAAATGTACCATAGGAAACGTGGAGGAAAAGGTGGAGAGGATGAGCTCCAGCTATGATCCCAACTATGTGGACAAGCAAAACCGTCTCTGCATCCATCTCATGACTATGAGGAAAGGGAAATCAGGATAGGGAAATCCACTCACCGATCTCTTGCCGACTCTGCTCACCTGGCTGGTCTTTTTCAAATATAGAGAGTATACAAAAAGGAAAAGGTATACAAGATGGCTATCAGCTACATTCTATGGCTATGACCCAGACAAGCCTCCACCACAACGACATCCTGGTTGATCCAATAAGGAAGTGCCAAAAAGTGCAGTTCTCCGAGTGGCTACTAGGGCATAATAGAGCATATAAGAGCAATTTTTAAATATTTAAAAACCTAAAAAGAACCTAAAGGCCTGGCACAAAAAAAAATCATCCTAGTCTGTACGTTTAGGTCATATCTCCATGACAACACTGAGTGGGGTGAATTTTTTTGCACCAGGCTAGTTTTTATTTGATTGGAGGTTAAAGTTTATTAATAATTAGGGGCGTGGCCCCTTGAGTGACAGCTACCTGCTTGACCTCATTTTCCTTCTGAGGTAAACGTCAGCCAGATGGACGTTTTTCCCTTCCCCCAACATCACATCAATGCCCTTTTTTGGTAAGAGGAAATGAGGCGGAGTCAAAGTCTGACAAGATGGCGACTTCAATTGGATAAAGTTGAGAGAACGGACCCACACAGGTATTTTTTAGACTGTCTATGGATCCAGATTATATGGAAAAGCAATCTCTATGTCCATTTTAGAGGGAGCATCGAGGCAAGCGTTGAGGAATTAGAATCTGGCTGTGATTCATGGATCTTCTCTGCCGGGAATCTTGCTGGCCAGTGTGCAGGTGTTGGACAGTGATCTGGTGCCCATGTCGGTTTCCAGCTGGATGTTGGGAGCTGTGGTGTCCTTTTGCCGAGACTTGGCTGGATCATGGAGTGCCAGACGGTGCCATTCAAATGTGTGACTCTTTTTCTGTGGTGGGCACATTCTGTTTTATGATGAATCAGGCACATGTTAAAGGAGCTGATGGGATTGCACTGGAATTGTATTTTGTATTTCACACCTAATATTGATTGATCCAAAGGCAAAGAGTACATTTTAGGAATGGACTGGAATAAGAAATCATAACTGTAATTTTGACTCAGCCCACCAAACCATCTTTCCAAGAATTTAGTCGTAAACAGAGATTCAATTGATTAAATTTCTGTAGATTTCTTAATTGAATTAGAAGCAAATTAATCATTATCTGTCAAATGATTGATAGAAGGCCCTGTCCTGTATGTTAGGTTATAACTTTGATGAAGGGGACAACATATCATTTTCGATAACTTAATTAACACACAAAACTGCAGTAGAATCAAGAAAAAATGTATTTACTGCATTCAATTCAATTTTATTTATAGTGCCAAATCATAACAAAAGTTATCTCAGGACACTTTACAAACTAGGTAAAGATCACACTCTATGATAAACATAGACCCAACAATTCCCCCGTAGAGTACGGTGGCAACAAAAACCTTCCCTATTACAGGCAGGAACGTCAGACAGACCCAACTCTGTGGAGGACGGCCATCTGTCTTGCAGTTCCATTTGCACTGCATTGCTTTCCCATGTTCTACTCTCTATATTAACTACAAGAATAAAATTGTACTGTTCAGAAACAACCTAACTGATTTTAGATGACCCAGGGGATGAGGCAACGACTATACACAACAACACCCTCAACTGGTCAACTCATCTTGCTTTTCTCTCATTTCCAGCCCTTCTTCTACTATCATTGTTAAGTGAAGACATGGGATGCTTACCAAAATAATATATATATATATATATATATATATTTATTTAATGTTATGAAACCAGAGAAGAAAACTGAGCTAAAAACGTTATCCCGCTAGCTTATCCCAGATTAGTTTGTTCCTGTCTTCTTCCTACCACTTCAGGTGCAGAACATTGACTGGTATTCTGCCTAAACTCTTGAACTCCTCTATGGCCGATGTCAGTAGGGACATTGATGCTGCTGCCACTAGCACTATGCATTAACTAGTTATTTTTGAAGCATCCATTTCTCTGGATTTTAACATATTTTGTTTTAGTCCCAAATGTATGTTTTTTAGCTTTGATATTCATGTAAGACAAGTCAGCAGAAGTCAACTACTAGCTGGGTCAGTATTAAAATAACATCAAAAGACCACAGGAGGGGCAGTCGCAGCTACAGGACCCAGACAGATAACCAAACGTGATTGGCTAAGGATGGGAGATAGGAGGGTGATAGATATAGATGACAGCCAGCCAGATCACCAGTGCACAGTCCTCTCTCTCGTTCTCTATGTGTGCATGGCGTTCTTATTTTAAATATTTATTTGAGTTTATTTCATATAATTGCGTCGACCCTGTTTGTGTAGTGTCCAAACAGGAAACCTCCCGGTACTCCCGATGGCAAAGGAAACCGCTCAATGTCTTCACCTTTATGCATGTCTTTATTTTAAATGATTGTAGCAGAAACAAATCTAAATGCTCAGGACTACAGCTAAGAGTTCCTCTCCTATTTAAAACATGTCATTGTGTACTGAGTAATCATGCTTTCCTTGGGCTGGAGAGGACGTTGCAATGCCATGCATGACTCACTCTGAAAAGGGCACTTCATCCAAGTTCACAATATTTATTAAAATATAGTATAAACCACTGTCATTGACAACAGTAGGTAATCAGTATATTTTCTCAGCTTTTAATATAAGGATGTGTGTGTGTGTGTGTGTGTGTGTGTGTGTTTGTGTGTGTGTGTGTGTGTGAAAGAGTGTGCATGTACAGGAGGAACACAGGGAGTGCACTGTAGGTCATGTAGCAAATCAGGCCTCCGGGCTTTATTGTGAATCAGGTGTTACTACCAGCACTATCCAAAACAGAGAGAGGGAGAAATGAAGAAGAAAGAGAGGGGAGCGATTTATCAATGCAAAGTTAATAACATCCATTTGAATCTAACTAAAAATCAATATTTCATTACCAAATTGTTAGCGGGAATGAAGAAGGATTGGGGAAGTTGGGGTGGCTGTGGTGGGAAGAAGGCGTCGGAGAGTTCGATGGGGAAGACGGGATGATTCATAGGGCCATCAGGCCGAGGAGGAGGGAGGGAGGGAGGGATGGGAGGAGGGCGAAAGAGGAGCGTGCTGGAAAAACTTGGAGAGGGGTTTGCTCACCAATGACCTTGCCGACAAGGAGGAAAAATATAGATAAAATGAAAGCAACTGTCATGTGCCCACCAGTCAGAATCAGCTTATAAATCACACTACAGAGCAGATGTAGTGTGTGTGTGTGTGTGTGTGTGTGTGTGTGTGTGTTGTGGTTGTGAACGAATCATTGTTTTAACTTAACTCAGGAACAGGATGAATACAAGCGAGAGGTAGAATACAATACCTTCAGCTGGAGCAGGGGTGGTGCTTCTCCTCTTACCCTGTAATTCCAAAAACACAGTTTTCTGATGGGCTGATTGGATTGTCCAGGCTGAAATATCTGAAAATCATCAGACATTAATGGCACAAATATACTAACGGGAGTACTTCAGGTGGATGAGGTTCCTGTTTGGGCTGAATTCACCTTTTTAAAGCGTGTTTCCATTAGGGTAAAATGTCGCTGCTTGGAGAGTTTAGAGCACGCCCTCTCAAATGGTCGCTCACTCGTCGTGTTTCCATTACAAAAAAAGGATGGATTTCGATCGCTGATGATCAGCTGATCAGTGATACAGCGCGTTGCGAAATGTGTGAATCTGTGAGAAATACAGAATAGTTGCAGTTTCATTTAAGGTGGTCCGTATGATTCACAATGTCAACTTACGTATGTGGAAGTAACATGAAAGAAAACACTCCACCTTAAAAATTCTGGTCGCTATAGAAGTGTTTGTTGACATTTCAGCGAGACAGACTCGCTTCATTCCGGGTATTTGACAGTAATGAAAACACACCTTATGAGACACCACAGATGAATGGAATATCTCAATAGTTTAGTTACGACCAATTGTACAATAAGATGTGTTTCCATTAGGTTTTATGGTGCTTATACTCAGACTAGGATCCCAACCCTAACTTTGGGGAAGACTGCTCTACTACTACTACAGGAGCGTTTCCTGCATTAGTGCAGATCTACACATCCTCATACCTAAACATACTGGTCGT
Source organism: Echiichthys vipera (assembly GCF_963691815.1). Classification (NCBI taxonomy): domain Eukaryota; kingdom Metazoa; phylum Chordata; class Actinopteri; order Perciformes; family Trachinidae; genus Echiichthys; species Echiichthys vipera. Next base: position 7,438,032 of record NC_139826.1, read on the forward strand.
ATGTGATTAACATTGTGAAATGGTCACCTTTTGGTTAGGTTTAGGTCACAAAATTACTTGGGTAGTTTTAGGAAAGGATTGTGGTCCGGTTTAAAATAAAGATGTTGGTTATGTTACTTCAGCTACGTACGTAAGTTAACTTACAAGTTAAAATAAGTCAACGTTGACTTTTGGTTCCACATTGGTCATGGAAAGCAGTCTCCTGGGTGAACGTCCTGTGTTTGTTTAAACCATCCACAACCCCCGACCTCCCCATGCAGACTTATTCTACGTCATCTGACTTCCTCCTTTGCTCCTGTCAGAATTACTACTGCCCTTTGAGGGTTCCGCCTAACAATAACAATACATTCTCTTACTTTTAACATGTTATAATGATATTATGCCAATCCCACGTGTACAATTATGCCACTGTAATGTGAGGAATATAATCAGTTGTTATATATTCTGTCAGAATAGAATAGAATAGAATAGACTTTATTGATCCCACAGCGGGGAAATTCACGTGAGCAGTAGCTTACAACACAGACACAGACAACACAGACCCTTAGTTTACATAAGGTAAACAAAGATAATTAAAAATAAAATAGAAGATAAAAATAAAAAATAAGAATAGAAAATATACTATATACAATATACAACAATTTACACTATGTGTCATAAATATGAAGTGGAAAAACTACAGTGGATGGAAATACTAAGTACAGATGTTACAAATATGCATTACAAAAGTGACTTGTGGTGATGTGGAAGTGTAATTGCACATGGGTGAATTGACAAAATAAACATAACAATCATTACAAATTATTATTGTGCAGTCTGACTGCGGTCGGGATGAACGACCTGCGGAAGCGTTCTTTTTTGCATCTCGGATGCAGCAGTCTGTGGCTGAAGGAGCTGCTTAAGGCTCCCACAGTGTCATGGAGGGGGTGAGAGGTGTTGTCCATGATCGATGTTAGTTTGGATAACATCCTCCTCTCACCCACCTCCTCAATGGAATCCAGGGAACAGTCTAGGACTGAGCCAGCTCTTCTGATCAGTCTGTTTAGTCTCTTCCTGTCCCTCTCTGAGCTTCCACAGCCCCAGCAGACCACCGCATAAAAGATAGCAGACGCTACCACAGAGTCATAGAAGGTCCTCAGAAGTGCCCTGCACACTCCAAAAGACCTCAGTCGCCTCAGTAGATGGAGGCGACTCTGGCCCTTCTTGTACAGGGCGTCGGTGTTGTGGGACCAGTCCAGTTGTTTATTGAGGTGAACACCCAGGTATTTGTACTGCTCCACCTTCTCAACGTCCAAACCCTGGATGTTCACCGGTGCTGTTGTGGGAGCCTTCCTGCTGAAGTCTATCACCACCTCCTTCGTCTTGCTGGCGTTGATGAGCAGATGGTTTGCCTCACACCAGGCGACGAAGTTGGCGATGACGTCTCGATACTCCAGGTCGTCCCCCTCGGACACCCGTCCAACAATGGCTGTGTCGTCGGAGAACTTCTGGAGGTGGCAGCTGTTGGTGTTGTGGCTGAAGTCTGAGGTGTACAGTGTGAAAAGGAAGGGAGCGAGCACCGTACCCTGCGGGGCCCCTGTGCTGCAGACTACCACATCAGACACACAGTCTCAAAGCCTCACGTACTGCGGTCTGTTGGTGAGGTAGTCGATGGTCCATGCAGCCAGGTGACGGTCGACTCCCGCCCCTTCCAGCTTCCCCCTGAGCAGCGCTGGCTGGATTGTGTTGAAAGCACTGGAGAAGTCGAAGAACATGACTCTCACAGAGCTTCCGGCACTCTCCAGATGTGTCAGGGACCTGTGCAGCAGGTAGATGACAGCGTCATCCACACCGATGCCAGGCCGGTACGCGAACTGCAGGGGGTCCATCTCACTGTCCACAAGGTGACGTAGGTGGGAGAGTACGATCCTCTCCATGGTCTTCATCAGGTGGGAGGTGAGGGCTACTGGCCTGAAGTGGTTCGGCTCCCTGGGGTGAACAGTCTTTGGAACCGGAACCACGCACGATGTTTTCCACAGGAGTGGAACTCTCTCCAGACTGAGGCTCAGGTTGAAGATGTGCAGGAGCACACCGCTGAGCTGATCTGCACAGTCCTTAAGCAGTCTGGAGTTGATGCCGTCAGGGCCAGTAGCCTTCCTCGCCTTGGTTTTCCTCAGCTCCCTCCTCACCTGGTCTGTTGTTATGACGAGGCTAGGGGAGGGGCTGAGGGATGGGTAAGGGGGGAGGAGGTGGGAGACTTGGAGTGAGGATGGTGTAGTTGTTGCTGTTGGAGAGGCAGTGGGATGGAATGGGGGAGCCGACCAGGACAGCTGCTGTGGAGAAGGGGGCGAGGGGGAGCATGAGGGGGAGGGAAACGTGTCGCCATCGAATCTGGTGAAGAACTGGTTCAGCTCATTCGCCCAGACCTGATCACCTGATACAGGGCCCCTCCCACTGTCCTTGGAGTGGCCAGAGATGGTTTTCAGGCCTCTCCAGACCTCCCTGGCGTTGCTCCCCTTTAGCCGCTCCTCCAGCTTCCTCTTATAGCTGTCTTTTCCTCTCCTGATCCCCTTTTTCAGCTCCTTCTGCACTCTCCTCAGCTCGTCCTTGTCCCCAGATTTGAAGACCATCTTCTTCTTGTTGAGTAGGTCCTTCAGATCTGGGGTCACCCAGGGTTTGTTTTTGGGAAAACACCGTACCCTCCTAGTAGGCACGGTGTTCTCCACACAAAAATTTAGATAGTCAGTGATGCAGGTTGTGAGACTGTCAATGTCCTCCCCGTGAGGTTCACACAACACATCCCAGTCCGTGGTGTCAAAACAGTCCCTCAGTGCCATACTAGACTCCTCAGACCAGTTCTTCACACGCCTAATGGTGGGTCGTTGTTTGTTCACCATAGGAATGTATGCAGGGGACAAGTGGACCAGGTTGTGGTCGGAACGACCCAGCGGGGGGAGAGATGATGAGCTGTATGCATCCTTTGTGTTGGCATACAATAGGTCCAATGTTCTATTGTCTCTGGTGTGACATTTCACGTACTGTGTGAAGGTGGGAAGAGTGGAGGACAGGGAAGCATGGTTGAAGTCACCAGAGATTAGCAAGAGGGACTGAGGGTGCGATGTCTGGTACCGCGATACTACAGTATGCAAGAGCTCACAGGCTGTTGCAGCATCGGCAGACGGGGGAATGTACACAGTTATCGCGATAACATGTGAGAATTCCCTCGGCAGGTAATATGGCCGGATGCTAACAGCTAGCAGCTCAATGTCCCTACTGCAGTACCGCTCCTTCACCCTGATGTGACCCGGGTTACACCACCTATCGTTTACAAACATCGCAATGCCCCCTCCCTTCCTCTTACCAGTCTCCTTCGCTTTCCTGTCCGCCCTCACAAGCTGAAATCCATCCAGCGCAACGTGCGTGTCCGGCGTGAGATCGTTCAGCCAAGTCTCTGTTAGGCACATGATGCTACACTCCCGATACTCCCGCTGCAGCCTGGTGAGCGCCGAAAGCTCCTCCATCTTGTTGGGGAGAGATCTAACGTTCCCCATGATGATTGACGGAACAGATGGTTTGTACCGTCTCTTCCTCTGTCGGCGCTTCAGTCCGGCTCTGCAGCCCCGTCTCCTCCTCTTTAATTCCGCGGGGATCTCCGGTCTTTCATCGGGGAGTACCTGCGTGTAGCGCCATGCTAACAGCTGCTCCCTGCTGATGGTAATGGAGCCCTGGTTGTACAGGTCCGCTGAAACCGGGTTAAACAGTCCAAAACCAATAAAAAGAAAAATGCATAGTCTTAGAAGAAGTACATCCATAGGAGTACCCCTCCGACCTAGACTAGCGGCAAAAAAGACACGAAAAACGGACAAAAACACAACAAAACACAGAAAGACGAACGGAGCTACTGCTACTGGCTGCCACACGCGCGGCGCCATCTTGCTTCGAGATAGAAAGTCAAGCAAAACAGAGAGAAACAGGACCTTGTATTTCTTAATAATGACAGACTCTACACTGATTTGAAATGTAAACACTGACAAACCTTTTTCCGGGATGAGACATCAAACGCTTTCTTCTTTATTTTGTGTTTAATGTGCAGACATACACATGATGGGAGACAGACCATATGGATATTTAAATTTTCATTTTCAAATTGAGCTTTGTGTAATTACTTTTACGGAGACCATCACTCTTGACAGATATCGCAATGTTGGAAGTGAAAGTGAAGTGGGAAACAACAGCCAAAGAGTGATTCAAACTGACAGCTATTTAAGCTCTTGCCTAATTGACAATGTTTTTATGACAGCTTTTATGGGCTAAGATCATTGGTACAGTAGTGATTTCCACTAAAGCAACTTAATTGGGCTCTACATTAAGATTTGTGTGTGTGTGTGTGTCTGTGTGTGTTTGCGTGTGTTATGCAGGTATCCCTGAAAGTGTGTAAGATAGGAAGGTGTCAAGACTAACTTGATCCTGTTGTGCAGGTGGTATATAGTTTATTGCCAGTGTTCAGTCACAGACAGACAGACAGACAGTCATCATACTTCAGACTAAATTGGTCAATCCACGTCACTGTGGGTTTGGTCGGATCAAACTTGCTTGTTTTTCGCACCTTCAAGTCCTCCACCGAGAGGAAGTGTCTTTTTTTGTCAGTGTTCCAGATTGCATGCACATCAGGTTACAATTAAGACATAACAACATAAATTGTCTGCCTTCACATCCAGTTATCCTCATTCCCTGACGCTTTTACCTCCAATACAAAAAAAGAAACACACACAGTTAGAAACTGCTTCCCCACTACCTTAGTCGATACCTGACAATGTGTAGTGCATTAAATTAACACCATCTCTTCCTACCACCTCCTCATCTCGTTACCATCCACCTGTAATGAGCAATTATAGTTAGGTGGGCCCCATCTGTAAAAGTTTTTTTCTCTGTTGCTTTTTCCCTGAGCTTCTCTGAAATCCTGCTCCGACTTTCTTCACCCCACTTACCACGGCACATTTAAAAAAAATCTGAATATGGCACGTGCATGCTAAATAATTCATCTGCTGCTAACATTAAACAACTGTTAACACGCTAGAATAATTAGTTATGCTTGCTTGACATGTTTGCATCTTTAATAATTAATGCATTTGTCTTAATTAACAACAACAACAACAGTATTTTAGTCCTGTTTCTTCTTTCTCAAGAAATTACACAGAAAAGATGCAATTACACTATAAATAGTAATTAGATGCCCTTATAAAAAGGTATTTCATAGCAAAGCGTCTTTGTTATTTGCTTTAAAAAGACATATAGTTAAAAATCATCCCAGAGTTGATCATATTGAATAAAACATTAATGCTGTCAATGGAGTCTGCTGATTAATGTAATAATTATACGTATGTTATTTAGCTGAATTAAATATGCAATCACATTAATCATACATTGGACCTTTTGTGTCTTTGAAACCAGTCTCTTTCATGTGGGAAGTGTTTAGTCCAACAGAAAATATATTTTTTTGTTTTTTAAATGATAGTTTTGAGAAATGTATTGAGTCTCAAGATAATGTCCCATTGCATTTCCAACTCTTTAAGTCAGCGTCTGGTGTGGCATTCACACATCTCAGGATCTGGAAAACTAATTTATCACTGTCAGCAGTCTGCAATGCATCAAAATGCATGTTATGACAAATGTGACCGATTTGAGGGAAATGCATTGAAAAATTTAGCATCTTCTTAATTTCTCCCTTTCAGGAAAGAAGTCCTGTGTACGGGTAAGCCATGAAATGGTGTTGTATTTAAATTTTCATGGCTGGCGTCCTTGTTTTGGCTGAAAGAGAGGCTAGACGTGAAAGCGCTCAGCCACTTGGAGTCGAGCCAAAAATGCAGCTGTCAATGAGAGGAGAGACAGGCGACAGGCATGACGCCCTACGTGCCGGATGACTTTGGGAAGACTTTGACAGCCACCCAGGAAGGGAAGTTATTTTCCCTCCTTTTTTCTCAAGCTGCCGCATGATTAAAAGCCAAATGAGTGACACTGCTCGACACCCCAAATCAGCCCACTGCATTAATATTTCACACAGATGGCAGCTGTGTATCAAAACAACATGCTGCTAAGGACAAGAGGAGGAGAGGAGTGTTGGAGCAGGCTAAAGATCCTTTAGCGGTATGCCTATGTTTTCTTGATTGGACATGATTATACAGACAAAACCAACAAAGTTAATGGAAAAAAAAATACAAATGTGTGTATAAACATAGTAGAGGAATAGTTTGACAATTAAGCTAATTCGCTTTCTGAGAGTTTAGAGAGAAAATCTAGAGCTAAAAACTAGAGCCAGCAACCAGTTAGCTTGTTCTGGCTTAAAGTTGTGGGAAATATCTAGCCTGGCTCAGCACCTTTAAGGCTATACATTTGGACTCTCAAATCAGATCTTTGAAGTCTCTCCAGAGTGATGGAAATGCTGAGCAGAATCTATGCTGCTGCTAGCAAGGTGCTAAAGAACACTCCTCTAAGTTTGTCTTTTGCAATGGAAGACCCCTCCATAGCACTCTGCCCGAGCATGTGAGCAGAATGGGGTGGTGAGAATGTACGCTCCTTGCTCACAGAAGTCCCCCCCCAGCTCAAAGCCACCTCACTAAATGTCACTCTGTGCTCAATTCTTAATTCACCCCAATCCACTCAAACCGCTCACCGCTTGCTCTAAAAAAAGAAAAGCGGTGTGTTATTTTATATGTAGAATTTACACTCCTCTTCTCACTGAGCTGTTGGTTCCCCCCACTCAAAACCGTTCCAGGCCACTCTCAATATTGCTCCACGCTCAAGTCTGGTTTCACCTGGTGATGAGACGGGCTCAGGGATGCTTCAGACACACGGTGTGAGTGGTACTGGAGCAAAACTATTGCGGGACATACGGCAACTATCCAAAATCCCATGTCCTCCTGCTCATATTCTCCTCACATGCTCTGCGCTCTGTAAGTAGATGCATGGTTTCTGCTCAGCACTTCCATCATTCTGGATTTGACGTTGTTGTTGTGTGTTCAGTTGCATTTGTCGTTGTGTGTAATGCAAAAGTCCAATTTCAGAGGCCAGAGCGTCCAAGCTGAATAGCATCTGTATAAATCCTGAATTTGAATCAAATTTTACACTACCTATAAATGTGACTTAGAAATAGCATTCCATGTGTCTTTTTTACTGTCCAGACTTTATAGAATCAATCTGGATACAAAATCGATATGCCAAAAAACGCAGGTACTGGTATATGCATCTTGCAGGGTCAGGGTCTTTGAGAGAGATGATCATTTCCAATCTCTCATTAAGCCAGTACCATTGTCTGAGCTTGACAAGGAATCTGTTAGCATCTGATCTCCATTCAGGTGACTTCAGTCTACAGCCGGGTCCCACAAGTATTACATGTTCATTACTTTGGCTGTGGTGATGTGGTCAAAATGGTTTGCACTATGCCAATTACAGTGTGCCCTAGCAAAAACACCCTAGGAAAAACACCTTTCCTGTGCGTCAGAAAGCTCAAGACAAAGCATGGTCATGTCCTTTTTTAAAGGGCTGAGCAGCTACACAAAACTCAATCTGAATGCTACTGTGCTTTGGTACTGTAACCTTTTATGTCTTTTCTTCAATGCATACTCATTTATCAGTTATGCGCTACTGCCTATATACAATATCTCATCTATTTATTTTGGGAAAGCTTTTCTCTCCTCATCTTACTGTTTTTTGTCAGTCTTTGTTAGGATGCATTTGATAACATTAAAACCTATGCCATCGTTGAACAGCTCCCAGCCTTTCATCTCAAGTACTTCATTATTCCCAGGGGAGCTTCTGAGCCAAAGAAGGCATGCTTGAAGAAGAATGGAGGTAAAGATATTTCACCAAACTGCCACAAACCACGGTTTACGTGTTTGACTGGAATAAATCATCAATGGGCTCCTTCCCTTTGGATTGTATTTGTAATCAACTTGAATGGACTATACTGCAAGAGGAGCTGGTACCGGTTGAGTAGGTAAGTCTTTCAAAACACTCTTTTGATAAACTCCGATGTCACTAACTATATTGTTGGTTCGGTTATTGTGTAAGGACTCTTATCTTCAGAGGTTTGGTGATATTTGGAGCAGTGTTATTGGTTAAAAAAGATGTTTGAATGCGTTCCACTCACCGCCCCGAGCTAATCCATGTAAGACATATTTGGTTATTAGCAACTGTTAGCGACTGTGCCGGATTTCTCTGTTAGGTGTTAGTGCACGGGAAAAAATGCCTTGAGTTATGAGTTTATTTGCCTAAACGAGCCAGGGATGATTTTACACTTAGCCTGGCTCTGTCCGGAAGGGAACACAATCCACCAGTACCTCCAGAGATAATTAATGAAATGTTTTGTATGTGTAATCCATAAAGCTAGGTGTAAAAACCAGAGTGTGGTTTTACAAAGGATTTTGTGCTAGATGTAACCATAATCACTGCACCAAACAGTCCAGCAGATAAAACCTTGCAAAACAACAACCTGAAGCATTTATGCTTTTGGTCTTTGTACAGATTAAACGACCAAAAGGGTTTAAATTCCTGAGATTTTGCCTTTATACCTATGAAAGAGCCAGGCGAGCTGTCCCCCTGTTTCCAGTTCATTCATTTTTCAGATTTAACACACATTGCAGTGGTAGCCTACAAGGGGAAGTAATGCAGTTTGAAGTGTAACCACCACTGATATGGAGCAAATGACAGTAGGCTGGAACGAGTCAATTGGGAGGTCAGGAATTAACTTCATCGCTCTTATCTGGACATTGCTGCAGTGGTGGGGGAGATGGGGGTGGCGGGGGAATAACAGCCGTGAACCACACAGGCCATCAGCAGTTGAGGGACAGCCTCAATTGGAAATGTCCATATTAGGCAATATGCAAATGCTTTTGATGGTGTTGTAAATTTGGTGAAGGTGACAGCAAACAACATCTCAGCGGCGATGATTAAAGTGTGAATGCTAAAAAAGAGGGAGGGAGGAGGACAATATCAAGGGGTGCAGAGGCGGAAGATAACCATCGACTGAAGCCTGGGCCTCAGTCAATGGCAAAACAAGCACCATCCTTCCACTGTCGGGGTCGGCGCTGTGGCTTCCTCCCCTCACCGCTGTCAATAGCTGTCAGTCCTTAACTGCCTGTCCGTTGCTGCATTAGTATACTCTCACCGCAGCAAATTCAACGACCATCATCCACTGACCTTCCCACTGGTGACTGTCCTCCCAGCCGGCCTCCACACATACAACCAGATATCATTATCAAGACCTCAAAACACAGGCAGATATTGCACTGCAAAGGTTACAGGCATTCAGCAGCTAAGGAAGGAAGGCCTGAAATAAATAAATATACTATATATTAATAATGAATGAATGGCATTTGGGCCACAGAGCAATGTGTGTGTATGGCTGTTTGTGTGATTGCATGGGTGCTTTCAGCTATGAAACCTAGCTTTCTACACGTACACACACACACACACACACACAATGCGCCAGGGTTTCTTGAAAATGTCACAAAACCTGATTTATAGTTTGTCTTCTAAGTGCATTATTTGAGTTTGACAATCTTAATCATTCACACTTCCAACACACCCCTTAGTTCCCCCCTTTTTTTTCCCTTTCCTCCGCCGTCATGGATTATTGAAATATAAAAATAAGTGGTAGAAGGGGCCCCCGGAGCAGTATCAAAATGTCAGGTTTGTACTTACAGCCCGGTGCTGCTAGACAGGGTCAAGGGCTTCAATTATTTGTGTACGTACAGTCTGCCGCTACATGAAAGGTTATGTCACCCGCTGGCTGTTTACTCCTGAACACTAGAAGGTAACCAATGCACTGCTTCACCATAAACTGCACTGATATGGAACTGATACAGGTGAAAGGGAGAGAAAGGCAGGGGAAAAATTCATATTCAAAGCCAATGATTGAAAAGGCCAACAAAAGGTACTGCGGAAATGATTTCTCATACATCAGCCATTGAAGCTATGAGGACCTTATGTTATTCAAACATCTTACTCCTCATATTGAATTGTATTAAGACATACTCACTTTATTTATTAACAAAAAAAGTGGACAAAGAAATCTGTGATGACTAATAGATCATTCTGAACACAATCAGAATGATGTATTGCCCTTTATAGCATCCTGGGTTTAAAATGATGACATGGAAACGGAGTGACATTAATGATGGGTTTGAGTCCTCTCTGTCTGTCTGTCTGTCTCTCCACCCACTCTCACCCCTCCTCTCTCTTTGCCAACACCCACCCGAGTCTTCAGTGCCAATAGAAGAGTTCCTGTAAAAAGCCTCAGAGTTATTGGGAGTGATATGAAATTTTCTAAATGTCATTAATTGACACCTTTTTCTGTAGGAGCTGTCAGTGGGGAGACAGAAAGGTCACAGCTCTGGGGGTGAGATATATATATGAACCTTCCCTCCTGCCAGCCCAGTGAGTTATGGCTGTCGTTAACACAAGGGAATGGATGGAGGAGCCACTTCAGAAAGCCTGTATTGATCCCCATCCTGCTCCAGAGGAATCAAAGGGCCTAAATGTGGCGCAGGGTTTCCTGGGCAGACACAAGGGGGCTGATGTGTAAGTTCCCCTGAACGAGGGCATTGCATTACCAAAACAATCCTCGGGCGTTTTCAAACCTATACTTTGCTTTGTTCCCATTCAGGGGCTGAAATTGTACAATTGTTGCATTTGTCCCTTGGTTTGTTTGCGTTCACACAGCAACATTGAACAGCAGTCCATTACAAAGTTGTAAACGTATGCCATGCAAGAGCTCTTATTGGTCAGGAATTTTTCTGGGAGAATTCTACTCAGGCTTGACTAACCTTTTCTTTTTTTCTGCTGGAAAAAAATACAAACTAAAAAGGAATTTTATTTATTTCCTACTTCAGGTCAACCCACGACTCATTTTCTCTATCTTCTTGGTAATTTAGCCAAGCCTTATGCTTCAGTAAACCGATAGCCGCTGTAAGTGAAAGCGTCCTGTCAGGCGCTAGTCTTCTTCTTTCTGTTTTAATTTCTATTCTTCTTCTTTATTTTTGTTGAAGAGTAGCCACCTATTATATGTTGGAGTGTGAACCACAGTTGTGAGTCAGTTGTTTCCATTGTTGGGTTGATTGCATTTGACATGCAAACAAACTACTCCGGGAATTTAGTGGAAGCCAGTCGAGATCACCCTTTTTTGGTGATCTCAGCCTGCATGCTTTGTCCCGCATTTGAGTGCGATCGTTGAGTTCATATATGAACTCCCCAATAAACCCCAATGAACCAATCGTTCGGGGAAAATGCTCCCCGTTTCGGAACAATTGCTCCAAATGAGCCAGGTGTGAAAAAAATTGTGGGGGGAAATCTGGAAACATTATAGCTTTTTTAGAAAATTTGTTTTCAATTGTAAACTCTGTTCAATAGAAATATGGGTAGCATACGGTAGTTTTCTTTATGGGTCCCCCTGGGGTAACCATAGTTTATGCTGTTCTTCATCCACATTGGACAGTTATTTGCTGTTGTCAGATAACATTTATTATGTTACTATTCATTATTATTACATTATAAGCTCCAAATTGCTCTGAAAAATAATCTTTATCGACAAAGGAAACTTGTTTAAATACTTATGTTAAAGGGAAACGATTTTCAACCAGCTTTGTGTCACTGCAGCGCATGCAGATGAAAAAAGAAAACCCATTTAAAAGGGCAGGACTCACAGTGATTTCTGATTTGTTTGATCAAATCACCAAAGCTGCGTGTAAAAGATTGAATATGGAGGATTATCAGAACTCCACCATAGTGTCTCAAGATCGTAGTCGCATCAACAAAAAATTATTCCACCATTCGGGTTGCCAGGTCTGGAGACCCAGTAGCCTACAGGAGACCGGAGTCTATTTGAGCCTGTTTGAACCCATCCCCTATGGCAAATCGCACCATAAAAACAAGTATTGCAGAGGAGTTTGACTGGCAGTTACTGCTAGCATTAGCCGTTACAGCTAAGTAAATATGAAAGTTAGCTTACTGATCAAGGAGAAACATAGCCATTTCAGCGTGCGTTTGAATGCAGTTGAACTCATTTATCTCAGTCCATCGAGTGAATGCTAGGCCTATATTAGGTGCATTTCCACTATGGTCAACTACCCTGAATGAGGTGGCTCTATCTCGCCCCTAATTTGCATGTGAGTCGCTCAGGAGGCGGTTTGACCAAATGGACCTGTGGTCCTTTGCTGTATGCTCCCTCTCTCTCCCATTTAAACACAAACGTGTACGCCCACACACATACACAAGCACACTGTACTGCAAGCAGGGGGTTACAGGCCTGTCTGTCAACAAACACTTTTACAGCGCCTCAAATTTTTAAGGTTGAGAGTTTTCTTTTGTTATTTGTACATAAGTTGATTTTGTGAATCATTAGGGCAACTTTACATCAAGCTACAACTATTCTGTATTTCTCTTGAGACAGAACGCACCGCTGTATCACTGATCTGCTGATCACCGGCGATCTAAACCCATTCAGAGTGATACGTCACATCCAGAGTCTCGTAAATCCCTGTCTGACCTGAACGGAAACATGGTGAGTGAATGGCCATTTGAGAGAGCGTGCCCTGAAACTTTGCGAGTGGCAACTATCTAGGGCTAGTGGAAACACAACTATCAACTCTCGTTTTTGCCCGTCTCTGGTCACTCAGCTGCTGGGATGAATAACGCAGGATTAGCAAACTCCATTTCACCCAGTGCCAGCCTACAGTAGCTGCACCCAATAACAGACAAACCTGGCAACCAGCAACGCCCAACGCTATTGGCTGCTACAATGGAAACAGAACGTGAACGTTTCATTCTGTAATCCTCAAAACGCCCTGTTGGTAAGTATCATTACATGTATAAGACAAAATGTAATGATCCCAAGCAGGGTCATTTGGTAAACTAACTATGCTTTCTTGTGTTTTTCAGTCTTGAGAGCTCATTCTGACATCATGATGACGATGCATGTTGACCTTAAATCAACCAGCTTTCTATCATCAAATGTTTAGTTATTAGCCTGCCAGAATTTACAGATATTGACCACACATACCTGGGGCCATCTCTGTATTGAGCTGCTGAAACTGATTGCCGGTTAGCGCTCTAGTTTGCTCCCCAGTTAGCCCGCTAGCATGCTGATCCATGCACTGCACTGTGGGACTGCTCTGGGTATTCCAAGCAAACTTGATGACGTCAAACTGTCTTTATAAACTTTTGCCATTGAAGCCTATGGTCTATTAGAACCGTTAATGGCTTCGACTCACCTTTCATCTCAATATATATGAACCATTTGACTCTGAGAACTCTGCTGCATTTGAAACAACACAAATACAAAGCAGATGATGTGATCTCTGCGACACATGAATTGACCCTAAGAGCTCCAGACATTTGCCAGCTATCTTTGATAAAATAGAATATAATAGAATTACTTTAATGATCCCAGACTGGGAAATTATTTTGTAACAGCAGTAGTGGGTCAGCAAATGATGTAATGTGACTGAGGTCTGCTCCCCAGTAGTGCTAAAGAAAGCCAGTGTTGATCATTCAAACAGCGCTGGAGAAATCCACACCCCCTTCAGCCTCAGTCTGTGCTCTCAGCCTCTATTTCTTGACAGGCTGCAGGGGAAAGATGGTTAATTTCTGACTGAATATTATGCTACATAACCACTTGGCATTTAAACTGAAAAATGGGTTTCTGCTTCGCCTGTCGCCACCGCTGTTTCCCCTCCAGAATGAGGGGGGAGGAGGGTGTGAAAGGAGAATGATGGGAGAAGAGTCATGAGGGGGCTGGGGTTTCAGGGGGGCTGGGAGGATTTAGAAAATGAAATAGGGGAGAGAGGATACCTGTTTTCTATTGTATTCTACGCTGCCTTATTCTATTTTGTTCCGACCTTCTAACATTTCTAAACTGTAATCAGTTTGTGATGCGGACCATGATTAATTACACAGAAATCAGAACACAAACTCACGTACATACACATTCAGTCACACACACGAATACCTATGCCAAATGGATATCTAAACCCCAAATATCATTAAGTTTGTGAAACAGGAAAACTGCCTGTCAGGGGGAAAGGGTGACTCACTTCCTGCCACATTAACATGTAGCTTTCATGTGGTTCTGCGGCCAATTACGGAGAACAAAGCAGAATGGTTTGTGGCAGAAGGAGTTGAGAGGCCATCATACACTGTACAATATGACTGTATATGCAGAATGAAGTGGTCTTTTCTCAAATGTAATTGTAGCGGAGTAGGCATGCTGATTGTTTTTGGTGGTAGGGACTGAGCAGTAAAAATGTCCTGATTCGGTCCAAGAGTTACACACAGCATTTTGAGTCAAGTTTTGATTGGCTACAGATAAAGGAGACCAATAAAGACCTTCACTGTGTGCATACATGTGGGTGCAGATGATATAAAAGAAAGAGGAGACGATGTAGGGATTTTTAATTCAAATAACAATGTGTGTTTTACATGTATACCTGGATATTTGATTGAACATCTCACACGTGACATGCACGTGCACATTAATGTGTCTTTGCTTGTGTGTGAGTTTGTGTGTTGCTTGTGTTCTTCGGGCGTCCAGGCAGTTACAAAGAGGGTAATTCCTCTGATCAGGCTGATTGGTCTCCAGTAAATAACTCACTACAAGATTAGAGGGGTAATTCCTGGGCCAGAACAGAAGCTGGAAGTGCTAATCAATGGAGCTGCCTCAATGACGAGACGACATTTTGGCTGCTTGACCACTAATGTATAGAGGGAGGGGTGGTGTGTGAGGAGGAGAAAATACTGAGTGTGTTCTTTGTGCAACCTAATTTCATTTTTCTTTTTTGCATGTTTATCCGTGGTTGTGGACATGCACATACTACAGTATATGTATGTTTTATTTGTTTTGTACATGCATGTGCACATGTGTGTGTAGTTATGTGTGTGCAAGTTTTCAACACTTGACAGTTTGAACTCTTTTCAAACGTAATGTGTGATTAATGAGGCTGCTTTATAGTGGTGGGCGAGCAGGGAGAGCGAGTGAGCAAGGGTGGGGGCGTGAGTGGGCTCCAGAGTCACAAGACCGGGACATTATTGACATCTCCATTATTTACTGAGTGATCGGAGCAGCCAAAGGGCTGCTGATTAGAAAACAATAAATGCTGTTATTGGTGATCGGGGCCTTAGCAGGACATTGCAAATGCATGTCCCAAGCTTTCTAATTACTGCAGCCACTGAGCACTGCAGTGATAAACCAATATCTATCTATCTATCTTAGATGGGTGCCTTTTGGGACACACGACTTTTGAAAAAAATACACAAACATATTTCTGATGACTGCATCTGACAGTAGACTAGTTAAACCTTTAATAAAACCTCAGGCATGGAATCCCAATTATTATTATAAGGCATTTCTTTCTTACTAACAGTAATTTTGAGTTCAACCGCATCACAACCCAGTGTAAATATGATTTGATAAGATACTCAAAAACATTCTTGTAAAACCTTATCAATGAGATATCCCTTGTTTAGGATCACTTAATGGAAGTATAATTGGTATTTTCAAATACTCACTATGGCCCTCATTTATCAATCTTGACTGAAAACGGGCGCAGATCTGAGCGCAGAATTGGTCGTAGGAAAGGACCAACATGTGATTTATGAAACATTCGTATCTGACCAATCTCAGCGTACAAATGAGCGGGCCTTGATAAATGCGGCAGCTGAATTCGATCGTCTGAACATGTTACGCCCTTAAATATTCCTGTTTCGGAGGCCTCGCCCACTGAGGTCAAACACGGAGAGAAGAAACACTGGTTAGAAAAGAAACTTTTCCGACACACAGATCGGCATCCTGACATCCGAGATGGAGCAAAATAAAGATGTGCTTTTTGGCAGTCTTAAGAGTGGAATAAAAGGGGCCCATAAAAACGCTGTATGGAAAAGAATAACGGTGGCAGTCAACCCGAAGGAGCGCTCCACTGTGGTGCGTGTGTGCGCACTGCTGAACCTGCACTCTTGCTCTGTAGCGGGGTTTGCCAGCGGGGTTATTAGGTATCCCGTCAGAGGATAACCTTTGTCACCTAGAAGAACCATACCAAGATGTTAATCATCATATACCTTGTTTGATTTAATGCAATTTATTGAGGGTAGCCACTTACCGAGGAGATGACTTTGGCTCTGCAGTGCACTTTCCTTTTAATTCATACATCTTCAACCGCTTGTCCCTGTCGGGATCGCGGGGGGCTGCAGCCGACCTGTTTTGAAATATAAAAGAATCGTGTGTGTGACCCCCCCCTGGCCACCACGTTTAAAAGCGATAGCTTGGCAACACAAATCACCTGTACATTTATCGAGTGGTAGTTTTGGCGATTGATGAATGCGTAATCATTCACGGATGGTGCCTTCAGACGCACATGATTACAATCAATTGCTCCAACAATTTTTATTTTTTTTATTTGTTTTAAGAATCCGTTTTGATCTGTTCCTAATATGTGACTGCTTATGCTTAATGACAGCTGAGGTTTGTTCATTATTTTCAGCCAGATGTTACTGTCCTGCACCGCAAATAAACAGGCTGAAATTTGCGTACATGACCTCGGACCAGACATGAGATTTGATCGTAGCTCCTGCTCACGTTCAAATTGATAAATGCCGAAGTTTGCCTGGAAATGGTCGTACGCACGTTTTTCTGCCGTACGTTCGTTTGATAAATGAGGGCCTATACAACTACCAAAGCAGGTCATGAGAACATTAGCAATCATATTTTCTCAAAAATATGCATTATTACTATTAAAAATGTATATTGTTATTCACAACAATACAGCAAGTATTGTGAAGGTTAATGCTAGTCTAAAAAATATATTATACGGTAAGGTAGGTAAGGAATATACAATAATTCAGAACAATTTTGCATACAATCTGTAACATGGTAAATTCTACATCAGGCGTCCTCCATTCAGAAGATCGGTGGTTCAAATCCCCGGCTCCTCCTGTCTGCATGTTGAAGTTTCCTTGGGTGAATGTGAAAAGTAGTGTAAAAGTACCTTGAGAAAGGCGTAGTACAAAGTACAAGTACCAGATATCATACAATACTTCACAATAACCTCATGTTGGTGGCAGAGCAGCAGTATCCAGCTATCTGCTGAAGAACAAGACATTTGCAACATAGGTAGGTCATATTGATTTCCATCAGGCAAAGAGATCCATCAATCTTGTAAATGAAAATATATTTGCAAATATCACATCTGTCAGCTTTTCCACTGTAGACAGAGTTTTGAAAAAAAAATCAAATGACCCAAATGATAACTCTATAAGGTGCGATTAGAGAGAAATAGTGACAGGAGCTGTGGTGCAAGCATATCCGACCTGTTCTCCTTCCCAGGGCATCAAACACAGTATAGTTTGTTTTGACAAATTATTTTGTCACTGCCCTTGGCGACCCCTGATACTGACACAATGCACCCTTCAGCGTCTGTTTAAAATGCATCTTTCGGGCTGGGATACCCTGTGTGTTGACAAGTGACACCAAGGTGTCCTTACAAAGCAGTCATATACGGCGTGTTGGGATGAGGACCGGTTGGTATGTCAAGGTAAACCATTGAAGTGAACATGGTATATTGCAGGGAGTTTAACTATACTTTAATGATGCCTGCATAAACATCTTGAAGTTGTAGTTCTACAGTGTAGGAGAGTAAGCCTACTTTTATTATGACTAGAATATATTAGTCGCGGAATTAATTATGAATTAACACGACTCGTTGAAATTAAGGATTTATTTTACCTCGAAGTGGGGCACCACACCAAAATAAGACAGGATGTTTATTAAACTTTGGTGAAGGTTTAATACCTGTTAGTACTTTCAAGTAATTGGTTGTTTAAATTTTATCAGTCTCGTCTTGAACACGTTAATTCGTACCACAGCCTTTATCAGTGACCAAAACTTTCTGTACAGAACGGAAGATTCTCACAACGACGTAAGGTCATAAACATTTATTTGCCCTAGCAAGGAGAATACAGGATAGTGCAACACTGAATAGAGAAGTGAAAAAGGGTTAAATGCAGATATAAAAAGCTTAAGATCTGAGTGATTCAGACCTACAGGGCTGGTTTATAATACTACTGGCGGACTGTATAACTGACTCTAATTAGCCTGTCAACAGAACTCGGATGAGAATTTAACCGTCACCAACGTTTCACCCAAGAGTTGCATTGAAAGGCCAACCTTACTTTGCTGTTGAGCAAATTAACTGCTTCATTATGCCGGAATTCAAACAGGGAAGATTAAACTATCTTTGGTTGAGTCTCCGTTATTAAGCTTTCTGATATCCAATGTAACCAAAATTTTTAGGCAGACAGTTTTAACAGATACTGAGCGACGGGCCTATTATTAAAACACAAAATATTTCAGGAATTAGACGGAGAGTTTGCACTTCTGAAACCACATAAACATAATCACAACAAGATACAAATAATGCATATACTGTTACACATTTGCAAGAATGTCTTTGAACAGCCTGTTGCGATGAAACATCAAACTTTAACTGTTTTTCAAACTTTTACGCAAAGTTCTGTTGTGTAGATCTTATCAATGAAAGTCCATCTGTTTCCAAAACAGAGACCGATCCTCCAGTCCGAATTGCGGTCAGATTTGATGTTGATTTAGGATAAAATGGTCCTTCATCCTACAGTTCTGGGTTTTAATTACCCTAGGAGTGTTTGAGGTTGTAAAACACACCTTATTTCATATTGAAAGTATAAAAACGTCTTACCTACCGTTCCCATCCTGTGACGCTGAGCAGAAAAACCAGACACAAAGAACTCATTAAACAGCACTTCCTCTCTGGGTCCTACAATTCCCCCCTGTTGTTGAGCAGAGGACTTGGAACCTTTGGCTCAAGAAGTCGTGAAGGGCCTCGTGGAAGGGCTCCCCTGGT
This sequence comes from Echiichthys vipera, assembly GCF_963691815.1. Lineage (NCBI taxonomy): Eukaryota > Metazoa > Chordata > Actinopteri > Perciformes > Trachinidae > Echiichthys > Echiichthys vipera. Next base: position 7,456,931 of record NC_139826.1, read on the forward strand.
CATCGATGGGGAGTTCTGCCCGTCGTCGTTGAGGAGGCAGAAATGGTTATGGCACAGCTCATGGTTAAACGTTGGTGTTAATTTTGTAAAGGTAAAAGGGAATAAGGAAAGATAGGGGCATACCGTTAATAAAGAAACCTAGCTATCTCTAGACTGATTTATTAGGTTATTCACAGTCTGCTAGAAGGCGGATGGGGTCTGGGCAAAATCTAATCTCATGTGACTCCTCCCTCCCTTCAATCTGTAAATGTTTTCAGCAGCAATGATAGGGAGGTTGATGATGAACCCCATCTCTCTCTGTTCTGGATTGTCTAAATGGGCCTGAAGAGGGGTGACTACGTCCCTAGTGGTGGTTGCCAGAATGTTCTGCACCATAGAAAGGGGAATGAGGTATGGGGGAATCTAACCCATCGCTAAGCTATCCACTGACGATCCTATGTCTCTAAGCATGTCGTTCATCAGCAGGGTAACTAGTTGAATGTGGGCATAATCAACCGATACCACTGACAGGCAACAGTTTACGGGCCTCGCTGGGAGTGTTCACCACTTGTAACTCGCGCTGTTGTCGGTTAACCTGTGCTCTGAGGTCTGGAATTTTGGCCTGTAATTCACCCATATGGCGTTTTACCGTGGACAGGCTGACAGCGTTGACTGAGGAGAGTCCCAATCCAAAAAGGGAGCCCACGACAGCCGCCACCGTCAGGAGTGTCAGCAGCCAGGTCATCTTCCCGAGAAGAATACACCTGATTAGATTTACAATTTAGTCGGCTACCCCCCTGAAGAGTCCAGTACTTCAATCGGGTGGCTTTGAGATGAACCTTCAATCATTTTTCTTTGAATTTGCAAACAACACAACAGGAAAAAAACAAAACTCGGAGATTTCCTCTTTACCTACTCGCTATTGGCACCTTCGGTGCTTTAGGTGTTTTTATACCTTTTTATGACCTAAATAGAGGCGTTGGTGTCCATTTTATGGCCTGCACCCTGAGGCTGCTAGGAGCCACGAAAGCAGAGGAAAAGAGGTACTTGGAGTCGTGAACGAGTAGTCCCATGACGAAGCACAGAGACGGCCACGCATGGTACAGGTGCCACAAAACAGGAATAGCGTTAAGATCCTCGGCGAAGACGCTGTGGGCGGAAGCGTCAGTCACAGTCAGAAGCATCCAGCTAATAGCCGGGTCAAGAGATTGAAGGGACACAAAGTCAGGATCGGTGAACTCGGACGCAACCGGAGCAGCCGCCAGCGCCGTAGCGGGGGTAGGAGCCGCTGCCTGGGCCCAAGTGACTGCACAGACCAGTTGGTTGGGAGGGCAGGGAAAAGACTCAGCGTCAAATTGCCATTGTGAGCCATTTACAGCGCCCTGAGAAGGGGTCAAGGAAAGAGGCCTCCTCATCTGTGCCCAGAGTTCCAAACGCTTGTAATCAAGCAGTGGCTCGAAGCGGTTAAGGAGGTCCTGACTGATTAGAAGAGGGATGGAGCCTAGATGAGACACGTACACTGGATGGATGAGGCTCATAGGCCCGATGGTGAAGTGGATTGCTGCTTTTGCGGTCAAATATTCACCTGTGGATGAGTACTGCTGAATCTCCAGCGAGCAGGGTTGTAGGGTCAAGTTCCTGTTGGATTGACGCACCATTCCCTGTAGTTTGTTGAATAGCGAAGAGGACATTAGGTTGACATCTGCCCCTGTGTCCAGAAGCACTTCATGTTCAAGCTCATCTTCAACTGTGGTTGACAGGTAAAGCTTTTTCCCAACCCCTTTTCTTTCCCCTAAGTCACCTAAGAACTGTCGAAAAGGTGGGTCACCCTGAATGACAGAGTGACCTCTGTTTGGGGTGTCGTTTGGTTTTACCTGGACCACTAGGACTGCGGGTGGGACTGGGTCCTCACCCTTCTTTTCTGGTGATGTAGTTGTAGCAACCTGGGCCACTGGAGTCGGACTTGGCGGAGTCATGTTTTGAGGTTCCTCAGAACCTTGACACAACTTTTCCTCTACCACCACATCAGGCTGGTAAGGTGGAGTGTTCGGAGAGGAGGCAGGGTTTGCAGGCACAGTGGCCATCATTGTAAACAGTCCCACCTTTTTCCTCTCCTGCTTACTCAGTTCCTGTATTAGGCGTCTAATGCTTTCAATGTCTCTTTCACCCGACTGTGGTTGGTTAGACTTGTCTTTGGTTTTGTCTGCCTTGTTATCGCCTTTTTGCTTGTTCTTTTCGTCTGGATTTTCATCAAAAGACGCACTGCAGCGGCGTATTTCCGGGTGTTGTCTACCCCGCTCGGGGTAGTCTCAGGACCCATTTTCGTTGTGATCCCTATAATCTCTGTGTTGCCAGGTTTTCCACCGGTTAGGGGGAGGCCTACCTTGACGAAAATCCGAGGGGTAATGGTTTGAGTCAAACCGTTGTGAGTATGAGTTTCTACCTGACCACGGTGCTTGTGCGTGCTCACGTCCGGAGTCAGATCTTTGATAGGGGTAACCTTTCTGTCTGCTTTCCGACTGGTAAGACTGTGAGGAGTTTGGGGCCGGCTTGGCTTAGCCCCTGCAGCTCCTTCCAGCTCCAGGTCTAAGGACGGAGTGTTGACGTTCAAGACACCGGTAGGTTCCATGGGTTTCACCATTGTTTGTCTTTGTTTGGCAAAACCCTTCATAGCTAGATCACGTAGCTGTTGACTGTTGAGGGTTTAAGGACATGCCATGATCCCAAGGTGATGACTGGTTGTTGGGTGAAGATTCCTAACGAAAAGTTGCTTAAAGTGGAATTCTTCTTCCATCTCAATGTCATTTCTAGCCCCAAAGTACACCATATGGAGACGCCATAATCACCTTTGATGTGAGAAGGTTGTCTTTGTATGAACTTGCTGACGCGTTGGTCGGAAGTCACCCTACCGAAGCATTGGGGAATTTTCGCAGATAAAACTCTATATCTTCATGATAAGAATTGATGTCATGTACGCCACCTGGTTTAGGCTCAAATCTGCTTACATTGCGGGGCATCTTGTCCAGGTCTTTAAACCACTTTGAGAATATGAAACAGAGGCTGTGGGCGGCAGAGAGTGTCACCAAGGTCCTACAACAGTAAGAACTGAAGACATTTTACTAACTGATTAACTAGCTAGTTAAACTGTTCTCAAATAGGCTTTCTAAAACTAATTACATGAATTAAACTATTTTGTTTCTGTCACCATATAGAGAATGATGGACCTGGAAGGAAGAAACAACCTACGTTTTTTTATTTTTGTAGTCAAGGCTAGGTTCAATTAATGCAGGAGATGTGGCCAACACAACGAGCCACAATTAGCACACCAGACCAACATAGGGGCAATATTACAATGTGTGCCATTTCTGAGAATGGTGTAGACACACATATGATTCACAATGGACCCTATAACACCCAACTTTCCTAAATACACTTCATGCCCCATGTGTATTAAACCTAACCACATAGTGTGGTTAAAATTCACAACGCCTTAGCTGCCACTTACACATTCAGGTTTTCAGCTGTGACAGATGATGATACATGTGTGAACAACTCCAAGTTGATTTAGGATTTCTAAAAGGAAATTGCACACTGGCAGGCGTATGAACAGTTTTATATAAGGCCCCCATGAAGTGTACAGGACTTAGAAGCCAATATGAAAAAGTGGCCAAATGGTGGAATTATAACTTCTATGTTGGTCATGTGATGCCATTGGGCTCACAAAGACTTTTCCCATTGATTTACATGGCGGAAGAGACAAAATTTTGAACGTCACAACAGAAATGACTTGTGTTAATATGTGAGTTTGATTAATTTGGTCTGTTAACATTCTGATAGACTAGAAGAACTGCACAATTACATCATTTAATTCCGATTCTAGTTAGCGGAAACGCTAAACCGGAAGTAGCCGGCCCAACGCGGTAATTTACGGCTTTTGGCTTCATTTTGGCCTTGAACAATATACAATTATCTTAATACATTCATGTTTTATCTATCTATTAGAACATCTAGTATGGATTCTCCGCAGAGTTTTATGTAGGCCCCTGTTCCTACGATGTGTCTCATCATTTTCAGATGTGAGCCCTTTTCGTGTTCCAGTATGAACACTTATTTTGCAGTATGTGCATACGGTAGAAGGTCTCTATAATAACTAGACAGGCAGCTTGGGGTGCATTCAGATTGAAAAGAAGACAGAAAGTACTCATCTTGTTGGATTTATGTCTGCCTGGATTGCGAATCAGAAATATCAGCACTCAACTTTAGCTGCTCCCTTCCTGTCTGAATTTATGTCTGTTAATATGAAGTGACAGCCCTGTCCTTGACTCCAACACCTGTCAGTGGTCTGTAAGCAGCAGTGCCCAGCGCCCTACATGCTACAAAGCGTGATATAAAAATACACTGTCTTGACACTGCAATGAGCCACTAATCAGCTGGCATGTGTCACTGTGTTGTGCGTCTAGATGGGACTATTGGACCAATGCATGCTGAGTCGACAGTTATGTGTGTGTGTGTGTGTGTGTATGTGTGCTTGTGTGTTGCCAGCCATCCCAAAAAAAAACATATATGCATTTTAAAGTAACATATATTATATTTTGATATTATTAATTGCCTTTTTGTGCTGTTGGACACTCAACCCTGTTGCAACCTCACCACTTTGACTGTCAGATGCTTACCAAGCAGCTTTAAGTAAAAGTATCCTCTCTGGTCAATGGTAAATATTATAAAAGTACAAATTGTTTTCCTGTAAATGATAATTTTTCTACTTGAAAGCTTTAAACTAAAAGTGTCACAGTCATCATGCAACAACAGCAAGACTCCGCTGCATCACCCATCCTGTAACTCTTAAACCTTACAAGTGATTTGCTCTGAATCTTGATGACACCTCAGTGCTGTGAGCTTACTTTATTCTAAATATCTTCAAAGAAATGCATCTTGAGAGTGACAGAGAGAAAGGGAGAGACTAAAGTGGAGGAAGATAGTCTTATTTTATTGAGCTATGAAGAACATCTGAGATCAGATCAAGATGGGCTCTTAAGAGTGTTTTAGAGGTGACTATGGAGGAAGAATGGATGGAAGAAGATGGAGGACTTGACCTGATACAAAAATACACACACACAAAGAATTTCACACCATCATGCAATACTTTGGCAAAATGTATGTGGCTTTGTTATGTTTTAATAACAGCTAAAACATGGTCCATGGTAAATATGTACTGGTGTCAGTGTAAAGTCAGTAAATCTGTTAATTAATTAATGCGTGCGTGAGTGTGTTCTGGATCTACTAGGGGATGGGCATCTAAAAAAATAGCAATATCCAGTACAGTTATCCAAGAATGTGAACTTTGGCAGTGAGTTAATAGCATCATGTTTGAGACAAGATGTTTGTGACATTATCACTTTGTTCTCAGAAGGTTATTTTCGCTATTAAGATTAATTAGATTCCCTATTATGCTAGTTTTCAGGGTCATATTTGTTTTTTTCGGGTCAACTATAGGTTTACATGCTTCAATCTTTAAAAAACATTATATTTTTCATATTGTCCATTGCTGCAGCACCCATTCAGCACCTCTGTGTGGCAGGCTCTGTCTGAGCTTCTGCTTACAGTTTGAGCCTGTGTGAAGCAGCATGGCCAACAGGGAAGTCAGGATTCTTCTACGTAGACAAATCCCAGAAATTCAGAGAAATCTCTAAAAGCGACCGACACCCTAGCGTTCAGAGCTGTGCACAGCCAACCCAGACGGTCGGCAGGGCTCACATCTAAATGCAAGTACTTCATTATTTGACCCTTTGGTATTATTAAACATGACTATAAAGCATTATAACTACATTCATAGGTCAGAAAAGACGGAAAAGCATAATCAGTCCTCTTTAATGTTTGAAAAAAATCAATCATCACTGGGTGTAGTCTTCAGTTACACCCTGAAAACTATTATTTATAAAGGCCATAAAGGCTTCTGTGTGTTGGGGCCCCAAAAACATGTGCATACACAGTGTTGTAATGTGTTGTAACATTTTTACTTCATTACATATACTGTACATCTCTCTCTCATCTCTCATCTTCAACCGCTTATCTCGGATCAGGTCGCTGGGGCAGCAGCTTCAGCAGGGGACCCCAAACTTCCCTTTCCCGGGCCACATTAACCTGCTCTAACTGGCGGATCCCAAGGCGTTCCGAGGCCAATGTGGAGATATAATCTCTCCACCTAGTCCTGGGTCTTCCCAGAGGCCTCCTCCCAGCTGGACGTGCCCAGGGGGCATCCTTACTATATGCCCGAACCACCTAAACTGGCTCCTTTCAACGGATGGCTGAACTTCTCACCCTATCTCTAAGGGAGACTCCAGCCACCCTCCTGAGAAAACCCATTTCGGCCAATTGTACCCGCGACCTCGTTCTTTCGGTCATGACCCAGCTTTCATGACCATAGGTGAGGGTAGGAACTAAGACTATATTATATAAATATGTTAAGAATTGTACTTTCGAAGTACATTTACAACAACACTCTCTGTTATATTGGGCTACACACTTGTCACTACATTTACTGATGCATTTAGCAATGAATGATTTGTATTCTATATGATATGATTTGTATACTCAGCTGAGCTCACACTAAGCAGCAAACTCTTAAATGGCCACTTGAGGCTGGCTCCAAAGTCAGTCAATCCCCTTAGAGCCCCATGTTAAAATGCCCAACTTTACAGCAGAAATCATCACGTTTACAGCCTGGTTCAAAGCATGTTTTTTGGTGAGGCCTGTTCATGTTTATTTCCTGTAATACTATCTAACAAGGGCACACTTTAAAAATCGTTGTGGATGGGTGAGCAAGTCCTTGTGACAAGGTAAGGTAGGTTTGAAGGTAGGTTTTACAGACTGAAAGCCCAGGGGTTGTTGAGAAATACAGTATGTTCCTGACCAGGCATTTGGATCTAAAATAGCATACACATTACTGATTAATAATCAAGTAGAATCTGAGCAAAGTGCAACATTATTGTTGTTACATTGACGGCTCATAAGCCTCACTGGTGATGGATGAAAATACCCACAACTGGCAGGGTTTTTTTAAGACATTGACCTGTGTATTAATTAATCTAACTTTACCATAATTACAGCAATCTACACATAAACCGGCGTTTACACCTTACACACAGAAATACAACTCAGCTCAGCCTGTAGTTCTATAAAAGTATGTGTTTCTGTGTGTGTGTGTGTGTGTGTGTGTGTGTGTGTGTGTGTGTGTGTGTGATGCAGAAAGAGAGAAAGAATGAATGACAGTGTCCCCACTGCTCCAGCTCTCCATATGGGTGGGCGGTACCTCGCAACTGACGAAGCGTCGGCCTGAAATCGTCCATCTGCAACTTTGCAGGTGTTCCCAATGATTATATTATTAGCTCTATACGCTGATCTTTGAATTTTTTTTACGAGCTTTTTAGCATCCCAAGCCTCTGAGTAGGGCGGGGGAGGAACATAAAATATACACATGCCTGGCAGCACCATCTGCCTCCAAAACCTACCACATACAACATATAGAGAATATGTGAAAGAAAGCAGCAATCATCTGTTTGGGTTTGGGAGGCAGCGGCTGGGATGTCTGGATACACAGATTCATTCTGTGTGTGTGTGTGTGTGTGTGTGTTTTCTTTTTATGTGGACACCCTTAAAGTGATAGCAAGATGAGGAAAGTGAGGCCATTTTGTGTAGTCTCACATCTAAGAGGCTATTTGAGGCGTAGAAATCATCCCATGGTCTTTTTCGACACTTGCACACATCAAGTAAGCCATTGGGACAGTTTTTTTGGTGTATGAACTATAAACGGAGAAATCCGGTAACAGCCGGACGTCGCTAACACTGATTAGCTCTGGGCATTACGGTGATTGCAGTAAAACCGCTTTCTTAACCACTAATACTGCTCAAAATAACACCAAACCTCTGCATGAGAAGAGTCCCTACATAGAAAACAAAGCAGCAGTGGGCTCCTTCCTTTTGGATTGACTTTGCTAATCGACTTAAATAGACTTCACTATGAGAGGAGCTGGTACCAGGGCCAGTTAGTAAGTCTTTAAAACACTCTTTTAATAAACTCTCGGTTCACTAACTACATTGTTGGTGCTTTGTTCTATGTTTAGGGACTTTTATCATGCTACTGCAGAGGTTTGGTGTTATTTTGAGCATTATTAGTGATTAAAAAAGCCATTTTAATGCCTTCACCGTGTTGCCCCCAGCTAATCAGTGTTAGCGTCTGTTAGCGACTCTCAGGGATATCTCTTTTAATAGTTCATACACAAAAAAAAAAACTGTCTCGATGGTTTATCTGATGAGTGCAAGTGTTGAAAAAAGCCATGGAAATTTTTTTTATGTCAGAATTTCACTTTAAGCATTGCACTGTACTTGCTAGATTTTTAAATATTTGTTTCTTTGTGGTGCTGTCAAGAATGAAAAGGAACAACAAATTCAAGATTCAAGATTCAAGATTCAAGAAGCTTTATTTATCCCGAGGGAAATTATTGTGCAACAGTTTCATACAAAGGCGGAAAAGGATCAGAGTAACAATAAGCATAAACATAAATCAAATCAAAATAAAGCTAACGTCAGATGAATCAAGCAATGAACCAAGTGTGACAGAGTGCAACAGACGTCGTGGTTAAGCGTAGGTATATACAATATACAACAATACGCAGCGTGCAGTTTAGCAGCAGATTGAAATAAAATAAGTACAAACTAAATAAGTGAGAAGGAGCGATAAGTTATAAGTGTTAAAATGTTAAAAATGTAGCAGCATGTCCTACAGAACTAAGTGACAGTATGGCACAGTGGAGTGTAGCAGCATTTCGTACTTCAGTCAGTTACAGTAAACCACAGTGAAATGTAGCAGCATGTCCTAAAGCAAAGTAAGTGTATCAGCAGATAGTTACAGTAAACCATTAATAAATAAATAAAGTGATGTAGTGGTGATATAAAGTGACAGTGTCGAATAGCAGCATTACTTACTGAAGTAAGTGACAGTACAACTGAATCAAGTACAACTGAATAAAGTACAACTGAATAAAGTGATGCAGTGATGGTAAATAGTGACAAAGTGACATTTTTAGGATACAGTGTCTCCACTGTTCCTTACCTGACTGGGGGGAGATGAATTATAAAGTTTGATGGCCGCCGGAAGAAAAGACTTCCTCCGGCGTTCAGTATTACACCGGGGGAGAATGAGTCTATGGCTGAATGTGCTTTTGCTGGAGGTCAGCAGCTGGTGGAGAGGGTGAGAGTTATTGTCCAGGATGCTGTGCAGTTTAGACAGCATCCTCCTCTCAGACACCGCCACCAAAGAGTCCAGTGTGACCCCCAGGACGGAGCCAGCCTTCCTGATGATCTTACTGATCCTCTTTGCGTCTGCTGCCCTCAGTCTGCTGCCCCAGCACACAACAGCAAAGAAGATGGCACTGGCTACCACTGACTGGTAGAACATCCTCAGCATGGTGTTACAAACATTGAATGACCGGAGCCTCCTCAGGAAATAGAGGCGACTCTGGCCCTTCTTGTATACAGCCTCAGTGTTCTTGGAAAAGTCCAGTTTGTTGTCCAGGTGTACTCCAAGATATTTGTAATCCTGGACAACATCCACAGTCAGTCCGTTGATGGAGATGGGTGTGGGGGCAGATTTACTCCTGCGGAAATCCACCACTAGCTCCTTTGTCTTGGTGGCGTTTAGAATCAGGTGATTAGCTGCACACCAGTCGACAAAGGAGTCCACAACGCCCCTGTACTCCTCCTCCTTCCCCTCACTGACACAGCCAACAATTGCAGAATCGTCGGCAAACTTCTGCAGGTGGCAGGACTCAGAGAGGAACTGAAAGTCTGAGGTGTACAGGGTGAACAGAAATGGGGAAAGAACAGTACCCTGTGGAGCTCCAGTGCTGCAGACCACGGTGTCAGACACTCCGTCCTGCAGTCTGACATACTGTGGTCGACCCGTCAAGTAATCCGTAATCCAGGAAACCAGGGGAGGGTCCACCTGCATCGCCGTCAGCTTCCGTCCCAGCAGAGCAGGCCGGATGGTGTTGAACGCACTTGAGAAGTCCATGAACAAGATTCTCACTGTGGTCCCCGCTCTGTCCAGGTGGGCGCAGGCACGGTTGAGCAGGAAGATGATAGCATCCTCCACTCCTAGTCTCGGCTGGTAGGCAAACTGTAGAGGGTCCAGTGATGAGCTGACCAGGGGCCGAAGAAGTGAAAGAACCAGCCTCTCCAGGGACTTCATCAGGTGCGACGTCAGCGCCACCGGTCTGTAGTCTTCTGAGGTGCTGGGACGCACCTTCTTTGGTAATGGTACCAGGCAGGATGTCTTCCACAGCACAGGGACCTTCTCGAGACTCAGGCTGAGGTTGTAGATGTGCTGCAGGACTCCACACAGCTGGATTGCACAAGTTTTGAGGACCCTCGGGCTGACACCGTCGGGACCCGCTGCCTTGCCTGGGCGGAGTCTGCACAGCTCCTTCCTCACCTGCTCTGCAGTGAAGGTCTGTCTGCTGTGTGTGTTGGTGGGGGTGGAGAGAGGTGATGGCGGGGGGGAGGGGACAGGTAGGGCAAAATCAGGAAGGAATTGGGGGGGAGGTGTCAGCAGGGTTGGAGGTTTGGAGGTGGGTGGTTGTAGAGGAGCCGTGGGGAGGTGGTCCAGAGCCCTTTCATCAAATCTGTTGAAGAACAGATTTAGCTCATTGGCACGTTCAGTACCACCTCCTACCGTCTGGCTACCAGATGGTTTGTAGCCAGTGATGCTCCTCATGCCGCTCCACACGTCCTTTAAGTTGTTCTGCTGGAGTTTGTGCTCCAGCTTCCTCCTGTAGGTGTCTTTGCCCTGTTGGATCCTCTCCTTCAGCTCCCTCTGGACCTGCCTCATCTGCTCTCTGTCCCCCTCTCTGAAGGCCCTCTTCTTCGCATTCAGCAGGACCTTGATGTCTCTGGTGACCCACGGCTTGTTATTTGGGAAACAGAGTACAGTCTCTGTAGGAACAACGCTGTCCACACAGAAATTGATGTACCCTGTTATGCAGTCCGTGAGATCATCAAGGTCCTCCCCATGTGAATTACAGAGCAAATCCCAGTCTGTTAGTTCAAAGCAACCCTGTAAAGCTTCGTCAGTCTCCTGTGACCATCTCCTCACAGTCCTGGTGGTCACAGGAAGCCGCTGGACTTGGGGCTTATACAGGGGCTGCAGATGGATGAGGTTGTGATCTGATCTTCCAAGAGGAGGAAGGGCAGTGGAGCTGTAAGCCTCCTTAACATTAGCATACAGCAGGTCCAGTGTCTTGTTTTCCCTGGTGGGACAGTCCACAAACTGCTTGAAAGTGGGCAGTGTTGCAGCCAGAGTGATGTGGTTGAAGTCCCCAGATATTGCAATGAATGCGTCTGGGTGCCGTGTCTGAAGTCCCGCGACGACGGTGTGGATGACGTCACTCGCGCGCGCCGCGTTTGCAGTCGGAGGAACGTAAACAACCAGAACGATCACGTGTGAAAACTCCCTCGGCAGATAATATGGCCGCAGACTCACGGCAAGCAGCTCAATGTCCGGGCTACACACACGCTCCTTTACAGTAACGTGTCCAGGATGACACCACTTGTTGTTAATAAGAATAGCAAGTCCCCCACCTTTCCTCTTGCCACTCTCACGGTGACTCCTGTCCGCCCGAACAGTCTGAAAGCCGTCCACAGTTACGTTCGAGTCCGGGATGTCCTCGTGGAGCCACGTCTCCGTGAAACACAGCACACTGCTCACGCGATACATCCACTGAGTCTTCACCAGGCCCGCCAGCTCGTCCATCTTGTTAGCCAGCGACCTCACGTTCCCCATGGTGATGGAAGGGAGAGATGGTTTATATCTCCTCTTCTTTTCCCGTTGTTTACGTCCAGCCTTACATCCCCTGTACTTTCTCCTCATTTCTTTGGGGATTTCAGGCCTCTCCCGCATTAGCGCCGTTGGTGCTAGCGACAACAGCTGTTCACGGGTGTAAACAATGGAGCCGCCGCATTGTTGCGTCCAGACGGAGACGCGGTCGGCAAAAATAGTCCCAAGAATGAGACAAACGGACAAAAAACACGTAAGAAAGTTCACGAACATAGTTGGCTAAGGTTAGCACTACGACTTACAGGAAAAAGTACTAATAAAAAGACAGTAAAATAAGATAAAATAGCAAAAAAGTGCGGAAAGGAGAGGGAGCAACTGTTGCTGGCTGCCGCTTTACACAGCGCCGGAACCGGAAGTGATGAACCGGAAGTGAAATTCAACCACAGTGTCTCTTTACAGACAATCTACTGATAATTCACTTAAAATACACCTCCATGTTATAGGTGACGCAGTGTGTTTTTTCATGGCTTTGCAGGTGTTGGGTGTAGTAAGTTTGTGTGTGTGTGTGTGTGTGTGTGTGTGTGTGTGTGGGCACAGAAATAATGGCACCGGTTTAATGACGACAGATAAATCAGTGTTGCCTCCCTGCCACAGGGATGGAGATACACACACACACACACACACACACACACACAAACACACCGCTGCTGCACATTCTGTACACTAACACACACACACACACACACATACAATGACTTTGTATCATCACTGTTGTTTCCTTGCCATAGGCCTGCAGAATTTACATCATCAAGACAGCATAAATGAGGAAGTGACACGTTATTATGGCTGGTATAAGGCTGCCCCAGGCCCCCATGAAGTGCGCCAGGGTTTGAATCCAATTTGACATAGTGGCTGAAGCAGGTCCCCAGGACAGGCGCTCTTACCGTATGCCACCATGGGCTTAGTGGCCAAGCGCGGTACTGCAGCACTCGCCTGTTTGTGTTGTGTCCAAAGGCCCGGAAGCACGTTCGCCCGTTTACTACCATATATACGGGGAAGAGATCACCTCCGAAAAATAAAAAAAAATTCTGGATACCAATCAAAAGGCTCACAATTATCTTAAGACGCCCCTACTAAAAAAATTCAGGTATTCATAATGTTGGAGTCATTGGCAGGAGAAGGGGGGTGCGTGGCTTAAAAGAGTGGTTGTGAAACACATTCAGAAGCTTAGGTCCTGTCTCCGTAAAGGCCCAGACAAAACTCTTCTGCTCACCCTTTTAAAATGTGTGTTTTTTCTATTATTTTTTTGTTGTTGTTTTTTTTAAACTTGTATTGGGCAAATGGGGGTTGTTTTAAATGTGATATATGAAAAAACGTTGACCTGACTATATATGTTGTGTTTCAACCAAAAATAGTCTGCTGAAATCATTAAATTCAGAGTTTTTACAATTATAACTTGTAGTAGGCCTATACACCGTTCCAGGAACCATCACCTTATTGTGGTGGAGAGGTTTGTCTGTCCCTGTGAACCTGAGGGCTGTGTTGTCTGGAGCCTAGTGCTCTTGGTAGGGTCTCCCATGGCAGACTGGTCTCAGGCGCGGGGCCAGGCTAAGAATGGTTCACAAAGACTCAATGGACAAACAAAGAAGAGAAAGAGAGACCCTGCCCGGAGGAAGCCCGGGGCCCCCATCTGGAGCCAGGCCCAGACGGAGGGCTCCCCGGCGAGCGCCTGGTGGTCCGGTTTGCCACGGAGCCCGGCCGAGCACAGCCCGAAAAAGTGACATGGCACCTCCCTCCTCTCCATCCAGTGGGCCCACCACTCGCAGGAGGAACCGCTGGAGTCGGGTGCGCTGCTGCACAGGTAGCAGTGAAGGTGAGGGGCCTCGACGGACCAGACACGGGCAGCAGAGTCTGGTATTGGGGACGTGGAATGTCACCTCTCTGTCGGGGAAGGAGCCGGAGCTTGTGCGGGAGGTGGAGCGCTACCAGTTAGATCTGGTGGGGCTTACCTCCACACAGTCTCGGTTCTTGAACCGTACTCCTGGATAGGGGTTGTACCCTATTCTTCTCTGGAGTTGCCCTGGGTGTGAGGCGCTTGGCAGGTGTGGGGATACTCACAAACCCCTGGCTGAGCGCCGCGGTGTTGGAATTCACACCGGTGGACGAGAGAGTCGCCTCCTTACGCCTGCGGGTGGTAGGGGGGAAAGCTCTGACTGCATATGCACCGAACAGCAGTTCAGAGTAAGGGAAGTTTGGGGTCCCCTGCTAAAGCTGCTGCCCCCGCGACCCGACCCCGGATAAGGAGTTGAAGATGAGATGAGATGAGATGAGTAGGCCTATACAAAAAGTATACAGTATTGTTATTTCGGTTAATTTAAATAAATATATAACATATGCCAACTACGTATGTGGACAGTATTTACTCAGTTTACTAACTACCGAGCCATACGATACTCATGAGATGAGCATGTTCGAGACAGAATCGTGCTTGGCGCTTGGGCATGGTCGGGAATGTGAAGACTTCTACATCCTGTAAGTCCTCCTGCGTTCGCAATCAATCTTTTTGAGCATCACAATGCCCACAAAATGACTTGTTCCACTGTCAGAAATTCATCAGTTCAGTCCAAGTCTTTACTGCACCCGCTCTATGGGCTTGGTAATGAGGAAGTAGTGCAGATCATCCATGTTATTTCATTAATTCCTGTTTATTAATCATTGGAATGAACAGGGCCCCACCTCAATGCTTTATCCAGTTCTCTTTATACATCCATGGGCAGCTGTCATGAGAAAGGCACATGTATCAAAAGTGGATGAGTTGGTGAAAAACTCATTTCAGGCTCATATGTTATGCTGGCACTGATCAAGTGCCATGACTTTGCACTGGAGACATGGGATTTTATTGGCTTTATGTCAAGTGCTTTTTGTACCAGTTAAGTCATTTTATGTGTTGTCATGCCATCATTCAATGGGGGTGGAGCAGATTGTTAATACTGACTAGACCATGTACATGTTGGTTGGTTGGTTACTATTTTTTCTACAAAAATACATAATAATCGATGTTATTGATGGAATTCTGGTATTGTGACAAACTTAGTTTGGGTTATCACAGACAACAGTTCAGACAACTGCCTCCTAATACGGCCAACAAACCATTATACCCCATAATTAAATAGTGATGTTAACTCATGGATTGTGTTGTATCAGTGTTTCCCCTACCATTTTATTAGCCCCCCTGAAAGTCAAGTCAACGAAACCGAAACTTGTCAGAGATCAGAGATCCATTATTATTTAGTTCGAGAGAGGGCTCACTCCTACAAAAAAAAACAGCTGTTTCTGTTGGGGAATATTATTTGGACCTTTTGGACAATTATTTAAAATACTTTTTCTGATGGCGAGTGTAGCTTATTGTGTAATACACTGATTTAAACTGAGTTTGCATTGTGGCTCTGATTATTGCTTGTGTAATTGTGATCATGGTGATTTTGTGTTGAAGTGTGTTCATGAATGTGTTAACGCTGATTCATTTATTCATGTGGGGGATTGACCTTTATTACGAACCGCATATAATAGAATAGAATAGAATAGCCTGAGACCAAGCACAGAGCCAGCCTTCTGGATGATTTTATCAAGTCTGTTGGTGTCGCTGGCTCTGATGCTGCTGCCCCAACACACAGCAGCAAAGAAAATGGCGCTGACAACAACCGACTGGTAGAAGATCTCCAACATCTTGCTGCACACGTTGAAGGATCTCAGCTTCCTCAGGAAATAGTCTGCTCATCCCCTTCTTGTTCACAGCCTCGGTGTTAGATTTACAATCCAGTCCTTTGTCGATCACCACTCATTTGTAGTCCTCCACCTCCTCCTCCACCACCTCTGCGCTGATCCCTAGTGGCTGCCTCATCATTAAATAGTTTGATTAGACAATGCCAATAAAAGAAAATTCAGGCAACCCGCTACAGTGGAAACATGAAGACCATGATTCCTTTTAGTTTTTTTGTCTTTGCCTTATATACATATATACTGTATATTGTTTTTTTTGCATTTCTTTTTCAGGGTGAGGGTTGGGGACGAGATATTCAGGGGTAGATAAAAGGTCAACGGAAGTTGCATCATAAAGGTGTATTTATCATCTGGAAGCTGTAAACCTGAAGATTAATTTGAGCTGCAGCTCAATGTTGTTCATAGATCATAGATTAAAAATTAATCAATCAATTAATTAAAAGAAATGGGCTTAGGAAATGATGATGGGAGTATATGATGACCATCCTTCTCATGCTCTGTTATGTCCCATAAGTTGTTGCAGCAATGTTTGGGTCAACACCAAACGATAGAGAAAGAGACAAATAGTGTAGTCTATTTAAAGATTGTGTTGCTGCTAATGCATGCTTATTTGCACATTATTTGTGCTTGAACTAAAATTTACAACACAAAGGCTACAATTAGGGGGTCCCCAAACCAAATCCTGCTTACAGTGATATGGTAATCATAATTGTAATATCTTTAAAATATTTGCTGTCAGTGTTCTCCACAGGAAGGTCAGAGGTCAGGGTTACAGAGACAGCCCTGAAGCTGCTTGTGATTCATTTCACTCATAGAAGAGACAGGACTAGGAATGTTTGAAAGTAAATCATCATGATTACTGTTATCATCTCTGTCATTGTAATCATCAACATCATCACACCCATTAGCGTACAATGCATCATTGCAGGATGAGTCACTCAGCTTTGTATTGGGCTAGCTGGGTGTCTCAGTTTCCAGAAATATTGAGCAAATTGTTTGCTCTTTATTACAAATTAGGTCTGGTCTACTCAGTGTCAGAGAGATGATGGAATATGAGTTACTGTTTTGGGCTCTGTATTTATTGTATGATTGATCTTTATTGTACTGCCCTTGGCCTGAATTGACTCTAGAGCAACATGTCAATAATCCTGCCTGGCAGACTTTTGGACTTGTCATTGCAAGACAAGCACAGGTGTAATGGCTACATTTCATTGGCTACATGTCTTGAAGCTGCTGCAGCTGGCATGCATATAGTGTTGGCATTGCCTCTGAAGTGCTACGGAAGCACTGCTGACCTTTCTGCATTGAGTTTTGCCTATGATAATGACGATAAATAATATGATTTTTCGTTGAATTCAATTAGAAATATAATTTATATTTATTTTACACAGAAAATGTTTAGATTCAGTCCACAGAAGCACTAGATGGTATTTCATTTGAAACAGAAACAAAGTGTTGAATGAAGTATACGTATTCATATATTTTCATGTATGTGTATTCTACAGCTGTAGTGAAATAGCAATTAAGCTGTCAATATGACTGTCAAAAAAACATTTCAATCCACCTTTTTGCTGTGCGCTGCCTTTGTGTCACAGTAAATACAGGCGAGGCCTCGACTGCATAGATGCTGCTAATCTGCTGTGTGGCTGCTCCAATCTGTCAATGTGGGCGTCAGAGAAAAAAGTTTGGCGACCACACACGCCACTTAATCTGACCGTATGACCTGGCCGTTCATGTCCCAACAAGTCACAATACCAGGGAAGTGGATCTGGCACTCTTTAATGGAATATAACCAAACAATTAAAGGCACATGAGCAGTTTCTTGGACGTTTCACTGATGTTTTGATCCTAATACCGCCAAAAGCCATCTTTCCACTACTGCGCTACTGTGTGCTCAACCTATCACAGAGCCAGCTGGTGTTGATGGCACTGGGCCACAAGCCAGAAAAGCAAAAAAAAGAAACATTTGCCTTTTTATTATCGCACCGATAGCCATGCAGTATTTCTCTTAAACCTGCCCAAAACATGCCGCCTAAATGTAAAAATTATCCATCCATCACACAAACTCTTGTAACTCTCCTTAAATAGCCAAACTGCAATACAGTGAGTGCCATCCAGCGATCTACAACACAAGTAAAGCTAGGACACATGAAGATGTGTTCAGGTGAATCACTTTGGCTGTTTAGCTAGAAAAATAAATAAACGCCAAAAAGTTCACCAACACCGGCAGCCTGGTGGTGTCTCTCTGATGGTATTAATCTGAAACACAGTTAGTCGATAAAATGTCCCATTGGACCGAAAACTCAGGGCCATAATCCAGAAAACAAGAGCTCAGACCTGCTACAAAAAACCCACTGCTTACCAAACTCTGTTGATACACCTATATCATGTGTGATTTTGCGTGACGCCTAAAGAAAGACTTTAAAGATTTTATCTCCATTTATGTGAATAAATGTAATATAGGGGGTGCGGGGCTGAGAATTACACTGAGAGTGGCCAGCCTGTGTTGGTTGAGGGGGTGTTTCATGAGTTACTAATAAGACATGATCAGATGTCCAATCACTGCACAACCTTAAAAAATACTATGAGAAAGGATTGTCTCCGTGGGGACTGCAAGGACTGTGACTTGCTCTTGTGTGCTGTCTTATATGTCTGTTATGCCAGCAGGGATGATTGATAGTGAGGACAACATTAAGGCAGTTCAGTAGTCTTCCCCTATTCAGTAGCACACATCTAGCAACAGCATCTCCACTGCAAACGCCTGCTCACAGCAGTCATCACTGTCTATCTCAGTGAATAAAAGGTAAACACTGTGATTTCTTAGGAGTTGCCTTCCATTCAGGAATGAGAAAAGGCAAAACAGAAGATACCCGAGTAGAAGAGAGACCAATGTAGCGTATCAGTACGACAGCGGATAGTGAGGAGTGCTTTGGAGCTGTGAATACGGCCTTGTTTCTCCCTCATCCTGTATGTATCTGTCTGAATCTCTCCCTCTCCCTCTCTCTCCATCTCTCAGATTCAGATGCTGTGTAAATCAGTCGGCAGACAGCAGCTCGGCTCTGTTCCGTTGTCTTGTGCTATCATGGGGGGGATTCTCAGGGGATCCCGTGTTCACATCACTCTTCTACCACTAGTTCGACAAGAGCGCCTTGTTTGTACACATACAAAAGTGCTTGTCATTTTTATTGTTCGCTGTTTTTTGCGAGTGATGTTTTTTTTTTCCCTCTCTGGTGCTATCTCCTTTTTATTCTCTGTCGTGTGGCTCTGCTGTCTTTCAGTCTGCCTTATGTGGTTTGCCATCCTTTCCATCCACTTCAAATTCAACCTCATGATGATTTCTCCTTCCTCTTTGTCAGTGGTTGCCTTTGACTGAGGCGGCAGGCTCGGATGTTTGGTAATGGCCACTTAGAGTAATCAATGGGCCTCTTAGAAGTTGTGAGATGAAAGAGGAGTTTGACAGCTAATGTGTGCCTGTCCTGTGACGTGAACAGCATGGCAATGCCTTCATGCTTTGAAGGCACATTGGTGGGTGCAAAAGGTTTATCCCACATTGAAGACTCACCTCAGCTGCAGAGCTGGCACAATGGCAAGTGGCAGTTGCTCTTTCACTTTCACTCGACACAAGCGTGCAGAAAAAAACACACTCTCACTCTCTGTGTCGTCCTCTCCCATCCTCCGCCTTTCTCTCTTTCACCCTGTTTTATATATCTGTCACATCTGCGTACCTCCTATGCAGCTTGTGCCAGCTCCCATTCCACGCTCTCCTCAGAAATGTGTTCAAGTAAACATTTCACGCTTGCTTATGCTAAAGGGAAGAGGCAGCAGCAGGTATGTGACAGGCAGAGAACTGTCTGTGCCCAGGGCTGCCATTGACAAACCAAGCCCCTCTTCTTTCCATGCTGCTTTTATCTTCTAAATAATGGATATGTGTGATCGGAGCAGAGCATTTGATGATGCATTCATTCTATTCATCAAAATGCTCAGAGAGGACACCCCCAGTGAGGGAAAAACAAAGCAACACTGCTCATGATTGTAATGTAAATGATTTGTGTTAAAATGAAAATGAGCATAGCAGGAGTGGTGTGCTACAGTATATATGCAGCTGTTGCATTTGACTCAATTCGGTGCGCTATTAGTAATCCTGTGCATCCCGATTCACTCAGCAGAAAGCGAGTGAAGCGTGTCCTTTGAAGCATAAGGAGCAAAGGGGAAATAAAAGGAAAACATTTACAGAGAGGGATCATTTCCCATAACCACCAGCAGCCTTTGAACATGCTCTGTGGTGGTCTACAGTGCCTCCAAGGAGATGGGATGGATTCTGGGCCTCCCCTTGACACACACACACACACACACAAACACACACTGTACATGAGGTGGGGGAGGAGGGGGTATGGACAGGAAGTGATCATAGATTCTGCAACACTCTCCCCCTCCCTCCAGGGTGATGTTAACTTACTGCAGAGCTCTGTGGTGTGGTCAAGATGGTGAATATCTACAGTGTGTCGGCGAGGTTAAAGTGCAGTGAATGACACATTCATTCTATTGCCTTCTTTATATTTCTTACACACAGGGTCAGGTTAATGGTGTCTTTAAGCATACCTCTAACACATGCTCCGCTAAACTAAAACACATGAAGTGTGTCCATCCAGCAGGAGCTCTTTCTCTGAGCATGCAGTTGATCCTGGCTTCAGTTACAGCCTTGTCAAATAACAGTGGCATCATCACCCCCTCTGTTCCTCTAAAAAAGATAGTTGAGACTAAAACAGGCTGTTGTCTGCTTGACAGTAATACAATCCATCCTACATTTTATCCAGTTCATTTATGGTTCCTGGGAAAAGACATTTTCAAACAATAAAATCTTTTTTTTCTGTTGTTTTTTAAAATATAGACCCTCTATGAAGTAATCTCTTTCATGCAAAGTATGTATTCTTAGGGCTCATTTATGCTCCCATTTCATACGTATTGGCGTTCTAATTGTCACTGCCCTCATACATTCATGCGTCCTCCATGTTCTAATGGACTTTGAGCAAAACATCCTCTAGAGGGCGTCATTCATATTAAAAAGTAACTCCAATAAAGTTTCAAAACAAAAAAGTTTATGACAACCACAAATATGGCAACAATGGTGGAGAATGAGTCCTTACCCCAAGTGAAGGAGTTCAAGTACCTTGGGATCATGTTCACGAGTGAGGGGACGATGGAGCGTGAGTTTGGCCGGAGAATCGGAGCAGCAGGGGCGGTGTTGCGCTCTATCGCACCGTTGTGACGAAAAGAGAGCTGAGCCGGAAGGCAGAGCTCACGATCTACCGGTCAATCTTCGTTCCTACCCTCACCTATGGTCATGAAAGCTGGGTCATGACCGAAAGTACGAGGTCGCGGGTACAAGCGAAATGGGTTTTCTCAGGAGGGGGCTGGAGTCTCCCTTAGAGATAGGGCAAGAAGTTCAGGCACGTCCAGCTGGGAGGAGGCCTCCGGGAAGACCCAGGACTAGGTGGGCAGATTATATCTCCACACTGGCCTGGGAACGCCTCGGGATCCCCCAGTTAGAGCTGGTTAATGTGGCCCGGGAAAGGGAAGTTTGGGGTCCCCTGCTAAAGCTGCTGTCCCTGCGACCCGACCCCGGATAAGCGGATGAAGATGAGATGAGATGAGATGAGATGGAGGAGATAAAAATCCTGCGTCTGTTGAGAAGGAGGCAAAATGGCGGGCAGCGTTGTAGACAGAGGCGGTCTATGAGACACTAAATACAGAATTCATCCTAGAGTGTGTATGGAGAATTCCAGACATTGGTTTGGCGCCTGCTATTTACGTCACTTTTTGTGTACAGTGCCCGACACTGCCCCCACGATATCCAGTGGTGCAGAAATATGGATGAAATGTACGCAGAGTATGGAGATAAGGCTCCGTCCATATCTGTTTGTGTTTCTAATGTAGAGCATAAATTAGCCGTTATAAGTATAAATCAGGTTAGGGCTATACTGATTTCTTTAGTAATTTGAGTGTTCTACCGATTATTACATAAATTAATCGATTAATCAAATAATGAATACTTTTACTTGATAAAATGGCAATAGTAAGCATACAAAAGAGAAAAGAACGTCTAATTGGTTTCCTTTTTAGAAAAAAAAAATATTTACATTGCTTGAATTGCACATAATATTATCTGACCAAAAGCGACACCCATTTAGTGGATTCATGTGCCGTATTCAAACAACAAACAAGTGGCATATACAAGTCCTTGTTTCAAGACTTTAGGTGAGAGGAGCTCCTCGGAGCTGGTTGAAAGTCGCCAAAGTGTTGTTACCTCATTAATTAAATTTTTTCAAGTCTGCATCAATGATTTTAAGTAATCTTGAGTTACTTATGGAATCATTTCAGCCGTAAAACCAGAACATCCTCACCAAAATTGATTGTGCAAGCAGCTTATTATGGCCTATATTTACATTTATTGCTAAGCAGAAACCTCTAGGGGCAAGACAAGGAAGTAAGGTGACATAGGTAGAGTAGTAAACTCTAGTTAAAGAGGAAAGTTAGGGGGGTTGACGGGTCAAACAAACTCCATCATCTTTTTCTAAACCCAACCATGTAGCTTTGTTGCCTTCACTTAAGTAGTTAAATTTCACAATGTTAAATAGAGTGATCTTGGGCCTAGTCCACACAAACATGGGTATTTTTTATAACAAAACTTTTATGGCCCCTGGTTAAAAAAAAATATCCCGTCCACTCCACTGGTGAGAAAAAAAAAAAATCTGTCTACATGAAACTGCAAAATCTGCCTCAAACAATGTCATACACATGCCAAAGCAGTAGGTGGGATAGCACTCCTAACAGGAAGGCCATTTTAGCCAATCACAAAGCTGGAAAAATTCATACCGGAAAAAAAACAATGGCGAACTGAGGCTAAGTCACGTCTAGAGTGCTGCACACGTCTCCATGGATACAACTTACTGTTTACCATCGCACAGTGTGCTGTCAAACAATGTCGACAAGAAATGGCGGTTTTTCCTGTCCACACGACACTACTGAAACCAGACTTTTCCAAAAATTTCCCCCTGGACTCTGGTTGCAAACAACTCCGGTTTTAGGGGCCCACAACTGTGGTTACTTGTGGATGAAAGGTCAAACCGTGCAGAGAAACACATGGTTTCAAAAATACCCATGTTCGTGTGGACGGCCCCTTAAATGCCATTATTCAAGTCGTTGACAATCGCCCTATTCTGTTGTTTAGGTATGTAAACGTGTTACTATATGCAGATTCCACAGTTTCCACACAGGAAAAGCTTTTTGAAGCAATGTCTGCCTCAGCAATGTATCTTCATATCCTACAGCCATTGCAAATACATTACGGTGGTGTAGTGGTTAGCACTGTCGCCTCACAGAGAGAAGGTTCCAGATTCGCATCCCGACTCGGGGCCTTTCTGTGTGGAGTTCGCATGTTCTCCGGTTTCCTCCCACCATCCAAAAACATGCACGTGTCAGGTTATTTGATGACTCTGAAAATTGCCCTTAGGTGTGAATGGTTGTCTGTCTCTATGTGCCCTGCGATAGACTGGTGTCCTGTCCAGGGTGTACCCTGCCTCATGCCCGATGTTAGCTGGGATCGGCTCCAGCCCCCCCCCCCCCCCCCCCCCCACAGGGACAAGTAGTTGAATTAATTTATCAGCTGGCTTTGCTAAAGTTAAAAATACAGGGAAAAAAAATATTAGCACAGAGACGTACGCTGTACTTTCATCATCTAATCATGCAGAAATGAATGAAATATGCAGCTATGTCACTTGCAAAAGAGAAGAGCTTTGAGAGGAAATGAGAAACACCAGCGCTATGAAAAGGTCCAAAATGTTGTTTTTTTCTCCACACGGTCTGAGGCTTAAATTGTTTTGGCAAAACAGAACTACCAAAATAACCCCTTTTTGATGTGCCTTTGATTTTGGCCCACATGATCACATAGAGACAACTTTTTCTAGTCACCATTACGAGATGGATACTTTGCTATCAGGAACAGAGACTAAGAGTTTATTTCCATTAACAATAGCTCTTAGCTCTGTCCGTGTATGTATACAGGTACTACCAGGACGCGTATGTACTTGTGTTAATCCATGAAAATTGTTATGAGTCTTATCGCAAATGCTGATTTGTTAAAAATAGAAGGGAAAAAAAGCCTATATGCACATCCAAGCCAAGGTTAAACCCAAAGAAAAGACTGTAAAAGCTCAATCTCTGCATACTGAAATATGATTAAAAGAGGAGAGTTTAGTGAAGAGACACTTTTTGGTGTCCCCCTTTTCTCTGCTGTTCTTAATCAGACTCTTTAAGTCCTTGGTTTGATCCAGCTTCTTTTTCCCCCTCTCTTTGGTAAGCTCCTCTGTGTAAAAAACCTCTGCGCCAGAAACACCACAAAGGCTTACTTATCTGGGCATTACCTATTAAAGGTTTAAACCCCCGCATCTCTGATAAACACTGCCTATAAGGCTTTTATCTCCCTGCGGCCTTATCTCACTCTTGAAGGTCCTTCTCCCGAGGCGCAGTAATTTGTTTAATTAAAGTGTCATTTCAGGAGGGAAATATAGCCAGGGCTACGGTATGTGATGAAAAGAAGTTTACCAGTGTGTTGATGTGGTTCTCTCTTACTGCATTTCATTCTTTTTCTCTCTTTCTCCGCAGTCTTTGTCCAGGGCTTAGATTTAGATTAACTCACTGGTGTTTTTTCTCCATTTTTTTTTTACTGTGATTTTTTTTTTCAGATATTTCCAGACAGCAGCCATGGCAGGCAGCAATGGAAGAGGAAAAAGACAACAGAATCAAATCTAGTTTGAGAGCACCCCCTTTAGCTGCTATCTAAATGGAGCCCTGAGAGGATTGGCTTTCTGGCCTTGAAGCTTGTGTTGTCAGCACTTTGGGCGATTTGTGTGTGATTTCATTAGGAACCAAAATAACAGCCAGTTGAAGAGGAAAATGGCGTATGCAAAGTGCTGCTGTGTTACCAGTGCACTATGCACTCTTAACACTCACATACTGCCTCTAAAGAGCACATAAAGTGTTCCATCGTTATGCACATCATAGACTCAAACACTGGTTTGCCTGTCGATAAAAAGGACAGCTCCTCACAAAGTTCATGAGCACATTAAATGCATTGCTTTTTTTTAAAAGCCTAAATTCTGCTTCAGGAGTTTTTACACACAGACAAATACACTTGAACTGAATTCTGAAAATCAGTTTGAAAATAAAAACAGTTTAACTTAATGAGAATTTAATGATTTTTAAAGTCAGTCATGAGACTGATGGGTTTCAAGATCAGTTTTAACTTATTTAAAGTTATGCACATTAATATATATATAGAATGTCAAGTTTTTGATGTTTGAAAAGTTGTATCCTGTAATCCCATGTGGGATGGGCCAAATGTTTGACATGACACAAATAAAAATAGAATTCCTGCCTTAACACAATACATATGCAACATATGATCACTTTGATGTTGTAACCTATTTTAAAAATGCTTATATTCATAAGTAAATCAACTGGACACACTGATATTATAAATCAGAGTCATAAATAGCACCTTTGTCTCATCCCTGTCTAGACAGATCTGATATTCCCTCTGGCACCTCAAAAGGCACCCTTCTGCCTTTTTGGGCTGTTTTTTGAGTACATGTATAGCAAATGGGTTGACAACAGCAACCTCAGCACATCCTCCAGTGAACACAGCAACAGGCCGTGAGAGTGAAAGATTTATGAGCTGTTGCATGCAGATACAGCGCTGGGCTACGTTCAAAGCGAGAAAAAGAAAAGGGAAAATAAGACAAAAAACAGCAGGGAGATACAGAAAGATCAAATGGCAGTGCATGATAAGGCATGAAAAACGACTCAGCATGGTCATAAATTAATGGAGAAAGGAAGGTTGTCATTATCCACACAGGGGCCCTGGGACTGAAAGGTGTGGCACCCAGATGGTATGAGAGATATAGCTGGGGCCAAGTTTGAGTAATTGATGACTTAAAAATAAACCGCTATATTCATCTTGGGAGGGATAGAAGAAGGATTGCCCAGACCACACAAACACAGCATCCAGGTCAGGAGCACTTCCACAACTTCTTTGTAAAAGTTCATAAAGGTAAACATTTGAAAGAATGAGGCATAAAAGAGATTTGGGTCTCTGTTAACTTTTTTGACATCTGTTCACTTCTATTTACATTTAGTAAAAAGCAATGTTATGTTTCACTATTTTAGCATTACTTAATTGAATATTGCATATCAAATTTGAGCTGCACGGTAATGAAGAGCTGATACAATGAAAGATAGATGCATATACTGTTTTTATGTGCACCATAATAGTGTTTTAACTTGATTCCTATTTTATTTAAACATGTTTTTTCAAATTTCCATTGAAATATGTGGAAATGCACTTTTAGATAGATCAACAACCAACCACAGCAACTCAATGTGACCTACAGCTTAGGGTGGTGCTTGGTTCCTTATATGTGGAAATGCACTTTTAGATAGATCAAGTTAGTTGAGTTTTGTTAGCCTCGTAAGTGGCAATGGATGGTCAACGCTGGTTACATTAGTAACTATTACGTTAGTAATCTCCTCATCTTATAATAACCCCACATGAGATAAAGATCCGGCCAGCTGGATATCTGACTGAATGGGAGATGGGCCACAATATGGATGTATAAAAAGAACTAGATACATAGTTGGAGGCTTGGCCCCATTCCTATGAAAGTTGCTCAGAGGTGGATAAAGTCAAAAAAGTTCCATGTCTAAAAATGCCCGGATGATCAGCACAGCTTCAACACTGGCTACTTGAATGAGGATTTGATTATTTAATTGTGCAGCTCTTCTTAACTTGATAAATGTTATTAGACCAAATTCTGATATTAACACGAATCATTTGGCGGAGGTTGGGATGCGCGAAAAAATGTATACACTGATTCACAGGTGTTTCTTTTGCCATGTAAGTCAATGGGAAAAAAGTATTTTGGGGTCCAATGTCATAATGTGACCAACACAGAAGGTGTAATTCCACTGCTTGGCCACTAAGTCAAATTGGTTTTCAATGTCCGGCGCACTTCTTCTTCGCCTGGGCCAGATGTATACCGGCCTACCTTAAAGTTGCTTTTGTTGTTGAGGTTCTTTTGAATATTTTCATCACCTGAATCTGCAGTACACTCCACTTCCACAATAGACCACCGCGAAAACCCTTCAGCTGCATCTTTCTAAATGTCCGTCGTACAGTTGTATATAAATACAGGAGGACTGCTGTTAATGCTCGTGCTCATGCTTGTACATGTGCACGTGCTCGTGCTTGTACATTTGCATTCATGCTTTACTAAAGCTCACCTCCCTTAACCAGGCCACGGCTGAGAAGCGTGCCATGCCTAGGCACAGAACAGTTGTACTCAACCTGGTCAAACAAACTAAATTTTCATTAGATTTCATGTCATTCATGCTTGGGCACAGTACATATGGCAAGTATGAGTGCATCCTCAAAGAAAATGGACTGGGTGTAGCTTTATGTTAGCTTAAAGTAAATAGAGACCATCTTGCAGTCCTCAACACTTCAGTACATCCAGAACTCTCCTGCCAGTCTGCTCACACATTCACATTGCTGTGATCATATCACCCTTGTCCTCCAGAACCTGCACAACATCACCATCTCCACCACTCAGGACCAAGCAACAAACCTGGGGCGACAGAGCCTTCTCGGTAGGTATATTTTGCCAACAAAGGGTATGTATACTGTACATGTTTTAATTCATTTCAAGAAACACACATAATGCAAATATATTTCTCCCTTGGATTTTTTTTACTTCCAGCTGATATATTAATTATTTTTTTCTGAGTAAGTCAGATTGAGGCCAAACCCAGATGAGAGAAATGGAAAGATAAAAACAGAACAAGAGACTTCCTCTGTCAGCATTAAGGACACTTGTGCCCCTCTCTATCTTTCTCCCTCTTCTTTCATTCTGTCCCTCTTCCCTCCTTCAGCAGCTGGCTATGAGGCTGCAGGTGTTGCCCTGCTGCAGTTTAAAGATTTGTGCCTACAACCTGTCTGATGATGGAAACATGTTTCTGTAGTACAGAGCATTATGTTCTTGTCTGAGCGGGAACCATTCTAAAACATGATTTAAATCACTTTTAATATTTGTTTGCACTGAGACAAAATGTCTAAAAATGTTATGGTAGGAACAGATTGGAAATAAAATGTAAATGTACAGTACAATAACTAAAATCCTACAGGGGCTTTGATTTTAGCATTTGCAAGCAAGCTAGTATATATCAAACAGTGATAATCCAAACCAGAAAGGGGGGTATGGCAGGCTCTCTTGTGCAAGAGAAAAATAATTAAGCAGATCTGTATAAGTGTGAGCCTGTAAGAGCTGTATGTAAATGTAAAAACTGTCTGTCTGTGATTGGCTATCTCTGAGACATGTTTTTAAAGCTGTGACGCGTAATTAATAAAACAAACTCTAATACAAATATCATTGGGCTTATTTTTCAATCAGGCCCAGTAACGCTGCAATCCGCAAAGCGTGACATTAATTAAAGATTGATGGCCAGGCCGTTCATATGAACCGCTTTTGATCCGGTAATTAAAATGACAAAAAAGAAGATTTATTTAAAGAAATTTGCCCAACTTATTTCATTTCCTTGTCAACAGGGCCTGTTTTCTGTCTTTTAAAGAAGGGAAGGAAGTGCATGTGTTTTTCATCTTTGCCTTTCCCTGCTCCAATTGATGGACGTTGTCAGAGTACAGTAAGCAAGGGTTTGTGCTCATGGGTTCAAGGCAGTGAGATGAATGGGCCACAAGGCCAATGAGGCGTCTCCCATGCTAGGTTCATCAGGCTCAATCAAACTTTTCAAAGGGATTAAAGTGAAAGTTTCAATGACCTTAGTTCAGCAGTTATTCAGAAATAAAAGCAAATACAAATGAAATAGCTTTGCATTTTTATTTTGGTAAAGTAATTAGGTAGTCTCTTGGAGTTTGACAAGGCTCCTAATGAGTTCTCTCAGGACCTCTCTTTTATTTGTTTGTTTGTTATTTTTAAGCTTGATTAAGTCCCCTTGTATTTAGCAAGCACAATCAAATCAAAGGGGAGGAAGATTAACTGTGTACATTTCTCCAACATCTTTAAGGAGGTGTAAGCATACTGCCTTTTCTTTGTGCTGAACACCGTTAAACCTTCTGCTGTAGTAAGTGGCCATCTGTTCTATTTGTGTAGTAAACTACAGTACATGATGACACAAGAGGACTCCCAACTCATACATATGTTGAAATTGTATGGGGTTTTGAGTAAAAACACCATTGAACTGAAAAGATCATTCACATTCTTAATTCCTTGATTACTGATTCATATTCCTGTCCCAAAAGTATCCATGGTAAAAATACGGGAATGAGAAAGAAAATGAGCAAAGGTATCGGGTTTCCGATCCTGCGTGCTAGAACCGGTCTTGTCTAAAAAATGACGTTATCATACAACTAATTTCCTCAATTAAATGTTGAGAATTAAGTATTTTGTCACATTTGTTTTTGATGTGTTAGTACATTGTTTAATCAAAGTCTGAATTCAAAGTCTGTAGAGAAGGTCAGAGTGAATGGATGTGTCCAGCAAAGGACATTCACCCAGAAAACCGTTGTTCATGTTCCATTTGAAACCAAAAATAAATGTTGAAGTTTAACGTACAAAATGTATGTACATTACAATGTACATATGTAATAACCTTTGCACTTACATAATGTACTTAAATAAATAGCTTAATTTACACAGCCAACTCAAACCATGATATCTTTCTACACCTAACCAAGTGTTTTTATTTTAATTCACAATATTAACCATGTGTTTATAACTGTGACCGTTTCATCATGTAAAATATTGAGAATGCAGTTTACTTGTTTGTAGCCTGTTCTTATGCAGTTTTTGTACATATAACAACGAAAAGTAATATGCAGTGATTCGTGTGTATTACTGCCCATAGTGAAAGCATGTGATGTAGTATAAAAAGGCGAGTCGCCTTGTGAGGACACAGGTTGGGGTGGTGGCTGGTTCCCAGGGGTGTAGTGCTATATCTTTTACTACGCATTATGAAAATTGTACACCTTTTCTAAGGTGGTGTGACGTATGTACTGTGACAAGTCTACATAGTCCAAATTAAGTCGACTGTGGAAAGGCCTTTACACACTGGGGGGTGTCTTTTTCCTGTGATTAATTTGCACTGTAATATACACTTCAAAACTATTGTTTTTCTCATTAATACTTTCACACAGAACGTGGATATTACACAGCGAAAAAGTTTTTGGGATCCGGGACGATTTTAAGGGGCTTTTGCACAGCAAAGAAATAAATAATCAACCAATCAGGTTGATTCATCTGTGGATCCGATGGAAAACTATTTGACTTTCAACTTCGACAAAGGCACACAGGCACACAGATAGCTTCACTTCCTCCGTTCTGACCTTTCACAATAAAAGCTCTTGACACACACTACACAACAGTTAACTGTTTACCAGTGGAAATTAAATTAATTAATTCATTCATTCAAGGTAACTCAATTAAATATCGTACAGTACCTCAGTTTTAGCATTTCCTACTTTGGCTTCCTGACTGTTTAGAAATCATAGGCGGAGAGGCTTTTATTTTGTCTTCTTGCCAGAGTCTCCAGTACTAACCTCTGTCACTGCACTCAGTAGCAGAAACAACACGTGGGACTCCTCCTGAGCTGCTGTGGATATTCAAACCTTTTATGTCGCTCTCATACAGTCTTTCCCCACTATCATTCTGTCTTACCGCTCTTTTACAGCAACTGGAAATTTTAAGGTGTTTTTAAAGTGTTTTCTTTCTTAATATGTAGTGCACAAGTTGACGCTTGAATCAATCGAGCCACCTTTAATATCAAAATAATGACGAACTATTTGTTGTACCTGAATGTCAACAGGATTATACTATTCTTTTTGTCTCACTTGGAGAAAAAAGTGCCTGAGTGTCGCTTTGGGGCTACACCCCTGCTCGTTCCCAAAACATAGGACTTTAAGTCATGGGAGTGAGGTTCAATTCCTGTCTGTACTTAGCCAATAGATGTTTTTTTTTTTAAATCCTAACCAAGTGTTTTTCATACCTAACCTTAACTGTCATCTTTTCTTGGCTAAAATCATTGTTTTTGTTCACTGTTGCACTTTGGTGTCTTTTAACTTCTGGTCTGGTCCTGCGGTCCGTTGCGGCTTTTTTTCTAATCCTAACCAAGTGTTTTTCATGCCTAACTCTAACTGTCAACTTTTATTGGCCAAAATTGGTCACGTAATGTTTTTTTTTGGTTTGGTGTATTTTGAATTCCGGTCTGGTTGTGCGGTCCGTCGGTTATTTTTTTCATACAAATTTCTGTGCATAACTTTACATAGGATTTGCAATGGACGAAGGAAGGTACAACTGCAGGACCAGTAGAAGTACAAACAATATGTAGTCTAAGAAAAGGCCCACACCAGCAGCAGCATCTTAGCACACCTCCATTTATTCATCCACCAAAACCAATGTTGTTCCCATACAAAAACGTGTTATCATGAACTTGTGTTGTATGGAAACAACATTTCATAGGAGACCTGGTTGACAAGAACATGTATTACTTTATGGTTTTACCAGATATATCTGGGAGATAATCTAATTGCTGTATGGGTTATGTTCATAAGCAAGCTTTTAGGGATTGTGTTACTAACTAGAGAGGCAGTTATGATTTGAGACTCAAGGAGCTATTACTGCAAAATTATGGTGAGGTGACCAATGTGAATCTCCTACCTTGGTTTCTTTTTTAATGTTTTTCAGGAAGAAGCCAATCGAAATTGAGGTCATCAAAGAGAGGAGGGTCACCTGAGCTGCCAGTCCCTGGTGCTCTCTGAGCTCCCCCTTTCTTTTTTGTTTTGTTTTTCTGGTTAGTTTTCAGCATGTTTGTAACTGAGCTATGCACCTACCTAAATTACTCATTTAAGTCATTTTTCAAACACATATCTTACTCTTTTTTTTCCCTCTGTCCTTATTGTCCGAACCTTTCATAGCACTGCTTTCTAACCACAATCAGGCTGTCCTCATTCACTGTCCGTGCATATAACTATGAAAAGTAATGTGCAGTAATCCAGATGTAATCCACGTATCTTTGGCGTTTTGGAGCAAAGAAGAAAATCAGTTGATGTAGTATAAGAGCCGTAAAATCTGGATGAGGAGGAGGGTCGGGGTGGATGTGTCCCGAAACACAGGGCATACACCAGGGGGACCAGTGTTCGTGTTCCAGAAGAACTAAGCCAAACCACAACCTTTTTTCTCATATAGACCGTCAAGACCCAAATAGATATCATATCAGATTTCATACAAATCCCTTCCCATCATAGTCCATAAGATATCATATGAACTGTTGTGCATACATTTTCGTAAGCTATCATAATTGTCTGTGTAAGCTATTGGTACATTGTTGTTGTTCTTGTGCATTGTTGTTATTGCCAGACCACACTGGCTGTGGTTTTGACAATGTTGTTTCAAGTGTTTTGAGTAAAAAAATAAAAATAGTTTTAACAATTTTTTAAAAAATGTGGAAGTGATTACTGGAAGCGATTACTGGAAGTGACACTGTTGTTTTTTTTACTACAGAGGCATTTAGCTGCTCTCGCTTCAGTATCTGATAAAGCCTCTTGTTGGACGGCAGACCCACATTAAACAATTTGAGGAATAATGCTATGATAGTACAACATACAAACTTACAATTAATCCATTAATGTTTTTTTCAAATAACTTATTAGTTATGTTGATATAAATACTTATGAAGGCATGTAATAAGATGTTTAGGTTGGAAACTGGTTAACTAAACATTTCTATTGTGTTGGTTTCTCTCATAATTTTAACTTTCTGGATTGATTTAATTTCAATTACAGTGATAGGTACTGCTTTGTCAAAACTAAATATATATGAAAGAATAGCAAGTAGTTGTAGTTGCACAGCAGGTTCATTAGCAAGGTTAGCAAACACTTTTTATGATGGCTCTATGGAAACGGCAGAGGCAGACATACAGACCAATAAATCAAAGGCAGAAACATCTACACTAAGTGAATTAATGACACATGCATGATCAATTTGTAAAACTCCCTGCTTGCTTTGTAAACAGTCCTATACCACCCATATCTGACCCTTATAGTTCTACATGGCAACCAGCCCAATCCCACTGCCCGTGTGTGAAATGTGTTTCCACAAGGAAGTACTACAGCATTTGGCACCAGCTTAGGAAAAGTAAGAGGATGGAGGGGGAAAAGATGTATTAAATGATTATAATGACTGATGATATTACCTGTTTCTATAAAAAAAAAGACTTCAATTGTGTAATGGTCAAATGGCAAGTAAGGATGACAGAATTATTAAAAGAGAAAGAATTGAGTAATTCCTGCACATTTATCAGTCTGCACATCACCGCTTCACACTCAGTTAATATACATTGTAAATCTCACTGATCCCATGGAGGTCTCTTTTTTATATTACTTTATATTTTTATCCTATGAAGTCCTAAGCTTTGGAGTGCAAGTTAATTGGGGATCCAATATGGCAACAAAAAGGGGGAAGGGATGTGAGGTGAACAAATGGATGAGATCCTTAATCTTTTTTTATATATCTATTTAAGATGTGGACAATACAACGGGCCTCACACTGACCACGGTACAGGTAAATGGGATTGTGCCTGCACCATCTATTCCCTCTGACATGATACATACTTAATGTGCTTCATGATGAATGCTCTTTATAACGTGGCTGAGATAAGATTCTAGTATTCATATATTTCTATCATGTTTATGTGTGGAGATAAAACACTGTATCCGGTGTGCTGTTTGGGGCCATCAGTCCAGCCCATTGCTTTTTGTTGGTGGAAGAATAAATGGAGGTGTGCTAAGATGCTGCTGCTGGTGTGGGCCTTTTCTTAGACTACACATTGTTTTTACTTCTGCTGGTCTTGCAGGTGTACCTTCCTTTGTCGACCATGATCACAATTATGCTTGATAATGTTGATTAAATTGGCATCTGACAGTGAAACAACAACTACAGTGTACTTAATCTTAACATACCGTATTTTTGACCAACTACTTGATCCCATAGACTGTATAAAAAGAGTGGACATGGACAGCAGTTAGGACTCCACAATGACCTTACTTCTAACTTGATGTATTGCCTCAGTAAACAGTTTCCTAAAGAGATGATGGTCTCACTCCCTAGTTTCAAGTATTCTTCAATAGAGCATGATGTTGTTTTTGGTTTTTTAATTAATTATGGTCCCAATTACAGTGAAATTGACAATACATTGATGTATGCTTATGGACATGGCTACCTTTTAATTGACAAGTTGCTACCATGGTGACCTGTCTATCAGGATAAAGCATAGGCTGTATAACGTCTTTGGGATATAGGCTTAGCATTGCAACATACAGTGCATTTACATGCAGTTTAAAAACCAGATTATTTTCGGGTTAAGCGTATTCCCCAGTTTCTTAAATATCATGTAAACACCATACCCTGAGTAAAGTTGGAGTTTTTATACCCCGGTTAACAGACCTAGATAACTCCTTCAATTCCCCGATTATTCCTTCATGAAAACAGCGTTCTCGCAACGGCAAGTAACATCATTACCAAGAAGACCTGTTTCTGTCGTAATTCTGTCAAAAAGTCTGCTGTTTGTGATTTTGACAAAGGTGAACGGGGAAAAAAGCTGTCCATGACTGCACTGGAGGTCTGTCATTTTCCCATTCAACCCCTGCTCATGTATACGAGGTGGAACTTCTTTAATCCAATCATTCCCTTAACTGGGGTAAAGCAGTTTTCAGGTCACTGATGTGCATGTAAATGCACTGAGTTTCTCAGCAACAGGATCGAATGATATCTTAGAAAAGGCTCTGCAAAGAAATCTGATGATATCCTACTAGAGGGCGGTTATGTTAAACCATCAAAAGGTAACGGTTAGGGTTAGGCATCAAAACAACATGGTTAGGATAAAAAATGGTTGTAGTTTGGGCCCATCTACCACCTCAATCTGGAATACACACAAAATAAATATTTGGGATACACACAAATTGCTGTGCATTACTTTTTGCAGTCATGTGTACAAAAAGTGAATGAGAACAGCCTGAGCAATGTGTATCTATGGCAGTATGTGCATTTAATTAGCCTTGAACTTATTTTTGGGTGTTGTCTTTGCTTTTGTCTTAGAACTCAATAAAAATGACCATGAACTATACATTGCACCTTTAACTGTCTAAATTGTACTAACAATTGATATACAGTTGTATGCACAGGCTGCAAAGTAAGGAGTCTAAAGGGCTTCTTTTTAATTTAACATAGTGTCATATCATCCTTTCAATTTTTCTTTAGGTCCCTTTTTAAAAAATGCAGTTCAAACGTTTTACACACTCAAGTACATTAACTTGAGAGTAAATCGTCTTTAAAGTAACAGTACGTTTACTTTGGTACAATATTCAAGTAGTCTTTCCATCCCTGCACATTACTAACTTTCACATTACATAACTTCTGACGCTGCTATTGTTAACTTTGCTGCTACATCTTGCCAGTGCAGTAGCCTATGTTGTCGCCTCTCTTTTCTACTCTTTTTGATTATATTTCCTTCCTCAAACAAAAGAAAGAATAATCTAAAATGAGGAGATGTGTATAAAATCAGGCAGGGGATTTCTCTATCTCAGTCTGTTGCTTAGGGTGACGACTGCCTCACTGTTCAGCCCTTTTACGGCTCCCAGGTAGAGACATTGGCAGATGTGTGCAGTAAAAAAATCTATCTATATAGCCAACATGTGCACATGTAGGGATATTCACATCACTGTATGCAGGCGCTGTCACTAACACACACACACACACACACACACACACACACACACACACACACACACACACCACAACAAGCTGGCCAGAAGGCACAGATGTGTGCATGTCTCACCTGAGTCCAATAACGTCACCTCGTTCAGTATCACCATACGGCTTGGTAGGCCCAGTCCTGCACAGCCCCTCTGGCTTTCCCTCTCTGCCTCTCTCTATCCGTCTTTCTGTCTCCGTCTCTCTTGTACCTCTATGGCACTTTGAAGCTTCTCCAGTCTTCCTGCCATCCTTACATGCACCCAGGGTCCAATTAGCCCTTCAAACACCCTGCAGTCAGCACACAATGCATAACCCTGCAGCAGTAATGTAGTCTACATTGTGATGCTTTCATATACATTAGCCCAAGGGGTGTGTGGTGTGTGGGGGAGCTTTATGTTCTGTGAAGAACTTAGTATTGATTAAAGTGATAGGATGAATAAAATACTATGACAAAATGTTTTTTTTTTCCTCACCGGTCAGTTTAACATAAAATGTTATTCAGTATTCACAAAATAGCCAAATCTCAGCATGGTTTATGAGCATAAAGCTTTCTCTTTGGACAATTTTGCAAGTGAGCATGACTTTCATGGTGCTCTTGTCCAGGACAAATTAAGAGATATGACTGTAGCCGGGCCCTTAGAGATTGCAACTGGGTGAATTAAATGCCTTAATTGCCATTGTTGCCTAGGAACCTTTAAATTTCTAAATTATTGTCTACCATCATCATTAGTCAATATTATGACACGATGAATAATTTAATGCAGTATTCTGTGTTTTCCTCTAAAAATCAATGATGCCTGCCACAACGTTTGAGCAATTTTTAGCTTTTATTTGTCCTCTAAAACTGTCTTTTGCTAAATGATACTGACCCTTTGAATCTTTTAACAGTGCAATCAATAAAGCATGTTTATGCGTGGCTTGCAAAACCATCAGTTTGGGACTTTTGAAAAAATATGCCAGCGGCTGCAGCTTGCTAAGTGCAGATCGCTAGCACTAAATCTTGGGAGTTAAAGTTTTACTGGGGCGTTATGGGTAAAAATGCCTTGTCAGCCATCTGCCACCTCCTCTCCTGGCAGCCATATTTCCAGGTCGGCTCAAGTCCTAGGAGAGAACACTGCATCGCCACCCAGGGCCAATCGCCACTATTACAGCCATGCACCGAGAGCTGTGCAGAAGTGAGTGAAAAAGGGCGAGAAAGAGGGTAAAACTTACATGGAAGCAGACTCGCAGACTGAGAGAAGACAACTGTAAACCACAGCAGTTTGATGATGGTGTACAACTTGAAGATGTGATCAGTAAGACGGACTGTGATGTGTGATTCTAAACTATACCAAAATAATATATAAGCAAAATATTGTAAAAAAAAAAAAAAAAACGATGATGCGACTGCAAGTAATTTGAGGCAAATCCTGCATCATATTCTTCTAGCTAAAATCCATCTTAAGGTTGGTTTTATACCATCAGTCTGTAAAGGATGGATGCCAGGAAATGCTTGTGTTTAAACTGTAATCTGTGATTTAATGTGAAAAGAGATGTTTGAGGTGACAACCCACATCACTTCAAATTTCCTCTCAGCTCTGGAGATTTATAGTAACTTTCAGTTCATTGTTTAGGTTTTTTATGACCTGCACCTTTATTGTCTCGATACAGTCTCACTGCTCTCATCACTGTCATTTCCAGACACATCAGGCAGCAGATTTCAGCAACGAGCTGATCACAATACTTTCCCATCTAAGGCATACAAAAGTAAGTGACTATTTGGTTGACATAGTGGAGTTCTTTAATTTCAAGGTTTCCCCAAGCCCCAAGGAACAGAGTTATGTTATATTTGAAGCCAGTGTGACGTTGTGGCCAGACTTTGGAATTACAACCTCCGGGTCTGTCACGTGATTATATAAGGCCAAATCAACTTAACAGTATGAACAGTTAAATAGCCTCTTTTCAATCATTCTGTCCTACACATTGTAAAATTTAGTATGAGCCAAAACCAGAGTTATTGAGTGAATGAGCCTGAGATAGAGCGGCTTAGAGGCAGGGTTAACGGAAGCACTAGTGTGCTTGTTCTATGGATCCTGCAGTGCAGAAGCATAGCGGACGATCTGGTTTATGTTACACACAGAAGACAAACCTTTTTGGCTTCAGGTGCCTCTTAGGCGAACCCCACCTCCAACGCTGACGCAGGAAATTACACATAACTTCAGATAACTGAAAGTTTTCTGCTTATTTGCATAATAACAAATAGAATCATTATGTTCTTTTTACCAGATCATACCTATACAACTTCTCCGGGAACCATCACCATATCATGGTGGAGAGGTCTGTGTGTCCCTGTGAACCTGAGGGCTGTGTTGTCTGGAGCCTGGTAGGGTATCCAATGGCAGAGTGGTCTCAGACGAGGGGCCAGACTAAGAATAATTCACAAAGACTCTATGGAAGAACAAGGAAGAGGCAGAAAGACCCTAACCCAAGGAAGCCACTTGCCCTCATCTGGAGCCTGGTTCTGACTGTTGTTTGTGCATATGCACCGAACAGCAGTTTGGAGTATTCAGCCTTCTTTCAGACCCTGAATGGAGTCCTGCATGGGGTTCCAGTTGGGGACTCCATAGGTCTACTGGGAGACTTCAACACCCACATGGGGAACGATGGAGACACATGGAGAGCCGTGATTGGGAGGAACAGCCTCCCTGATCTAAATCTGAGTGGTCGCCTGTTTTTAGACTTCCATCTGGTGCTCAGCGAAGAGTGGGGGCTGGTACCCGGTGGCTGATGTAGGCAGTGAATGATGTGCATATTCCATCCAGACCAGGTGTTTCTCCATGTGAAGGGGTTCTGGCATACCACGCACCAGAGGCCATTTACAAGCTGCTGGTTAAGGCGTTGGGTCTGGCCATTGGCTTCAAGGTGGTAGTCCGAGGTCAGGCTGGCCTTGGCCCCAATGAGTCGGCAGAACTTATTCCAGAACTGGGAAACAAACTGAGGCCCCAGGTCTGAAACAATGTCCTTGGGAAACCCATGCACTCGGAAAAAATTAGTCATCATGATCTCCGCCGTCTACTTGGCAGATGGTAGTTTCGGCACAGCGATGAACCTTACCATCTTAGAAAATCTGTCGACAACCGTGATTACAGTGGTGGTACCTTGCGAGGCCGGGAGACCCGTGAAGAAGTCCACAAAGATGTCTGACCATGGCCTGGAAGGGATGGGGAGCCGCTGGAGAACCCCCATGCGCGACCTGGATGACGTCTTATCCCGGGCACAGACCGAACCCGCCTGTACGTACGTGTAAGAATTTAGGGAGGCCCATCATCAGTTTGATGAGCAAATCTAAGACACTAACACAGAGCCAATTCTTTGGCCCAAGCCTTGACCAGCAGCTCCTTCTGATAGGTTGATTGGAGGCAGGCTACAGCAAAAAGCTGGTTGATACTGCAGAGTATAACAGTGTCAAATAATTTGTTTTCTTTGATGCGCCTAATTGCCCTCTCCAGATGTATCCTTAACCGTGCAATGTCCTGATTGACCAGCACTGCGTCATGAGCCAGCTGTGTCCTTTTACTGAGGAAAAAATTAGGTCTGTAAACTTTGCAGAGCACTGGGTTGTCAATTTAGAATCCCTTGTCCACCATTACAGCCATATCTTTATCCAAAAGAGGGATAATGCAAGATTGCCTGAACAATTCTTTGTCACTGACATAGCCAGAATACAATTAGGAAACAAAAGTAACAGCACATTGCAGTGTCACACCTATCATTCCTTCCAGAATAGTGTGGGCTTTTATACTGTGAAAACATCTCACTCTGTAAGAGTAACGATGAATGCATCTGACATCTCATCTCTGTATAGGCAATAAGAACTTGGGTGTATGTCATGAGCTCTCTCTCTCTGCCTGGCAACTCACTAATTGTACTCATCAGCTTCACCTGTCTCTGCTCTGCTCCCGTTTACCTGCCAGCTGCAGTGCATTTCCCACTCACCACCTCCAGCATAAAGAGTCCTGCTTTTCAGCTCAGCCTTGTCAGACCATCTGCGAAGTTGCTTCAGTATCGTGCTTCACTGGCTTTACTCCCTGACTCCTGTACAACCCGGACCTGCCTGTAAACCTGCCTGATCTTCTGCCCCGGAAAACCCGACCTGCCTTCGCCCCTGAACCTGCCTGATCGTCTGCCCCGGAAAACCCGACCTGCCTTCGCTCCTGAACCTG
The DNA here is from genome assembly GCF_963691815.1 of Echiichthys vipera. Taxonomy (NCBI): domain Eukaryota; kingdom Metazoa; phylum Chordata; class Actinopteri; order Perciformes; family Trachinidae; genus Echiichthys; species Echiichthys vipera. Next base: position 7,496,596 of record NC_139826.1, read on the forward strand.
CCTGATCGTCTGCCCTGGAGAACCCGACCTGCCTTCTCCTCTGGACCTGTATGATCTTCTGCCCCGGTAAACCGACCTGCCTTTCTGCCTGACTACGATCACTGCCTCACCCTGAACTGCACTCCCCTTCCCTCTCTGGAACCCTCAATAAAACTCTTAAAACGTGACGCACTTGTGGTCCTCATCTGCCTGGTCCGTGACAGTATGGTCTGACCAGCATGGACCCAGCGCACGACACACCCAGCATGGAAACCACCGACTCTGAACCACCGACTGCCATGCAGCGCCTCGAACATGCAGAGGGAGCGATGCAACGGATGGCTGGAGACATCTCATCGTTGATTCAGCTCGGTCACCAACAACAACAGCGTGTCCAACAGCAGCAACAACAGCTAGCCCAGGTCCTGCAAATGCTCACAAACCTGACCTCTCCGTCTGCTCATGACCCCTCCCCAGCTACACCTGCTCTGTCTGCACCTTCTCTCCTCTCTGCCCCAGCACCTCTTCAGCATTCAATTGTTCCAGACCCCAACGCTCCAGCTCCCTGTGCGCCTGAGCCAAGGATTGGCAACCCTGAACGTTTCGATGGCAACCCGGCTCATGTACGGGCATTCTTAACCAGCTGCCGGGTCCAGTTTTCGCTACAGCCCAGGACCTTCGCCACAGAGGGGGCCAAAGTGGGGTACGTCATTACACACCTGACGGGCCGGGCTCGACTGTGGGGAACCGCTGAGTTTGACCGGCAGACCCCAGCTTGTGCTTCCTACGATGCCTTCGTCGAGGAGATGTTATTGGTGTTCGACCTGGGCTCATCAACAGCGGAGGCGTCCAGGGAACTGATGACCATCCGCCAAGGGAACCGGACTGTGGCGGACTACTCCATTGATTTCCGAACCCTGGCAAGGCGCAGCTCATGGAACGGGGCCGCACTAGCGGATGCCTTCCTTCACAGCCTGGCGGATTATGTGAAGGATGAACTCGTCTCGCATGACCAACCCTCAACACTCGATGAGGCCATCGCCCTTGCCGTTTGTATCGACCGTCGGATCCAGACACGTCGACGGGAAAAGGGACGCTCCACCCAGCCGTCTGTCCGCACTCTGAGTAATTCGGCTGCTCGGCCACCTTCTTCAGTCACTCCCCAGAGCCAGCTCGACCCGCCAGAACCCATGGAGATTGGCTGTGCCTCTCTCACTCCTGCAGAGCGCCAGCGTCGCCTCTCGTCCAACCTCTGCCTGTACTGTGGGGCCAATGGTCATCATGTCGCCACCTGTCCAAGTAAAAGCCGGAGCTCATCGGATGTAGGAGGGGTCCGGTTGAGCTCGATGATCACCCAACCCTCCACCAGCCGTAAGCCCCTGTTTCAAGTTCGACTTGTCCTCTCCGAAACCACCCATACTTTAGCAGCCCTGGTGGACTCCGGTGCCGAGGCTAACATCATGGACATCGAGCTGGCCCGTCAGTTGGGGCTGGAGAGTCAACATCTGCCCTGTCCTGTCCCAGCCCGAGCTCTGGATGGCCATCTCCTTGGCACAGTCACCAGCGTCACTGCCCCCATCTCAATGTTGCTCTCAGGGAACCACCATGAAACTATCTGTTTTCACCTGCTCTGCTCCCCAGGCCAACCCCTCATCCTGGGTTACCCATGGCTTCGCCAGCATAACCCCCACCTTGACTGGACGACTGGGACAATCACGGAGTGGGGAAAGGACTGCCACCGGACCTGTTTGCGCTCTGCCATGCTACCCTCCTGTTCGGTACCCACCGATTCTGTCCCTGACCTCTCTAACGTCCCCACATGCTATCACGGACTCCGGGAGGTATTCAACAAGGCCAAGGCCACTTCTCTGCCCCCACATCGGCCCTACGACTGTGCCATAGACCTCCGTCCAGGAACCGCTCCGCCCAAAGGTGGCCTCTACTCTCTTTCTGCCCCCGAAAGAAGAGCCATGGAGGACTACATCAACAACTCCCTGGCAGCCGGAATCATCCGTCCGTCTTCTTCCCCTGCTGGTGCTGGCTTCTTCTTTGTGGGGAAGAAAGATGGGTCCCTCCGTCCCTGCATCGACTACCGGGGCTTAAACGACATCACCATCAAGAACCGGTATCCTCTTCCCCTGCTCACCTCTGCCTTCGAGCTGCTCCAGGGAGCCACGGTCTTCACCAAGCTTGACCTGAGGAATGCTTACCACCTCGTGCGGATAAGGGAGGGAGATGAGTGGAAGACGGCATTTAACACCCCCACTGGCCATTACGAGTACCTGGTGATGCCATTCGGTCTCAACGCCCCAGCAGTGTTCCAGACTCTGGTCAATGATGTCTTCCGGGACATGCTGAACAAGTTTGTCTTTGTGTACCTGGACGACATCTTGGTCTTCTCCCGTACCCTGTCCGAACACACCCGCCATGTCCAGCTAGTCCTCAATCGCCTCCTGGAGAACTCCCTATATGTCAAGGCAGAGAAGTGTGAGTTCCATGCTCGGTCTGTGGCCTTCCTGGGATACATTGTGGCAGAGGGGAGCATCCAAATGGATCCAGCCAAGGTCTCTGCTGTGACTTCATGGCCTTTACCAGAAAACAGGAAGAAGCTTCAGCAGTTCCTCGGGTTTGCCAATTTCTACCGCAAGTTCATCCGAAACTACAGCACCATTGCCTCCCCTCTCACCGCCCTGACTAGTCCCAAAGTGTCATTCTTCTGGACCTCGGCAGCCGACGACGCCTTCAATATCCTAAAGTCACGCTTCACTTCTGCCCCCATCCTTCAGATGCCTGACCCAGATCGGCAGTTCATTGTAGAGGTGGATGCCTCTGATGTCGGTGTTGGCGCTGTGCTCTCTCAACGAGCGGCAGAGGATGGCAAACTCCACCCCTGTGCATTCTTCTCTCGTCGACTTTCGCCATCAGAACAAAATTACGACATCGGCAACCGGGAGCTGCTGGCGGTCAAGCTCGCTCTGGAGGAGTGGCGCCACTGGCTGGAGGGCTCAATAATTCAATTCCTGGTCTGGACCGACCATAAGAATCTTGAGTACATCCGCTCCGCCAAACGGCTGAACCCCAGACAGTCCCGCTGGGCTCTGTTCTTCACCCGCTTCGACTTTACACTGTCTTACCGTCCTGGGTCACGCAATACCAAGCCTGACGCCCTGTCCCGTCAGTTTCAGAGAGACGATACGCACACCAAGGAACCCGTGCCCATCCTGCCTGGTCCCTGTGTTGTTGCGGCCCTAACCTGGGATGTTGAGCAGCAAGTACAGGAGGCTCTCCGCAACCACCCTGGACCCAGTTCATGTCCTGCAGACCGTCTCTTTGTCCCCGAAGAGTTGAGATCCCAGGTCCTACAGTGGGGACACAACTCCCGTCTTGCTTGCCACCCTGGATCCACTCGGACCTGCCATCTACTCACCCAGCGGTTCTGGTGGCCGTCTCTAAAGAAGGACGTTCGAGAGTTTGTTCGTGCCTGTCCCACCTGTAACCAGAACAAGTCTTCCAACCAGCCCCCAGCTGGCCTACTCCAGCCACTACCTGTCCCCTCACGACCTTGGTCACATGTCTCTCTGGACTTTGTTACTGGCCTACCCCCATCTGACGGCATGACTGTCATCCTCACCATTGTGGATCCTTTTAGCAAGATGGCACACTTCGTTCCCCTTCGGAAGCTGCCATCTGCCAAGGAGACCGCCCAGGTGGTTCTAGACCACGCCTTCCGGATACACGGGTTGCCAGGGGATGTCGTCTCGGACCGGGGCCCACAGTTCGCTTCCACCTTCTGGAAGGAGTTCTGCCATCTGCTGGGGGCCACAGTCAGTTTATCCTCTGGATTTCACCCCCAGTCCAATGGCCAGTCGGAGCGAGTAAACCAGGAGCTAGAGAAGGCACTCCGTTGCGTGGCATCTTCCAACCCCCGGGCCTGGGCAAAACAACTGACATGGGTGGAGTATGCACACAACTCTCTCACCTGCTCTGCAACTGGCATGTCACCCTTCCAGTGTGTGTATGGTTACCAACCTCCTCTCTTCACCAGCCAGGAGAGGGAGGTCACCTGTCCATCAGCCCTGGCCTATGCTCGACAATGTCGCCGTACCTGGTCTCAGGCCCGCGCCACACTCCTCAGATCTGCCACCAGCTACGCCATCGGGGCCAACCGTCGGAGGACTCCGGCACCGACCTACCAGGTGGGCCAGAAGGTGTGGTTGTCGGCCAAGGACCTGCCACTCAGAGTTGAGTCACGAAAGCTGGCTCCACGGTTCCTTGGTCCATTCCCCATCCAGAGGATCATCAGCGCAAGTGCTGTCCGGCTCCAACGACCCAGGTCCATGAGAGTGCACCCCACATTTCATGTTTCCAAAATAAAGCCAGTTCACGAGAGCCCGCTGGTTCCGGCTGCACCTCCTCCTCCTCCTCCGCGTCTCGTAGACGGAGGTCTGGTCTACTCCGTCCGGCGACTGCTTCGGTCCAGGCGACGGGGCAGAGGAATTCAGTACCTGGTGGACTGGGCAGGTTACGGCCCAGAGGAGAGGACCTGGGTACCTGCCAGACGGATTGTGGATCGGACTCTCATCTCCGAGTTCCATCGTCAGCATCCTGACCAACCCTCTGTCCGGCGTGGCCGCCCAAGGGGCCCCCAACATGTTACCTGCCCGACACCTGACGCTGGGCCGGACCCGGCACCTGACCTGGATTCTGACCAATCAGAGGAATTCTGACCCTCCTCCGGCTCCCCCTTCCGCCCGCCCGGCTTGGTGACGCTTCTTGGGGACTTCTGGGGCCGTCCCTTAGGGGGGGGGGTTCTGTCATGAGCTCTCTCTCTCTGCCTGGCAACTCACTAATTGTACTCATCAGCTTCACCTGTCTCTGCTCTGCTCCCGTTTACCTGCCAGCTGCAGTGCATTTCCCACTCACCACCTCCAGCATAAAGAGTCCTGCTTTTCAGCTCAGCCTTGTCAGACCATCTGCGAAGTTGCTTCAGTATCGTGCTTCACTGGCTTTACTCCCTGACTCCTGTACAACCCGGACCTGCCTGTAAACCTGCCTGATCTTCTGCCCCGGAAAACCCGACCTGCCTTCGCCCCTGAACCTGCCTGATCTTCTGCCCTGGTAAGCCCGACCTGTCTTCGCCCCTGAACCTGCCTGATCGTCTGCCCCTGAAAACCCGACCTGCCTTCGCCCCTGAACCTGCCTGATCATCTGCCCTGGAGAACCCGACCTGCCTTCTCCTCTGGACCTGTATGATCTTCTGCCCCGGTAAACCGACCTGCCTTTATGCCTGACTACGATCACTGCCTCACCCTGAACTGCACTCCCCTTCCCTCTCTGGAACCCTCAATAAAACTCTTAAAACGTGACGCACTTGTGGTCCTCATCTGTCTGGTCCGTGACAGTGTAAGAGTACTTGCCAGACACTTTTGACATAGTGGCTCTAATTGTTTGAGGAGACAAATCCCAACAGCGCCAAATAAGGTGTACAAAAAATGTCCCAAAGTTTTGATAATCCTGGGTGGACTGTTGAATGCTGGAATGATCGCCAGGTCTTTCTCGTTCAGACCCAGCGACAAGTACACTAAAAACAGGAACAGTTCATCGTCACATGAAGGCATCGGCTCTGGTGGGGAGGCGGGGGGCACAAGTCTTATTGATAATAATGATAACCATTGCCTGGTCATCATAAATATGTTCTCTTAGGTGCTAATTTATAAGAAAGCTGCTTTTAAAAACAAAATGATTAAGTTTGAAATATGACTACCAAGGTGGATCAGCGGCCCGACAGGAGCTGCTGTAAGTAGATGACCGTGTTCCAACACACACGATTTGCCTCATTGCAGGTTGAATCTGTCGCCAAAATGCCTGTAGATGGTGGTTGCTGGCAAGTCTAAAACAGTGAAAGAAAATAATAATTATTATCTTTAAATCAAAGCATAAACCAATTTTAATGTTCAAAGTTTAATTTTGTTGGTAGGGACATGACAGTGGCAGCATACAGGCCTAAATAGTTTGCTGATGTTAGTTAGAATCTATTGCAGCATAATCTGAAATGTAATCACCTGGTACACTATAAACTGCATCTGTACCAGCAATCATTGAGTGAGTACAGATTTTAAACATGTTTTGCCAAGTAATCTCCTTCTTAATAACCTTCATTTTTATGGCTGCCTTTTGATTTTTCATCTGTAGCTCTAAATGTTAAGTGCTAATGCCAATAGTATCTTGTTTTTATTTATTTTCCTTAATGTGAGTCTGTGTTAACAGGGCACCCACGTAAAAGAGTTGCTCTCATTGGTCATCCAGGATAAATACAGATTAATGAATGAATTAATATAAACACCATCTAAGTCATAAGCACAAGGAAGCTAAATATAATAATAACAATATTTCACACGCTGTGTCCAAAGCTGATGGTTCTGGTTTTGCATCATAATTGTGACACTGAAGAAAAAATTCAACATCCATCTCTTCCTCTTCACTTGATTCATGCTCTGGCTGTTGTGTTCTCTCCCAGAACCTTGGTCTGGCTGTCGGCAGAGAGAAGTCATTCCATGCAAACAACACAGGCAGAGCCCCCATTTTCAAAGTGGCTGCTCACCTTGATGACATCTGTGGAGACAAAATGTCTACTACAGACTGTCGTGGTCCTCTTGATTTGCAAATTATCATGTCTCACATTATGTATCCATAGTTTCATCCTTTGGGAAGCGGTGGAAGTTTATCTTCCCTGACATTGCGCATTGAGGTACAGGGCAAAAATCCTAGTTAGATGATCCTGCTTATGGAACTTTTATGGTCTTGACAAAGACATTCTCTTCTTCTCGCTAACGTCAGCTATCAGCTACTCACTCATAACTCCTCTTCAACCGCTTATCCGGGATCAGGTCCGGGGGCAGCAGCCTTAGCAGGGTACCCCAAACATCCCTTTCCTGGGCCACATTAACCAGCTCTAACTGGGGGAAGTGTAGAGATATAGTTTCTCCACCCAGCACTCTTTTGACACTGTACCAGACATCCATGATTTGTTGTAGTCGCTTTTGACAAAAAAAGTTGACAAAAAGATTTCGAAAGATGCCAGATTTAGCGATACTGAGCGGTAGGTCTGAATAACACAGATTTGAGTTGCCTTTGCTTGATTCATTTTGTGATTGTCACAAGTAAGAAATTATAATATTTTTAGGTATATGAGCTATAAGGGCCTATTGAAGAGGAATCTGAACTGTGTTCATGTTGACACTATAATCAGGGGTGTGTCCAGACTTTTTTGACTCGTGTGGCCTGAGTGGGGCACTAACGTCTGCAGGGGTGGCATGTAGTTTATGTGAGTGCAAACAGTAACAATAACATTAAACTCTTAACATTCCAGCTAGCCTTTGGCAGGCCCACATATTTCTTTTTTCAGAAGCTGTAGTGAGCTCAATTATAAATATAGAATGAAGATGTTGTTGAAAGCCCTAGGTCTCTAGTTTGTGGCTGTACAGTTTATATGAAGCTGTGATTATCCTAGCGGTCACAACAGCTCTTGGACAAAAAATGGCCTCACTACAATGAAATGGCTACTATGAGGTCTAACACCATCACACATGAATACAACTGGGCTCATTGAATGTTTGGATAGGATTTACATGGACAAAAATGTAATTTATACTTCACCCGTGGATTCAACATTGCTATGAAATGGGGTTTTCATATAACTTATGTGTACTAGAAAATGAGAAGTTAGTGTCAAATAGTGTAGTTTCTATTATGTCCATGAAGCATTATTATAGTTTCATCATTTTAACAAATATATAAGTTGTGTTGACACAAACACAACAAAGTGAGTTTTATGTTATGACAGCAAAACATTTTTGTGTTTATCATAACTCTGTAACTCATTCTGTAATTATGTGTTTTGTTATGTAAAGTGAACATTGTTTTTTATTGAATTAGAAAATGACAACTTGCCAATTAACATTAAACAACTGAGTAGTTATTTGTACACAAATTTGTAAGTTAAATGAAACATTTTTCACAAGTGATGCCTGTTTGGGTCAAGTGAGCAGAAAGTTTTACTTTTGTGTGGACTTGACGATATCATGCTGTGTCATAAATGGATTGGGGTTTGCAGTGTATGGTACAAGGTGGGTTGTGTGGTTTCCCTTCTGAAAGTCAAAAGCTTTGTTAAACCATTTGCTGTCGGACTTTAATTTAGTGGAATAAAAATGTCACACTAGCAATGGACAATAATTAATCTCATGACCACAAGAAGTCACTTGTCAGGAAAGCATCAACATAAGTAATTTCAAGTTTTTGAATAAACAACCTGATGCTGTCACTTTTCTGGTGAGGACAGTTTTTCTATTTCTTATTATTTATTACATTTTATTTCAGCTTAGTTTAGTGACATCTTCTATGCAAATCCATCTTCATTAACCCATCCTGGCCAAACATTAGCAGAAATGACATGTTCATTTACATACCCATGTATGTGTCCATGTGTTTCAGCTCTTATGTTTGGATTGTCAGAATTGAGAGAAGGCCACATTAAAGATACAGAACAAGGCAACTGAGCATAAACAATGAGGCTTCCAGCGAGCTTTCAGCCCTCCGGCAGGCCCATCTTGTCTCTTCTCCAGGTCCCATAATGAACGGTGGCGCTGACCCTGTCAGCTTGATGAGACTGGCAGCTTAATGCGTTAGAGAACAGGGGGAGGATGGAGGTATATAAATAAATAAGAGACCCACATCAGGGCCCCTCGTTCCATGAAGCCTTCCTAAATGCTAATCATGGCTGATTAATCAGGGCCGTAATTCCTCTGAACCAAAAAGGTTCGCTAGTCAATTGTGCAAAATTAGCCCTTTCTCACGTATGCCGTCACATTTAGTGATGGCAGGGCAGCACATAACAGAAGTGATTCAAGACAGTAGATCACAGCTGAGTCTTGGTGCATGCATTTGGGCCATCTCTCTCTCTCTCTCTCTCTCTCTCTCTCTCTCTCTCTCTCTCTCTCTCTCAGTGCTCCACTTATTCAGTTGTTTCATACAGGAAATTTAGATGAACCTGATCCATTGGCTTTCTGTTTTTGTTGCAGAGTGCTTTGGGGCTGAAGAGAGTGTTTTAACAAAGCAAAGTTCCGTTCAAAAACACTGCTTAATGCACTCACTTCTCTTTCTAATAATTCAGTAACAGTGGGTTTGATTATCTGATGTGTCAGGAGCTGGATTTCATTTGTGTTATCATTTCTTCCACACTGAAAAAAAAAAAGATCAATGTGACTTTATTCTCATTCTCAATCACAACATCCTATTTAAGAGCCAAGACATTTTGAAGCATCTGTTTTCCTGAAGTTGTCTAAAGTTTTGTGGAGATATATTGGGGAAACTAATGATTGCATAAAAATCAAGAAAAAATAGAGATTATCGCTAAAAAGAAATGTAACTTACAAAAAAGTGATTCATGTTGCATTTTTGCTGAAATGAAATAAATGCTTAACATTTTCACAGCCCGCTAATAATGGTCAGTAGGTCTGTAGTGGAGTTATTGTTAAAGCTAAAGTGAAACTGGCAGTATCATCTGAAACTATAATCTAGAGAATCCATTGAGTGGAAGTGAGTAAGTGAGCCTAAAAAAGGCTCACATTAGGCTACCTTTTGGTGAAGGAAAAACAGGCATAGCCATTTTTAAAGGGGTCGCTTGACCTTTGACCTCAAGATATCAGAATGAAAATGGTCTCTCTGAGTGGACAGTCTCTCCATCAGTAAAGACTGTTTTTATGTCTGTGTACATGCATGTGTGTGTGTGTGTGTGTGTGTGTGTGTGTGTGTGTGTGTTAGGGATATCACGATACTACCGATACCTTTCGATTCTAAAATAAAAAACACAGGCACCGTGAGTTTCGGTGCTGTGACTCTTCCGGAACAAGTGGGGGCAGTAAAGAGTGTTCCAGTCATGAAGTAGGAGGTCATATTGAAGTGGAACTCACATGGCATAACAAACCCCATGTGGAGGTGATCTACAGTAATCGCTTCAACTCATTGATAAAAAAGGCACCAAGAGTTGTGTATGGAAGTATTTTGCGAATTGAGGCAGATGACCGTTGAGCATCGGAATCAGAATCAGAAATACTTTAATAATTCCAAGGGGAAATTGTTGAATCCACAGAAGCCACTATGCAAATGATGCTACTGAGGTCAAGGGTGGGACCAAGGGGGCAACGTTCAAAAACGCGACTGACACATTCCCTGAAAAAAAATCGAATTGAATCGTGTAATTTTGCTGGTATTGGCACAGAATACCAAATTTTTGTTATCGTAACCTCTCTAGTGTGTTTGTGACTCCTTACAACACCTTTTCTCTGTTTATGTTATGTGTGCGTGCGCGCGTGCGTGTGTGTGTGTTTGCATGTGAGTTTACCCAGCCATGAATTATCTCAAGGAAGTAAAGCCCACCTAGTACATCAGCAAATTTGATCCACACAACCAACACAGTCTCACTCCCAACGCGTCAAATACTGAAGATTGGTCAGGGCCTTTGGCGTTAGTTACGGACTAAAAAGGTCTCCTTAAACGTACAAACCCGACGCAGAGGGCTTTCAACTCATTCCAATGTAAGCCCGTCCGGGGCGATATTTGAAGCTTAGGGCTATCCTTTAACGTCCACATCTGAAGTTTTGGGCTCTCCTTAAACGTCCATATCTGAAGTTTTGGGAAGTCCTTAAATGAGTTGAAAGCCCCCTGCGTCGGGTTTGAACGTAGGCAGGACGTATTCCTCTTTTCGCATGTGTCCATGGTGCATTGTGGGTCTATTTGATTACATCCTTTTTCATCACTTGACACACGGACTATTGAAGGTAAGTAGCTAGTAATAAATAGTGCTAAAAACTATTTGAGAACGATCGTATGTGTAAATCATTGCATTCTTTGTCCTTTCGCCGCCTATTAATGTAATAGAAACTAGATTATTATCGGCTGTATAATGTTTTAAGAGCTCAGTTAACATTCATTTAACTAAGCAAGCTAGTCAGCTAGCGCGGACAACCGCTAACGTGTTATTAAACTTTGATGATGATTTGTATAAATATCCGTTTTCACGATAGCTAATATTAATTGAAAGAGATCGCTCATCGTTATTGTTTTAGGTGTTTAACGTTATATGCGTTTACACGCTCCCAATTAGTCTTACGTTACATGAAATGGTAAGCTAAAATGATATGTATTTTATATTTAATCTTTTCTTTTAATCAGGCTGTCTAGTTGAGATTCAAATATATTTTTAGACACCCTAGATTACGTAAAGACACGTACAGGTGCAAAGCCAGGTATACATAAGACACGGTAGAGGACAGACAAAACAGGTGTACCGTCAAATATGTGACCCATTTACTATGTTTGTGACTATTTGTGCATGTTTTAAGGAAGAATGCATTTGTTAATATACCACCTAACGTATTTTGTTTTCAATAGACCTTTTCAACGGAATTCCATTGCTAGGCAACAGCCTTGTTCCTTGTTTACTTCCTGACAGCTGGTGTCATTCACATACACTGCAACAGGAAATAAACTAGGACTGTTGTGGAATGTTTAAGTTTACATCTTTGAAAAGGTCTATAGGTATTTCTTAATTCATAACAAGCATTTATTGTTACCTTCTAGAGCCCTCAAGATACTATCACATATACAGTTTTTATAAATTGACTTGGAAAAAAAAACTAATTTGGGCACACAGGTCCTGAGTAGTATTATGCTGTAGCAGTTTTCTTTGAAGGCCAACATGTAAGAGCACTGTGTTTATTGTGTTAATTTATTATTCACTGGTAACACAGCATGCAGTGTTCTCATTTCTTATTTCTGTTTCTGTCTCCAGATGCCTACTCAAAAACAATGCATCACATGCAAGGAAACGATTGGTGTGGCCAGCAAGATGTGTAAGCAGTGCGGGGCCAAGCAGCCTTACAAAAAAAAATTAGAAAATCAAAAGAAGAAATTTGGCCACGATTGGAAACACACAAAAAAAACCTGCAGCATCAACAAAATGTATGATGCAACAAATTTACTGGTAGGTTATTTTTTTTCTTTCAGACAGTTGTCATAAATAATAAGTAATTAATTGCTGATCTTTAGATTTACATTGCTATATTTCTCTTATTTGCTTTTGCAGCAATTTAACACTCATCTTTGTTTTATTGTGCAAGACAATCCTGAATTCTCGATTTACTGTACCACTCCCAATTGTCTTGTCTTGTTGTCTTGTTTTCACTCTACCTAAGGGCGCACTCACACTGCCCTTCCGCACCGGGCCAAAACTGTTTTTTCGGCTAAAGCCTAGTGCGTTTGACCAGTGTGAGTGCAACCGCTCCGGGTATAACTGCGGCCAGTGGGCCGTCCACAGCCCGCCTGAGAGAGGTGGGCTTTTGTAGAGTCCGTTTGAACATGTACGAGCCAAGCACGATGCCTACGGCGGTTCTGACGTCATTTATGTGCGCCTGTTCGGACATAGTAAATAGAAGGATGGACCATGCGCGGACATTTAACAACAACAACAATGACGGTGAAAGGTTCACGTTGGTGTGATGCGGAGGTGGAGTGTTTAATGCAGATTTGGTCGATGAAAATATTCAAAAACAGTCGACAAGACGCACAAAAACTCTGAGGTCTATGGAAAGATTTGTAAACAAAGAGACGCATGGCGATGACGTCAATCAATGCATGTGACATGTGAAGCATTTGCGCGAGGCCCAGGCAGTGTGAGTACAAACAGGCCTGGGGCGCCGGGGGAGAGGGAGGGGGGACAAGTATCCTAAAGCCCGAGGCGCGGTGCGGAAGGACAGTGTGAGTGCGCCCTAAGTCACTGGTGAACAGAGTTATGTACTACTAGATCAGAGCCTGCTGTTATTGCGTATATATAAACACATTGCTATCTATCAATTTTGGATAAAATATCCTGAAAATGAACATTTGCATTGCAGGATTAGAATTCGGAAGTTGTTCCTTAACGCATATCTGACGGTCTTTGATATCTTATAGTGTGGTTTTGACCTGCTCTTTATGAAAAGTGTCCTGAGACTACTTCTGTTATGATTAGATACCATGAATAAAATTTCATTGGATAGTTTGTAGCGTTAGCTGTGTTTTTAGATATTGAAGCATGTGATGCTTCCCTTGTCTCACACTGAATTGGAATAGCTGTGTTTGTTACCAAGGTCTTTTGTTTTTTACATTGCTACTAAAACAGTTTATAGTGACCTCACTCTGAGTCTCAATGTATAGCTTATATGTATAGGTATGAAAGCATAAAATATATTTTTTATGTATTATGACCTTCCATTTATGTATCCAATTTTCTGTCTTGTGATTTTGTGCCAATTTTGTTTCAGCTCCACAATCGACATCCCATCCTCCTTGCCAGCAGAGCTTCAGATGGGTTTACAGCCGAGTGTGTCTGTCCATGGGAAATGGACACAGAAGATGCCAGGAATGCCCTTATTACAATTAAGAGGATTTATGAAAGTCTTCTTAGCGGTAATGTACACAGTGCATGCTATATTTTCAAGACTCCTTTGAAATACTGCCTTTGCAACATATTTCTGCATATAGCAAAGCAAAGTCTTTTTTTCTTCGTTAACATGTGAACAACATGGCTTAGGATGAAAATGCAGACCTGGTTACCCATCAGTCTTTAACTGTGTCCTTCCACAATTTGATGCGGAATAATGAATCTTGATTGATTCCATAGTGGTATTATGTCTCTTTCATTTGGTACTGACATGTTCAGTTTGTACAGCAAACTGTTTTGTGCTCTAATCAAGTGTCACACACTTATTGTTCCTTATATCTTTCTTTCTTTTTTAAGGACCGTGCCGAGGTGTTGGTGCAGTGGCTGCCTTGCTCTGGATGGTGTGTATGTTTTCTTAAGTTTATTTTACTGTAGATGAGGAAAATCCACTAATAAAAATAGTAAAATGTCTTCAACTTTAACTGCAGTTTAATAAGGGTCAGCAAAGTCTGAGGGTCAAGCAAGTCACATAGCAGTCAAATGTTTTGGGCAGTATTGTGCATTGGACTTGAAATAAATTCACAGTATATAACATAATCAAGAAACCCCCTGTGCAATATCACTATAATGTGAAATGATTCAAAATTGTATCACCTTATAAAAGTGAACGCCACAATTTTCTCAGTTTTGGCCTGGTGTCTAATGCAATCTAAGAAAAAAACATTCCTCATAAAACGGCACAAAACTGCAAGATTTAACTTGGCCAAAAACATGAAGAAAAAAAGATTCATACTGGCAATACATTCTTTAGTCAAATGAAACCTAAATTTACAAATTTTTTTCCCCCATACAAATGTCCCATTTACACAGACGTCGACTCTGTGCTGTTGCATCTCTGTGACTAGCTCCAATGCCAGCTCAGGGGTGTAACAGTTCTGTTGCCCCCATTCCTTCTCCATACCTTTCACACAGACGTTGGGGAGTTTTCTTATACACTGTCTAAATATGATATTGAAAAGCTCATTTTCAAAAAAGAATGCATGCATACCTGTATAATCCATGTCTCATTGTAAATAGTACAGTGTCAGTTATATTCTCAAAAATTATGAACAATTTGACAGTAATACTTCTTGCTGTGTTTCTGTCTTACAGTGGGGACAAATGGAAAAACTCCTGGGAGCCGAAAGAAAATGTTTTGCAAAAATAAATGTTTTTAAATCACATATACCAGTTACTGGCTGTGTTCCTTCATATACACTTGATTTCTATGATCGTTCAGAACCTTTCAAGAGCGAATTGTAGTAGTTGCAGTTTCCCAAAAACAACAAAACATTTTGTGTTATTTTTACTGTTGGCAAATTTAGTGTTCAGTCACCATCTTAAAAGCATGAGAAATAGAATGATTTACTGAAAAAAGGTGGATGTAAAACAATTATTTTTTGGCTTATTCCCTCACCTTTTCTTAAAGCAGAAATATTTTTCCATCCCCTGGGTTTCTTTCTATGTAATATGTATTTGTACGCTGAAGACAATACCCAGACAAAGGGAAGAGTACATCCTGTTCACACAGCTAAACATAAACTTGTATAAAATGTATTCACAATCACCATGATCTACAGGCACCTTATCGATTCATCTGAAATGCTCATTCTTGGCCGGTGTAATAACACCCATAAGGATAAGGTAAGAAGATGCCAGAGAGGGATAACGTTTTTATCGTAGAATCACTTAGCTTAGACTCATAATTGTTGTCCTTTACTAAGTAAATAATTGGGCTTTTGTTTTTGAATACATTTATGACTTGACATGGGTTTTAAATCATCCTGCAGTCCCATTGGAGAACCGAGGACCCGCCTCCCGGAAGCATTTTTTTCAACAATCTCCTGATAAAGAGTCCTGAATAACTTCACAATACGATGGGTTAATGCAATGGCCATCGATTATAATTATTTCTTTCGGATCTGAGAAATATAGTTTTATTTTGTAAGTTTTGGATAACGGAAGGCTACGTTTTTACCCCCAGCCACCGTTGCGCTTGTTTGGCTTGTGTTAAAGGCGGAAGTGGTGTGTTCGAATACTATTATGAGCTGTCCGCCGGGGATGGGCTGCATTCCAACTCAAATTGCCGCCGCTCAGCGTGGTGTGTTCGAATACTATTTTGAGCTGTCCGCCGTGGATGGGCTGCATTCCACTCAAAATACCGCCGGTCAGCGTCACTAGCTCTGTTGATGAGACATTTTATAGCCAGTGATTGTAAAATATGAAGTGGCTCATTTATATAGTTTAATATTATATTTTTAAGAATATATGGCTGATTATATTTAAAATAAAATCGTATTTCGTATGTGTCTTCCTCAATTAATATTGAACAACATACGAATCAGAATGGGTTTTTATTATCATATTGTCATATTAAAAGGAAAAAGACCAAAAAATAAATAAAAGGTAAATACTAAATAATAGATAACAGGCTATAGACATTGGAATGTAATTCCCGTGCAAGGCAACAGCCTTGGTCCTTGTTAACTTCCCCAAATTTCTGTCCTGGAGAGCCACTGTCCTGCATGTTTAAGTTTCTCCCTGGTCCAACACACCTGATTCTAATGATGCGCTCGTTATCAAGCAGCTGAAGCTTGTCACAGGTTTGAAAATCATATAATCTATATATGTAATAATATGTTGCTGAGGATATTTGATCTACATCATCAAATAAAGCACTGTGTTTGTGTGTGTGTGTGTGTGTGTGTGTGTGTGTGTGTGTGTGTGTGTGTGTGTGTGTGTGTGAGTGAGTGAGTGAGTGAGTGAGTCTGTGTGTGTGTGTGTGTGCGCGCGCGTGCGGCATTTGTGCGTCATACATAAAACATCATTCTTACTGCTTGCATTGGCTAATAATAACATATACACAGTGAATATTGTGATATATGAAGGTGACTCATGTCAGTCAACAAAGAAACAAACAAAGAATGAAGGAAACAAACAAACAAACAAACTTTTATGTGTAGAGTCTTCAAAGTGCTGTCTGGATGTAGGGTTTGGATGACCTGAGTCCATGACATGAAAACATTCAAACTTTGCTGTAGAGCTAAACCAAATACATCATTGGAAAGGTCTCGACCTGGGGAGTAATAATATGTTAGTATTAATATTCTACATGGCTCTGGTTTTGAAATAATGAACTTTGAACCTTGACCTCAGGGCCTGTTTGAGGGCTTATAATTCTGCAATAAAAAGAAATACAGAAATGGGACCAACCGTTATAGAGAGCTCTTGACCCCAGCTATAACATGAGTACAATCAACAATTTTGGGTTTTGTCAATTATGGGTCAAATTAATTTTCACCTATGGAATAATTTGATTTTAAAAATCTGATTACATCAATGTGTTAACTATGCCCTTAAACTCCTCAATGTATTCTCATTTCAACATTTACAACTTCCAATTCTATGAAAAATACAACCTTAATTAAAGAACTACAACTCCAATGAGCCGCGCAATAACGCTAAGTACTGCTATCTGCCATAGTTGTAGTTTTCTGTAGTTCTTCCGGTTTGTAAATAAATGGGTTCACAAAAAAAGATATCTATATATATATATATATATATATATATATATATATGTATATATTACATATATCATATATCTAGAACAGCTGGATTAGTATTGAGATTACATAAAGATGATCTATGTCAACAAAAAGTGAAGATGTATTCTTGAAATAGGTATGCAGTTTTCTGGTTTGCAAAAAGCGTAGTAAATAATGTGCCGTATACTTTAAATATTGAATATAGCCTCACTCCCGTTTTCTCTTCATATATATGGTCTTTATGTTAAGAAACAGTTCAGATGCTAAGTGTTTGAACAACAATATTTATTAGTTTTAAGTAAATTAGGGTTTGCATGCAGCGGACTGGCTCCGTCTCTATAGCCACTTCCGGCTTCCGCAGCGTGCGTGGCAACCACCATAGCAACAATAGAAAACGATGCATCTGTGGATTCCAACTATTTGTTCGCTTTGTAATAACTCATAAATAATATATCATAAACATTCACTAGACAAAGCTGTAGATAAGACATTTATTTGTGAGGCTTAATTCTTCATGTCTACATTGTTATTACATACAAAATACAATATTTTTAAAGATTATCTCCAGACATGTTAGATGTATGAAAAAAACTCGTTTGTAATAACAGTAATGTTTGAATGAGCCACCGGTATACTGGATGAACCAGAACACCATGGCACAATTTGTGACACGAATAATGTTACATATCAAAACGCTATGTTTTTATATTCTATGTACTCACATTAGAATATGCCACTCTCATGCAAAATAAAACACATCCCACTGTGATATACTGTAAAACTTACAGAACCTTTAAAATATTTAAACAAATAATTGGTCACACTGTCCAGAACTAGGCACTATATAAATGCAGCCATTTACTGAACTTCCACGAGTAACAAGTACAGCACTCTGACCAAAACTGAGCACATCTTTCGTCACCTGTTATGTAAACTTTATACAACAGTTAGTTTCCAGCTTACACAAAGTATCAAGCTATTGCACAGACAAATGGTTATGTGTTGCTTAGCCACAGTCCAGTTCCAGTCTGGTGCTTTGTAGAAAGGATGTATAAAAGCAATATCACACGAGAGGGAGTGATGCTGTGCTGAACATCATCACAGCTGTGAATATTCAAAAAG
This sequence comes from Echiichthys vipera, assembly GCF_963691815.1. Taxonomy (NCBI): domain Eukaryota; kingdom Metazoa; phylum Chordata; class Actinopteri; order Perciformes; family Trachinidae; genus Echiichthys; species Echiichthys vipera. The sequence goes on from NC_139826.1 coordinate 7,514,758, forward strand.
GCACACGGCCTGCGGCCTTATGTCCACAACTGAATCACAGCCTCAAAGGCTTTACATTTCTTCCTCTGAAATATCTGGAGTGCTGTTGTCCTCCTGGTCACTGTCCTCTTCAACGTCCTCATTGTCTTCCTCCAACATGAAAAAGGAGGGTTCAGTGTCAAAATGGGTGTAAGTGCTGGTGACTGCGCTCAGTTTCTGCTGCAGAATGTGCAGCTTGTGCAGCAGACAACAGAGCAGCCCCCTGTATCCCTTTTCTCTCAGCTCTCTGGGAGGTGCTAAAATAAAATGTAAAAAAAATAAAATAACAATAATCAGATAGAAAATGAGGCAACTCTTTATGAACATTAAAATGCAGATTGTCTGCCCAGCTCTGAGACTGTACTACTACATACCATACTATGTTTCGTGATATTCTCTTGAGTGTGACGAAGGAGGCTGTATACTTTGTCCAAGGCCTTTCTCAGGTACTGGCAATGCTGGGTCATCTCCTTCACAATTATAACTTTTTCCTCTTCCATAGGCCTGACCAGCATAACCTGGTCAAAAAGTCGCCTCTTCAGGCGAAGACTCACCACTGTTTTGAAAAAGAGAACAGATGGGACAAAAGTAAAACACTTAAGCCCCTTTCACATATACACTGCAAACATAAAATGATCTAGACAATCAGTATGTGAAAACACAAATATTTGATCCAGTCAGACTGGACATCAAGTGGAATTTACCTGGCCAGCTCCCAAGTACTACTACTATGAGCTACATGTCTCTTTTGAAAAACAGAAACAAGCAAAATTGACCATAAAAAATAGTATTGTAAAACATATAGCGAAATGTACCATAACACATACCAGTGGCTGCCCACTGCTGGACGTCACACACCCATTCCTCCGTGTCCTCCAGAGAGATGTTGAGCTCCTGCTTGAGACTCTCAAGATTAGCTCCTTCGATTTCTGCTCTCTGTTTAGTCCATTTAGAATGTTTAAAAAAAAACAAAAAACATAGATAAGTCATGGTGTGATCCGTAAAAAGGTATGTTAACATAGGGCATTAGAGATAAGAGAATAAAGATGTTTTCACATTTAAACACAGAATAATGTCAGAGAATCAGGTCTGGAGATAGTCCCGAGTTTCTCTTTCACACATGCAGCACACACTTAGATGTGTTCACACTTAATGTAACTACTTAGTTTGGTTTAGGCAAGGGGAGCGTGCAGCTGTATTCACACATGTGCACACTCTGGAATTACCCAGTCTTTGCACTATTAAGCTGGGAGGGTAAACTCCATTTGATGCCCGGTCCGACTGAATCCGATATTTGTGTACACACACAGCTGAACCAGGAAATGTTCAGATAGTTTCAGGTTTGCAGTGCATGTGTGACAGGGGCTTAAGATGTAGGACAACTATCTAGTGGAATGTAATACACCAAAAATATTTCATAGTATCAGAAAAAATGTTATTTTAAAAAAAGGGGACAATATCAGTGAGTGTATCTCTAATCATGATTGAAAAACCTAAATGACAACATGCAAAACATTCAAGCACAAATTGATGAGGATATTCTTAAAGGTATGTCCTCAAAAGAGACTATGTGCCTCATGAAACAATTATTTCCTTGTTATAACAAAGGCTATTTTATGGTGAAAGAATGCAATACGTATATAAGAATGCTAATTGGATAGAAAGGACATTGAGTTGTTTGCTGCAGTCATTTGATGTCAAAAACACTTAATGGTGATTTTTGTGAGTTGTCATGATGACAACACACGCCAGTGGGGCCGTCAAGTGTGCCACAGCTAGTTGGGAGGATGTTCTTCAGAGGAAGGTGTGAGGAGAAGGGACTGTTAAACTCAGTAGCAGTGAGTCAGTGGACCATAAGCCCATTGTTCTGCTCATTTTTTGTAGCCAATGCAGCACAAAAACACAGCGATCCAGCAAGCCAGCAGCCAACCAGCATATGGCTCTGCCATGCCTCCACACCACACCAGTCACAGGACATGAGCTGAACAAAGTTGTCACTCCTTTAACCTGTGATGCCAGTATTCAAGCCCACAGAAAGTAACCATGAAATGACAAATGTTAACTTGCAGTAAAGACTTCTTACTTTGAAAAATCTTTTTGCCAGGGTCTTGTGCAGACTCTCTGTCTTCCTGTTGTTCCATCCCATGGCAAGCACAGTTATCATCTCTGCTCTGCCTGTAAAAAAAATATCCACACACACAAAACCCCCCAGCAAATATCAAAATTCAGAAAAATTTTACAATCTGGTACCGTGTCAAGCGTACCCTTTTCTGACTACACACCAACCAGCATCAGCTGTTTTACATTGCTGACAGCAATGTGGAGTAACAGTCTCTGCGCCCAATTTCGAATTCAAGAGCTCTGGCATTGCAGCTCTGAATTCTTTTTCAGACATTAACTGTTTTCTTGTCCATGCTGACATTGTGGGTGTCTGCTCCACTTAAGTCTCTGAAGATGATGATCTAAAATAATAAAACACAAAAATTGATGTAAAGGACAGTGTATTTAAAGACAGAAAAGTCCTTTCCATAATGGCTTTGTTACTGCACGTGCATAAAAAAATCAGATGTCAATATGTGTACCAAGACTTAGGACATCTTGAGGAATGTCATCTGTCAGCAACTCCTCCACTTCTGGGGGCTTCCTAGCCACACGGTTTAACTATAAACACAAAACATAATGCAAGAAACATTACTGCTGACCAACTTGTGATTAACAGTAGAACTGTATTATATTTTACTGACCAGATCGATTCTTCCTAAAGTGTTGAGCTATAATGTTCCCATTCTTGTCCCTCTTCCTCAAGGTAACTCTGGAAACTTTAGTCCCTTTGTTTTCTTTTCTTTTCCAGATGCCATTTTAGATGAGAGAGAGAGAGAGAGAGAGAGAGAGAGAGAGAGAGAGAGAGAAGAAACTAACAAACAGAAGACCAAACAAAGGCTACAGTCAAAGTAAAGACAAAGAGACAAAATGACAAAGCAAAAGCTCAGAAAATTAAATTAGTGTAACAGGGAGAAGGATTAAGAAAATGGCTCTTAAAAGAACCGTTGGATTTGGGATATATGAAGAGAGTTTTTTTTATTATAAAAAAAATGAAGCAGGATTAGTTGCACTTCCATAAATGTTACTTATTGCCACTAAAAATAAAAATTTAGCAAAATGTAAAGTAAATAATCAAAAGAATAAAAAGAGAAATAAAACGTGTGCCTACAAAAGTTAAGAGTACACTAACACTAATTAAAACCATCAGGGCTCTGTATTTGAGAAATGATTAAGTATCAAAATGCGCTCTCTAAGTTCTTACAGTGCATTTTCACCTGTTTATTACCAAAATAAATAGTTAACAGATGTCCTAATACTGACGGAAATACACAAAATCACATAAGGTAGCATTTTTTTGTCAAGATAGCATAAATAAAAAGCGTGTTAGCATGTGCGCTAACCTTAGCGCCTTACTGATAGTTAACATACGACCTCCGTGGCATTCCCAACTGAGTTGTAACTTAAACGTCAAACTGAACTAACTTACTTACACATGATTTGGAGACAATCACCGTGATAGCTCACGCACAGAACACAACATGACCACATAAATTGAGTACACAAACGGACTTACCAATGCTACGGCGTCCAGTGAAACGTGAATGCCACGCCTCCTTCTGGCGCATCACATTTTATTGGTGCCAAAGGTTAAAGGGTAGGCGATGAAGACATACCCAACACACCGTTTATTGTAGTTGTGTACACGACCGCTAAACTCGAAACGTGCCTATGGGTCGTAATAAGCTCCTTGATCAAACAACCTATGTGGTCGTTTTTGGGTGGAGGACAGGCTGCTTACATTGGAATGAGTTGAAAGCCCCCTGCGTCGGGTTTGTAGGTTTAAGGAGCGCTCCGATGAGCGCCCCGAAGAGCGCCCCGAGGAGCGTTCCTCGAGCTTCAAATATCGGCGCGGACGGGCTTACATTGGAATGAGTTAAAAGCCCCCTGCGTCGGGTTTATACGTTTAAAGACTGCCCTGAGCTTTAAATATGGACGTTTAAGGAGAGCCCAAAACTTCAGATATGGACGTTAAAGGATAGCCCTAAGCTTCAAATATCGCCTCGGACGGGCTTACATTGGAATGAGTTGAAAGCCCTCTGCGTCGGGTTTGTACGTTTAAGGAGACCTTTTTAGTCCGTAACTAACGCCAAAGGCCCTGACCAATCTTCAGTATTTGAAGCGTTGGGAGTGAGACTGTGTTGACACAACACATGCCTCGCCACCCCTTGATATCACAGTCTGGTCACCGCAGACCTGCCTCCACACATACACTCATTCTCACACACACACACACACACACGCACACGCACACACACACACACACACACACACACACACACACACACACACACACACACACACACACACACACAGACACACTAACCCAGCCTAGCATAGTGGAGAATTAAAGACCTAAGCACTCATAAATCAGCAGGCCCGCTGATCTTTCTTCTTCCTGGAGACAGACAGACCGACAGAGACATTGGTGGGGGTGGTGTGTGGAGGGGATCATGTTGGTGTATAGGGGAGAGGGAGGAGGAGAGACACAAAAAGGAGGTGGTTTTAAATCTCCTACAGGTGTTCTAGGGCTTGTAAGTTAGGCCGACAGAGAGACGAGAGAAAGGGAAAACACCTCTACACATGGTGTTTATACAATCCATGATGAGTGGAGAAAGCAAAGCAGGAAACAGTGGTTGAGTCTACTTCTTACTACTGCTGCTGATACTGTACTTAAACTCACATGGAAAAAAAATTAGCCTCTGGTTACTGGAAGTATAAAAACAGGATTGATTAAAAAATTCCATTAGCCGCAATACCAGGTACAGTAAGGGGCCTTGATCACACTAGAGATATATTCCAACACATGGGGAAAATGGATTCTAAACTTCCTTTAAATATCCTGTTGTAGTGCCACACTCAGATTCAGAATCAGAAATACTTTCATAATCCCAGGGGGAAAAAGTTGCCACCACTACTTGTGACTTGACTTTGACTTTACTGTTGGTGTGACCCTTGACTTATTTGAGACCAGATTCCCTAAAGAAATGCACTGTATCGAAGCAATACCATCAACTCTCAGGTTTTGAGCCAGTAAGCATTAAAACATGACTCTCCGCTGACCAGCCTTGCACAGCTACACAGTAAATGCATTTATGTAATTATTAGATCTTTGCATTTACGATACATTCAATTCAATTCAATTCAATTTTATTCATAGTGTCAAATCATAACAAAAGTTATCTCAGGACACTTTACAGAGTAGGTAAAGACCACACTCAATGACTTATTTATGATTTACATAGACCCAACAATTCCTCTGTAGAGTACAGTGGCAACGAAAACCTTCCCTATAACAGGCAGGAACGTCAGACAGACCCAGCTCTGTGGAGGACGGCCATCTGTCTTGACCGGTTGGGGAGGAAGAAAAGGAGAGAGAAAGAGAGAAAAGACACACAGATGGACAGGGAGAGACAGACAGACACACTTCCAGAGATGCAAGCAAAGCCTAACAGTAACTATAATATTTATAGTAATGTGAATATGACGTATACGTTAAGACAGTTAATACAACAGAATAGTAGAAACAAGCACAGCTAAGGTGACAGAATATGAAAATGATAATAATTATGGTGGCAAACATGATCAATGATGAGTAGTGGCAATAGCAGCTACAATACAGCTACAAATTTTATAGTTTATTAAACTAGTGATAGTATATATGAGTAACAGTGACAATAGCAGCAGGAAGCGTCATGTAGGACCACGGCAGCAAGCACCACCACGATCAGCAGAGACCTGCGAGACGACAAAGCACAAACAGCTCCGGGGAAGAAGCTGAATCAGTAACATGCATTGATGGGACATGAATGATTCAGACAGAGAGGAGAGAAGCTCAGAGTATCAGGAAAAGTATTATCCCCCGGCAGACTAGGCCTATAGCAGCATCATTAAGCAGAATAAAGTCTCATCGTAAGCCCTAGCTGTAAGCTTTATCAAAAAGGAAAGTTTTAAGTTTACTCTTAAATAAGGGGACAGTGTCTGCCTCCCGAATAACATTTGGGAGTTGGTTCCACAGGAGAGGAGCTTGGTAGCTGAAGGCTCTGCCTCCCATTCTACTTTTGGAGACTCTAGGAACGACGAGTAGCCCTGCATTCTCAGAGCGCAGAGATCTAGTTGGGTGATACGGTACTATGAGCTCTTTAAGATACGACGGAGCCTGACCAATAAGAGCTTTGTACGTAAGGAGAAGGATTTTAAATTCTATTCTAGATTTTACAGGTAGCCAGTGCAGAGAAGCTAATACAGGAGAAATATGTTCTCTTCTATTTGTTTTAGTTAGTACACGAGCTGCAGCATTTTGGACTAACTGGAGACTCTTAACAGACTTATTGGAGCAGCCTGATAATAAGGAATTGCAATAGTCCAGCCTAGAAGTAACAAATGCATGAACAAGTTTCTCTGCATCTTTCTGAGACACAATGTTCCTAATTTTTGCAATATTACGCAGGTGAAAATATGCAGTCCTTGTCGTTAGTTTTATGTGAGAATCGAAGGACATATCCTGATCAAAAATAACACCCAGATTCCTTACTGTGGTGCTGGAGGACAACACAACATCATCCAGAGTAACAATGTCTTTAGCTATTGAGTTTCGGAGGCCTTTGGGGCCAAGTACAATAATTTCAGTTTTGTCTGAGTTTAACATCAGGAAATTGCAGGTCATCCAGCTTTTTATTTCCTTAATGCACATTTGAAGTTTATCTAACTGATGGGTTTCTTCTGGTTTGATCGACAAATATAATTGTGTATCATCAGCATAACAATGAAAATGTATGGAGTGCTTCCTTATAATAATTCCTAAGGGAAGCATATATAAGGTGAAAAGAATCGGTCCAAGGACAGAACCCTGTGGGACTCCGTGACTAACTTTAGTGTTCATGGAGGATTTGTCATTAACATGTACAAACTGAGATCTATCTGATAGATATGACTTAAACCAGCTCAGTGCGGTTCCTTTAATGCCGATCAGATGCTCTAGTCTGTGTAGCAGGATGTGATGGTCAATAGTGTCGAAGGCAGCACTAAGATCTAGTAAGACAAGTACAGAGACAAGTCCTTTGTCTGAAGCTATTAGAAGGTCGTTAGTAATTTTCACCAGTGCTGTCTCAGTGCTATGATTTGCTCTAAATCCTGACTGGAAATCCTCAAATAACTCATTATTATGTAAAAAGTCGCACAACTGATCTACTACATGATCTTAGTTATGTGAAAACATAATTGGTGCAGCCTTGAAGAGAACATTTTCAAATCCGATGCCTTGCTCAGCATTCACAGGTATGAAAGTTATCTTTACCAGGACTTCACTTGAACTTCTCTTGATGATCTGGTGGTGTGTTCGCATTGTCCCTGTTTCGTACGGATTGTGCGCTATTACATACAAAGTCGATGCAAAGATGCAAATTTGCGACCGGCACCACAAATGAGGTAATGCAGTGAAAAGAAAATCCACATCATTTTTGTATCTCAGAGAGCTAAAGCATTTCGACTTGAGTAGAAGCGCGCAGATTATGTATGTGGGCTGCAGCAGCTGTTTTACCTGCTTTGGGACGGTTTGAACAACATGAGAATAATCTTGGACTTGAAACAATTTAAAAATTGACATGGACCTGTCTTAAATGACTTGAGATTTGATTTAGAATGGTCTCAAATTAACAAATTACTTAAGACTTGACTTGTCCTATTTCAAATTATATGAGACTTAACAATACCGAGACATACAGAAGAAAAACATCCAAAACAATCAACTAGCAAGTCATTTAGTTTTTGGGGACGTCTGTTGGTGGTGTTTGTTTTCCTGGATCAACTGTTGAGGCTTAAGCTTCAGTTGTTGGTGTTCCTTTCTTTATCTCCATTTTCTGAACATCACTGCTCATTCCAAATTCTACTTATTCCAAGCAAGCCATGAATATAGAGGTTGTGACGTTAAAGCCTCAGCCCACCTCACTGACCCTGCACCCCCCTGCTTACGCCTGATCTCAACCGTACTCTCCTGAAACAAATATCATCTGCCTCGTTTGCCAAAAACAACCTTGTCTGTCCACTTGTCTTCGAATGTGTCTGAGAGTGAGGGAGAATTAGAAGCATCTTGTTCTCTTGTTCTTGTCTGTCTACTGCTCGGGCTGTGAGCTGACAGCACAGTAGCCTGGTACATGACATGTATGCATTCCTAGTTCCTCCGCTGTTATTAGCACAATGCAAGGTAGCTGGCGTCAGCCTTGTATGGTAACGCTCGGTTCACTTCGAAGTATAACTGACAGAAAGCAACTGGATGTATTTATGGTTCGGAAGACAGTAGAGAGGGACACAGGGGAGAGAAAGGGAAAATATGAGACAAAAACAGGGAAATAGCTACAAAGGAAAAAAGGAAAGGGAAGGAAAGGGGTGAGATATACAGCTTACAGTGTGAGGCAAAAGGATTAAGGGGATGGGAGAGTCACAAATGATTGATGGAAGAATGTTGAAACAGAACAAATTGAACGACAGACAAGGCAAGGAGAGAGGAGGAGAAGAAGGGAGGGCGGTCACATGCTTCTCGTCATATGTCCGATAATTAAAAATCAGATTCATTGGCATGCGTCAACACTCTCTTCCTCTCCCTTATTCTCTACCTCACTCTGCCCTAACAATTCCCCAGGCTAAAGTTTACTTGACAAGGAAAGATGATGGGAAACAAAGAACATTGTCTTTCCATGCCCATGTCACTCTCTTTCCCCACCCTCCATCTCCCTTCATTGTTATGAACAGATATGTCTGTCAGCTGCTACCGTGGCAACCAGTGCAGGTGGGAAGCAGGTCACTTCTGATGCTTGATGGCCACCCAGCTGACAAGGATAATGAGGGGAGGGAGGGTGACGTTATAGTGTTAGACTAGTTTTGGTACATAAGGTTTGGTGTATCATCATGTTGGAAATACAATAAAATGTTATACTGCTGTTATTTACTGCTTCTTCCTCATTACACCCTTTAAAAAAGAGTTTATAAGTTTTGAGTTATTCCTTTATTAAAAGTTAAAAAATCTACCAATAATTTACCCATTCACGCATACATTCATAAACTGGTGGCACAGGCTGCCTTACACGATGCCACCTGCTCATGATGATCCAAAGTAATTCTCATTTACCGATGGCACAGCCTTTGGGCGCAATTTGGGGTTCAGTATCTTACCTAAAGACACTTTGACATATGAACTGAAGGAGATGCAGATCTTCTGAATAGTGGGCAACCAGCTTTACCTTCTGGGTGAATTGCATTACCTTGTGCTTGCTTTGTATACAAGTGCAATAGCTGCAGGTACAAAAGTAGTTCTGCAGATCTTTGCTCTCCACCTCGCGACCACAAATTGACCGCCAGAGGAACAGCCCTGAATAATAGAGCTTGCCTTGCAACTGTGAGGACTAAAGACCTGATAGGTTGAGTTGATGCTCATCTATAAGGTTGCTAACTCAACTGATGATTTGGTTCAGATAATTTTAGCTTTTCAGAGTCATGTTACCAAACCAGTACACACGAGACAAAGACAATATTGATTCAATAAAAGTCTGATAAAAGAGTGAATCAATGTGAAAACAGGGTTGATTATGAAGCAGGTTGAGGTGCAACATAAATATTGTGAAAGTATCAAGACGCTCAATCCACAGAGAAACTGTGCCTTTACACAAGCGTTCAGGTCTTTCTTACAGTTGTGATGTCACAGCTATGCTATACAGTCCCGTTACAGTCATGCTGCAATGACAGTGCAAAAACCGTGTCAGTGCAGATGACCCACAAAAACTGACCAATCAGACCCGACTAGGCTTTTTTGAGGATGGGGCCTTAAAGAGACAGGCGTTAAGTGTTTCGGACAGAGGGTGAATACAGGTATATTCAGATAGACATGTAACCCCTCTTTGCCTGATAAGGCTACAAGTTATAGTAGGTTTCAGTTTCAGTTCACAGGTGGAACCAGTTACCAAAATTCTAGGGAAATGCCCATAGAGTCCAGGGTGGAACATCAACATCAAACACACTCAATATATAAAATGATATTCTCGGTCATCAACAAGAACAGTATGACAACAATGCTTTTTAATTGAATATGAAAAATAATAAAATATCCGCCAAATAAAATAAAATAAAAAATTCCGTCCTTTGTTGTTGTATTGTCTTTTTTTTGTTATGAACTCAGTGTTTTGTTTTGTTTTTTCGTTGGGGCCCTTTAACAGTTGTAAGTATACTACCCCACTGCAGGTTTGGGAGGTAAGTTCAATTGTCCTTTTTTCCTCTGTTCCAGCTCGCCATCTGGTTCTCTAGATCTGTCAATCCAGTGGGTGTCTGAGAAGCCGCCTGGTGGCTATCGAGTGCTGGTATCAGCCCATAAAATCAGCCCATAAAATCTTAGATATAATATAAACATATACATAAATATGACCTACATATAAATTTAAATAAACTTACACCAAATATTTACTCTCAATTTTCCTTATAGGTCTCACTTTGCCAGTGTAAATCAAAACAGTCAGATAACTCAAAAACCTTTTAGGGGGCGGGCGGTTAGAGCAGTTGCCCCATGTAGGCTGAAGGTCCTCGAGGCAGCTGCCGCGGGTTTGACTCTGACCTGCGGCCCTTTGCTGCATGTCTCCCCCCCTCTCTCTCACCCAATTTCATAACTGTCTTCTGTAATAAAAACGCTTCAAAGACAGCCAAAAAATGATCTTTAAAAAACCTTCAACCTTCAATCTGTTATCTGGATAAAATTATGAAATAAACATACACACACAGTGCACACACGATAGCTCTGTTGTAAGCTGAGTTTAATACAACTTCACATTGGCTGCAACCCCAGTGGCTAACACACAAGGTATTAAAAGAACATTTAGCAGCTAAATTAGCACGGTGTCTAACACCACCTTTACGTGACGCTCTTATATACGCTCTCAATAAATGCACTGCTGGGCAGGTAACATCAACCAAGGACTCTGTGGAGTCAGTTTGCGGCAAATTCCCACTATTTCACTCTGTTTTAACCACTTCTGGATATTTTTTTCAGGCAATGCATTCCTCATGCAGCCGGACATTGTGGTCTATCCTGCAATTCTATCTTCAAGAGCGCTTTCTACTCTGTGCGGCGCAGTTAACCCTATAAATGCCAGATATCTCTCTCACACACTTATTCAGACTAAGTGACGGACCTGTACTCCTTTTTCTTTTAATTGTCTGTATATCTGTTTAATATTTTTGTTGTTAAATATGTTGTGTGTATAGCTGGAGTTTGAAACAAAAACAATTTCCCCCTGGGATATTAGAGTATTTCTGATTCTGAATTTTTCCAGAGGTCACTACCAAAATGACTATAACGATTTCCACTTAATATTTCATTTGTAATGTAATTATAATGCAATTTGACCTATTTGTAATATGTAGTATGCAATTTTTCTTTAACTTTGCATGCTTCTGTAGAAAAATCCATCGGCATAGTTTAAAATGCAGGCTTGCAACAAAAGTTCCCGATCAAATTAAAGTGAGTTGTTTCCTTAGTCACAGTAGTTCAGAGCCTATAAACAGGTATTTCTTACCTATTCTCAAATTACTCCTCAATGAATTGTGCAGCCAACCACCACATAAATACACGCCATTAAGCACGCAAGAATTTTGTGATCCCATTAGCATTCTTCCTGCGTACAAGCTAATTGGGTTTTCCATTAGAATACACTGGGTCCGGTGCTAATGAGTAGAAAAGGTAGTGCCACAGAGAGGTTTTTTTTTAATTTACGCAATGCAGTAATCTTCCAAGCATTTTCACAAAGCATAGTTGTTATTAAGACAAATTCATAGACAGCGTCAAAACACAGGAGGGAGATTCAGGGGGCAAGAAACGCTCAAGTCTGTGTTTCCGACCATTGTGGTGTTATAAATGCACTTAAAAAAAAAAAAATCTCTATATCTACTTGGTGCTACCTGAAGTTTGTAGTCCACAGTGACAGCAGACTTTCTGTTTAGTGGCAATATTATGCTGTCTCTCTTTCTCTCTCTCTCTCTCTCTCTCTCTCTCTCTCTCTCTCTCTCTCTCTCTCTCTCTCTCTCTCTCCCTCTCAAACACACACGCACAAACACACACACACAAACACACACACCTTGCCGGACCCGCAAAGTGTGATGAAATGACAGCAAGCTCAGGGCTGTCTCTGTTCCTCACTGATGTGAGAGAGAGAATGTTGGATTGTGTGTGCACGAGCATATGTGTGTGCGTGTGTGTGTGTGTGTGTGTGTGTGTGTGTGTGTGTGAAAGAGAGAGGAGCGCTGAGGCCTGGGCAGATGACACTTCCATGGCCCAGTGAGACAGGCGTAGCTAGACAGGCGTCAGAAAACACTCAGTCCCCTTCAGCGTCCGAAAACACTTGACACACACACACACACACACAGGTGTCCATGCACAGGCACACACACACACACACACACACACACACACACACACACACACACATACATGCATGACTGGACACCTGCAAGCTTACATCTACACATTCATGCACACAGATTGACACTGTGAGATATCCAAACATGTGTATGTATGATGAAGTTCTGTTAATCAGAAGAAATCAGAAAACCCCAGTTTTGATGGCCTAAAATATGCCAAACTGTTTTTACAGTATGTCATGTTACTCTGCAGAATGTGTATGTGTGTGTGTGTTTCAAGCTTACTGCTTTACCTCTGAGACCAACAGGTTCTGTTAAGCTCTCTCCCTCTCAATCCCTCCTCTTTTTATTGCTCCTTCTCACTCTCTTTACTATCCCCTCTCTACTTTCCAGTTTCCTACCCCCATACAGTGTTCTGCATAATGAACCTGAATCATTTTGGGCTCCATCCTGGAGGTCAGGGGGGCATGTGAAGCTGGGCGGAGGATGAAGAAAGTAGAGGCATGTGGAGCAGGGGTGAGAGCAGAGGAGTAGAAGAGAAGAAGAGGAAAGTAATAGAAAAGAGACGAGGATAGGAAAGAATGACGGAGGAAAGGAGACATGTAGACATGAGTTGCAAGAATGGCTGAATTCAAAAATTACAATTAAGCCACACTTGCAGACTTAGGGAATCTACAAGAGAGTAAGAATGCCTTAGGCTGACCAATTCCAAAAGCCATTAAATCAACAAGTGCACTTTGTGCAGACTTTCAAAGAGTCCACTGTGAGACTGCTTTACATTTAGCTCTCTTCCATCAAGCAAAATTGATGCAGCAAAACCAGAGATATCCTCTTACTTTAGAACATGTGTTCTTCCTTGCCAAACCCTTACTCTAACCACAATGCCACTTGGTCATGGACAGTTTAGGCGGATATTCAGGGCCGTGTGCGGTTACCCAAGTCTTGCCATATGATTAGGGTTAGGCATTGACTTTGAATGGTTAAGGTTATATGGTTAAGGTTTGTCATTGACCCCGATTGGTTCAGGTTATATGGTCAAGGTTAGACACTGACCTTGTCGTGCAAATCTATGGTATCCATCTAGACACAACTGACATTCAGGGGTTTTGCTAGTAGCAGCTAATGAAGCCTCAAGCTGCTAGCCTAAAGTAGGGAGCGGGTAAGTTGACTTCTTTCAAACTCAACACTACGCATCATCATCTGTTGGGGCTTTCACACAGTTCCTCCTAGAGCCACAAAAGGCTTTATTCAACTTTTTTAACTTAGCAATAGTACTCTATAACTCCTGTAAACAGACTTTGATGTGTAAAATATGCAGAAACAATTAAGTAACATTTTAAAAGGAAAACATCTAATGACTAATAGCCACTGGTCTAAAACCAATTATAGATCTATTGTGCTGCCAGACCGTTAAGGACTGCGACTGATAGAAATAACACCGCTAGACTATTATGCATGTTTTATTACTGAGAGAACAGAATGGACATGAGAGAACTATAAATGCTCCAAATAAAAGCTTTAATTTGTCTGTGAAATGCTGCAGGTACAGTAGCTCAGATACTCTTCAGACTCTTATTATAACAGGACCAATAACAACTCTGCAACACTTGGACTCTGTTTTTCCTGAATGAGCAAAGGTGCACTTGGAACGTCAAATAAGAATAGTAGAAGAGAAAAGTCTTTTGGGACAAAAAGAGGAGCAAGAGTGTTTTCAGGACTTGTGATTCAGATTAAACACATCTAGTCAGTTTTTATTTCATTCACAAAGAAAAATAAAAGTTAAAGCTGCTGTTTGTGCTGTTATTCTTGTTTCCACAGGTAGTGTCTCTAACCTACCTTATTGCAATTGTGCAATCATTTGAATAGGCTATTAAGGTTATGCTGTTGTTTCCACGACAGCTGGCTATTCTATTTACTGCCCAATCGCGTTAGCTTACCAATCACAAAAGAGATACTGAAGGGGTGTTGCTGTCTAGTAAACACACCTGTGTTTCTTCACTCTAGCTCCTCCAGAAGCTTTCTTTACCCTTGTATCCTTATAGACATGTTGAAAGGAGTGGATCATTAGCTAGGGGTGCAGAATGTAAAGATTACTAAAACGTATGGCAATATGGATATGAAAAAGTAATAATATCAAACTACCAATAATTTACACAAGTTGTATAAAGTTTCAAGACCTTTCTATATAATGCTGTGAGACAGGCGCATGGTGGTAGTTTGAAGCATGTAATTGTGGTCATGTGAACTTAATGTTGTGAAACAGAACTACTTTAATTAAGGAAAGAAACCCTATAGAAATATTATGGAATGGCTGAAAATAATAATACAATAATTACTACTACACTACCTTTGAGTTGTTTTTTTAGGTGGAGATGGTCTAGCGTATCGCAGTCTACATCTGCAGATGGAAAAGCCAAACTCCAACCTCTGCTTAAAAATGTATTTATTTTGTTACAAATACTGTTTAACACTCAATGTTAGAAACAGTTTAAAGTCATTTATAATTTATTTGTTATGCAAACATTTATATATGATGAGCATGGGCATGAGTCCAAAGTGTAATTTCAGCGTAAAATCATCCCATGGTCTTTTTCAACACTTGCATACATCAAATAAGCCATTGCTGTCTGGGACTTTTCCAAACCTTTTGCATCTATTATTAGCTTATATTTTACCAAACTGCCACAAACCACAATTTTTACGTGTTTTGCTGGAATAAATCATCAATGGGCTCCTTCCTTTTGGATTGCATTTGGTATTGACCTGAATGGACTTTACTACAAGAACAGCTGGTACCCGGGCCAGTAGGTAAGACTTTAAAACACTCTTTTAATGAACTCTGGGTTCACTAACTACGTTGTTGGTGCTTCGTTTCATGTGAAAGGACTCTTCTCATGCTACTGCAGAGGTTTGGTGTTATTTTGAGCAGTATTAGCGGTTAAAAAAGCTGTTTAATGCCTTCACTGTACTGCTCCGAGCTAATCAGTGTTAGCCATGTCCAGGTGTTAGCGACTCTCTGGGATATCTCGGTTAATAGTTAATACACGAAAAAAAAACTGTCTCGATGGCTTATTTGATACATGTAAGTGTCGATCAAAGACCATGGGATGATTTTACGCCGGAATCACACATTAAGTGCAGGGTGAATGTTTAGACTTAGTCAATAAGGGTGTGGAGCATGAAAGAGGACATGTAAGTAGGCAGGAGGAGAGAAGCCAAGAAAGAAATGAAGAAGGAGAGATAGAGAGAAAGCATTAAGTTTTAGAAATAGGAGAAGAGAAAGATGCTGAGGGAGATGAAGCCTAGAGAGGACACTCGTTGGATTGATGGAATGCTAGATAAGGAGGGTGAAGAGGGGGAAGGAAAAAAAGGTAATGGTACTTCTTATGTGTCCCAGTACTTTTAGTTGAAGACAGCATCTATAGAGGGATGTAAAAGCCATTAAAGGAAAGCATCTAAAAGATATTATGACACATTACAGCTGCTTTGTATGTATTTTCATGCCAAAATAGCACTATAATAAATTTACCACTGAAGTCTATTAAGTGCAACTGATCTGAAATCACCTGAGAACTATAAAGATGCAGTGAAGGAGTGCAGTTCCTAAGATGCATTTCACTTCTGTTGTTTTTTTCTCTCTGTTTTCCCTGGTCTCCCCTCTGCTTAACAGAGCAAAGTGCTTATAATGTGCCTCTTTGTGAAGACGTGCCGTTTCCCATTTAAACAAGCATCTCGATTGGCTCGCTCGCCCCCAGCAGATCGGCAGCAAACAGTTCGGCACCCTCTGCTCACTCTTTAATGGCCTCCTATACTCAGCTCCATCCCCAATTTTATTTCACACTGGAGACGGGGGAAGCGTCTCCTCAGCATTTCCACCACTTCTGTCCTCAATCTCTTCGCGCTTAATTCCCCTTTAACTGTGTTCGCCGGAGTCGTTAACTGATTAAGCAGTTTAATTAGGCTACGCAGTGGAGACACACTGAAGGCCGAGCCAGCAACAAAACGACCAAACAATGAGATTCTTTAACGGCAACAAATGAGGATTGATACAACCGGTAAATCTAAAATATTACATTTCCATGAAGCTTTGCATTGAAACATTGTTATTAGTGATAACAAGTGATGTTGTTTTCCTCTTTCACTTTAATTGCATGTCGCTGACTTCTCCACTCGCCTCTCTGTCAGCTCCACTAAACTGATGCTAGTTTGAAATTATGTTGAGCTATTTGTGGTTGACGTTTGACAGTCACCGCGTTTACATGCAGTTTAAAAAACAGTATATAATCGAGTTAAGGATGTGATCTGGTTTTTTAAACACCATGTAAACACCATACCCTGGGGAAAATTGGAGTTCTCATAACCCGGTTTACAGACCTAGAGAACTCCTTCAATACCCCAGTAATTCACGCATGTGGTTCCGGATTACTGTTGGGTTTCTCGTCTGCGCATGCTCCCCACTCCGCGGCAGTGGCTTTTGACCTTGAAATAGAATAAACCAGGAAGCAACGGCACCGAAAACAACGTGAAAAAACAACAACCAAAGAGCGTTATCGTTAAACGGAGGGAGGACTTCGCCATGGCAAGTAGGATCACCACCAAGAAGACCTGTTTCTGTCCTTATTCCGTCCAAAGTTGGCCATTTTCCCCCCACTTGTTTTTGTCAAAGGGGAACCGGAAAATAATACTGCATTCAGATCAGTTGTATGTTGGCGGAGCGCCACCTACTGTAACAGGGTTAGTGTCATTTTCCCATTAAACCCCTTCTCATGTATACTGGGGTAACTTCAATAATCTGATTATTACCTTAACCGGGGTAAGGCCACTTTTGGGTTACTGATGTGCATGTAAACGCACTGATTGATGGTATGTGACGATGAGTTGCCCATCAGGATAGCGAAATTTACTCGCCAGTTTCCTGCTGACTCTGCTAACTGGGCTGGTCAAAGGTTTTCAAATGTAAACATCAGAGTTAATAGAGACAAAGGTGAAGATGATGGGCTACAATCCCGACTAACAAGACCATCTTTGTGTCCATCTTTACATCAGAGGGGACACCGAAACGATACCTGCTGTGATTCATGGAGCTTCTCTGCTGGGCGTCCTGCTGGCCAGTGTGCTGGTGTTGGACAGTGAGCTCGGGTGTTCTTTCACAGAGACATGGCCAGATCCTAGAGTGCCAGACGGCATCATTTAACCCAGTGACTCTTTTTCCTTTTCCTGAACTGGCGGCAACATTTTGCTTTAGGATGACATGTTGAAGCTGCTGATGGGGTTGCATTCCACTGGAATTGGACCTTATATGATTTTATGTAACAAATACATTTTTTATTCTATTCTTATTTTCAGTTTTTATAGTTTCTGCGGTACTGCTGCATCCATAAAGTATCTAAAATTCACACTTCAAAACCTTTTCATTATATTCTGTTTCAGCACAGCAATTTATGCCTCATCACCTTTTGGTATTATTTGGTAAAATTGACATCTACAATATGTTATCTAGTCCCTACTGTTTCCCAGAATGCACATAATTTGAAGAATTTACTTTGAGAGAGGATGGCTTCCCGAGTCCATGCCTGCCTGGCTGCTGGCCCACTCTCACCTCCTGCAGGGGTCCGGCCTCAGGGAACAAGCTGCTATTATAGGTGAGATATCCTGTGTGGGCCCACAAGCCTGGCACTGGATTACACATCAGTCCCCCACTGAGACGCCCAGCAGGGAGGCAAATAAGCAACGCTTCCTCCCTCCAGCCAACCTGCGTGCAGGCTTGTCCTGCCGTGCTGCAGGATCAAACACCTTTAATTGAAACAGTGCTTTTCATGCAGGAAAACATGCCCCTCTCTCTCTCACACACACACACACACACACACACACACACACACACACACACACACACACACACACACACACACACACACACACAGCAATTGCCGTTGTGGTGCAGCTCTACAGAAACAAGTTGAAATGACTTGGATTAGAATTTAGAGTTGCAATTGTATATTCATCTTTTTACTTGTACTAAACTTACATTATTTAAGAGGAAGTTTGTGCTCATGTATGCCGGAAAATTCATACTAAAAAGTAAAAAGCCATCTTGGATATGAAGCGGAAAGAAGACATATTTTTCCCTTAAGCAGTAGCTGTTTTCTCTTGTTTAAGAAAATGCATCTTCTACAGCATGCTGCTGCCATCATACTAATAATCTTGTTTTCCATATAGGAAGACGTCATTGACCTGGTGTCATTACATGTATTGCTTGGGAGAGAGAAGGGGCCTTGCTGATAGAAGCCGGTCTCACCTCTGACCCTCTAAGTGGGAGCAAGTCTGGGTCAAGAGGATCCACAGCAGGTCAGGGAACAATAGCAAACACTCAGGCGTCTCGTAAAAAAGACAGGACATGATGTGTAGGGATGTTTTTAGAAGCCTTTTAAGCTATGGTGGTATTGTAAAGACTTTACCCTGTTTGGACTAGGCGAAATGAGGACTCAAGTGCAGTCATGGTACGATAAATGTATATTTTATTTCTGACACTCAAGTAATCAGAAATATTAACGAGGCATTACTTAAAAAGACAAGGCTGTGGAAATGGCAGGAGGTACACGACGAAACAAAATGCTCTGGCAACAAGACAGGGGAAGACAGGACTATATACACATGAGGGAGGATGACACAGGTGGACACAATCAGGTAATCAGGGAACACAGCAGGCCGGTGACACAGGAGGAAGGGCAAGTGACCTGAAACCAGAGGAAGGTTACTCTTTCAAAATAAAACATGAATTTCACAAGACAAAAAATCCAAGACAGGACTCCTCTCACCGCGGTGTGACATACCCACTATGTTGGGCATTTTAAGGCATCTTACTGGCATCCCTTATACATTTAAACACACAACTTAATTGCACACATACAAAGTTGTACCACCATTCATCAATTAAGATTCAAGATGGAAGATGGAAGTTGGAAGTGAACATTAAGAATATTTGAGAATATGGAACAACAACTTTACTCACAGCCATACTTTGGGCCAATGCAAAGAAAATGATCAATCAAACTCAATATATAGATCAATCTATGTATTCCTTGATAGATAATCAACAGAATATTGACACACAACAAGTATGACCATCTATCTATCTGTTTGTCTATCTGAAAACCTATATCCATCAACAACTTTTATCCACATTTTTATTAATTCTGCGTCAAGTTGCTTGCTTAAATTCCTTTTATATGTTTTTTTGCCTCTGCACTGTTTTGTTGAATGAGTTTATGAATCTTTTTTTAAGCACTTTGTTCAGACTGTTCTCAAGCATTTTTAGTACATATAAATATGAAAAGTAATGTGCAGTAATGTTCCACGTATTTGTTTTGTGTGTATTCCACATTTTGTCAATGCAGAAAGCAATGCACTGTAATTTGTTGCTTTGGTGTCGGGATCCACTCCCAGTCCCCCACTGGGAACTGTTGTTCACCTTTTTGTAAGATATCATGAGCATTTGTGTGCAGAACTTTTTGTACAATATCCTACGAACCTGTTAGAACCTGAGAATACATTTCTTTTGTCACCTATTCAATTATATTTGTTGCAAATATTATCATACTGTACCAACAACAAATTCTAACGGCCTTGGTCATATCTGTCTGTCTGTCTGTCTGTCTGTCTATAGATTTCCTTTGTAATGACAGTGTGTGTAGCGCATTGCAGTATCTCTGTGTGTTGTCTCCAAAAGTTGTCGTTACATTTCTCTCTATTTTGTGATTCTGTGATCCTGGCTGTGTGTTTGATTTCAGCAAAGGCATAAGGGACACAATGTAATTTATGGTTTCCATCTCGCTGCAGATGAAAAATCATCAAATAAAATGCAAAGAGGAGGAAGTGATTATCCAAATGATGGCTGCCAGGTTTGGGGAGTTTCATCTGACAGCTGAGCGCACTGTCTTTATGGACAACTGGAGGATAGAGGGAGGGGGAGGAGGGAAGAGAGTGAGGAAAAGCACAGGCACAAAGGGGTGGTTTAGGGGTAAAATGGTGAAGGGAATAGGGGTGGGGCGCTCTCGCATTTGGGCACTTTACAAGAGGAAAAGATCAATTCCGAACACACACACATACACACAGGCGCGCTGACAGCCTGAGACAGAGCATGACATTTAAAAGGAAAAAGCTGACATTGACTCCATCACTGTCACCCCGACTGCCATAAAGCAGCTGCAAATATTAAAACATTTTTCATCTGCGCCGCTCGGGGTTATTGGCACCAGAAATTGTTTTCCTCTCCGTCTGCTGCTGGCCTGCTCTGCCGCAGCCCTCCCCTGAGACCCTCGCCTGTTACCGCCGCCTCACAACATATTGGCAGTTGATGTGAAGCTATCCATGTACACTTGCCACTCACAGAGTCTTTATCGCCTTGCACTCTCCCTCTGCAGCAAAACCCTCCCTCCCTCCCTCCCTACCTTACACACACATACACACACACACACAGAGGCAGGAAAGCACACAGACATGCACTTCTGCATACTCATTCTCTGCTCTCTGGAATAAATAGTCAGACAATGAAAGTACCGTTGAATCACTCAGATAGAAAGCAGTTTCTGTGTGTGTTGTGGGCTTGCACGCATGTGTTTGCGATGGTGCTGTTGATAATACCACTTATCCTGCCATCGGCATAATCCCTCAACAATCTGACTGATTACTTTTCCATACAGTTTAGCTTCATGTCTGTCTTGGTACCGTTGTATTTTGTAAAAAAAAAAAAAAAATGGTTTCCCCTGCAATGGTCTTTCATTCATTCCTTTTCTCTGCATCTCAACATCAGCTCAGCATCTCAGATTTTTTTTGCATGCAGCACAATCTAGCAAGTTTTGAGATGCTGATTGCCCCCGGTCTGGCCAGCATATGGTGTATATTTAAATATGTTTGAATTTATTTGAAGTTGGGCTGTGCTCAAATTATTTGTCCTGACACTTGAAAAAGCCCCCAATAAAGACTCATCACTTGTCACATGAGTCAAGTGTGCCCCGTGTTTCCAAATGTATTCAAATGTATTTGGTTTGATTGGTCTGTAAATAGAATGGCTCTGTGTGTTTTCTTTTGAATTCAATTTTGTTATTTCGGAGGAAATCATATAAAACATATTCCTGTCTCTCTTTTTTCCTCTTGTCTGGGTTTCATGACAGGTTTTGTATTATGAAACATACCTGAGTACAAAGCAAGTTGCCCCTCATTTGCATCAAATAGATGGATGCAGTAATGGCAAAAGCACAGCACAGATTCCTGATTTGTTGCTCCATCAAAATGGAAGATCTTAGTGGGGGAGGGGGTTTCCCTGTTTGTACATGATAATTGGATAATGTATTCAATTGAATGGACTATGACATACAGCATACTCTAATCAATTAGTAAACGATGACATTTGACTCTTAAACTCAAACTTAAAATTCAGTCCCACTTTTGTTGTAGGAAATATTATAATAGTGTGATAACAAATAAGGCTCTTATGCCGTTTTTGGATATATTTGTGGTAGCATGTCTAAGCCTTTAGCCCCTGTAGTGGCTTTAAAAGTGTGGCATTGACTGGAAAATCGGATTTTATAGACCAGACATCTCCAACACAGCCCAACCCTTAGAGGGTTCCCAGAGTTATTGCAGGGGGTCCGCAAAATTATTGTTTGATAGTGCTTTGCTTACAGCTAGCTATTTCGGACCAGTCTATTTTGTGGAACGAAAGCGTTTCTACTGAAAGTTACATCGCTGATGCTTGAAATGTGAAATGTTTGAGTTTTGCTACAGTGTAATATCTCTGTTCCTGAATGTGCCGCCATTCAGCGGGTTAACAATTAACAGTGGTCACCTCTCAATAGTGATGGGAATCTTTGAGTGCCTCACAATTCGATTTGATTCCTATTCTTGGTGTCATGATTCGATTCAGAATCGATTTTCAATTCAAAATGATTCTTGATTCAAAATCAATTTTTGAATTAGTACATGCTTCAGGATCTAATCCAGTCCTTATTATGGCATTAAAGCATAAGATTATACTTTAGTATATACTTTATATCAACTGATTACTATAATGTAAACAGACAAAGGTACATCCATGACCAAATGTAATTTATTCATGCTTAACTTCCACTATTTTTTAGTATATCTCAATTCTCAGTGACTACAAAAATAAAAGTGCTATTAACATGGATAAAATTATACGTGTTGGCTAGTAATTGCCTTATTTCTCAGAATCTTCACCATTTCAAAAATAAAAAACTGGTGTTTTGTATATATTTGTATTATTTTTATACAATATTTTAGTGTACGTAAAATCTTGAAAGGCCTTTTATCCTGATATTCCACAGTGAAAAGTTATTTGAATATTATGCAATTGATCTTATTTCTGTATTACTTAGGTATTTGGGCCTGGTTGTGTAACATTTTATTCTGAAAACTGAAAACCGGACATGGATTTGACAATTGGAAGACTTGTTTTTCATGTAATGTTTTTTTTTTTAAGTTAATACTTCACCTCCTCTCTGCAGGTCAGAGTTTTATACTGCAGAGTGAGACAGAATGACAGTAAAGTGTTTATCCCTAATGTCAGCTCCTCTGTGCCGTTTCAATGCATTTACCATAAATGTCAGAATACGGGCGCATTACAAATGTAGGGCCGGCAGGTTTAACTACGGAGAAACAAATGGCGGCTCACTGCAGTGGGTGTTCGTAGGGTTGCAGATTACTTGACTTTCATTTTGCAAACCTTGCATATTGAATGAGTCAAATCCAAAGTGCCCCCAAACACTTGCCTTCAGTGACTGACTAGCCGGTATGTTCCTGCAGCGGTGTCCTACGGAAGCCACCACGTGCGCAAGGTGAGACGGAAAAATAGTTTTTAAACATCTATATTCTATCTATAATTATGAAACAATTTTAATAATGATTGATTTTTTTGCCCACTTCTTCCTCTCAATAGACTACACAATGTGTACATAACACACTACTAATAAATATCCCTGTGGATGTCACAATCAACACTGCAATTCCGTGTTTTTTTGCAACACACCCATCAAGTGTAAAGTCAGTCAGATGAACGGTTGTTGACAAAATCAAAGAACAGACATCCATTTTATTTAGATGTTACATTGTTATTATGGTGCTCTGGTTTCCTCCCACAGTCCAGAGACATTCAGGTTTGATGAATTGGAGACTCTAAATTGCTTATGTGTGTAAATGTGGAATCCCTACATGTCAGCTCTGTGATTGACTGCCGACCTGTCCAGGGTGTGCCTCTTGCCCACTGTCACAAATGCCTCACCTCCCCAATGAACCCTCATGAAAAGTGAGTATAGGTAATGGATGGATGGATGGATCCAGTATATATCTATCAAAGAGAAAACCCTCTCCTAATGGGAAAGGAAATTTGGACTATTCTTATGACGGATGGGCAAGTTTGGGGCTCTGATTTATTTATGTGTATTTAACACACTTCCAATGTCACATAGTGCAAGACTAACATTTTCTTTGAAAGGGTGATATTATCTTAAATTATTTCTCTCTGTTGGCAGTGTCAAAGAAAATACAATTGCAAAAAATATTAAACGATGTTTTGAAATGGACATTTGTCTTCAGTGCAGCTGTACAAAGCCGTAAAGCCTAATCAAGTTAGTACAGGCCGACGACAACTTTCCCCTACAACTCACATCACCCAGGTCCAAATGAGGGGCACAGCTAACATGGCAGTTTCTTTAGCCCCACAGGCTGTCTCAGGACTGTGGAAGATATTTGTCGCTAATGCTCGCCAATGAGAGGCCCGAATGGTCTTATTACAGCAGCTCCCACAGCTCGAGCTATACATCAGGTAGGAACACACGGCAAAATGGAGACCCTGATTGTTCTGGGAGCAACAGCGCTCATTACTCAACACGCCCTGCCCTCCCTCGTTACAAGCAAGTCCCTTTCTCCTTCTTTTTCATCACCCTTTCTCATCTCAATTCTCTCTTTTTAACTTTACATTAGTTTCTGTGAAATAGATAACATAGTCAGGGGCAGCGACTGGTGAAATTAATCCACCATTTCATATTTTACATATTGATAGTGCCAATACATTGATGGAAAGCTTGGGATATGTGTATCTCATCACTGTTGGGTAAAAACAGTGTAGCTTTGCACATCAAGGAGATTCATTCTCCTTTACCCCCCCCCCCCCCCCCCCCCTGGTTTTTGTGTAGTGTGAGTTTATTCTAACATTGGTCCTGGTGAACTCTGGTTGACCTGTGGGGGGTGGTGGGGGGAGGGGGAGCCAGCACCAATCACATTACACACATCCCCTCCAGCCGCCAGCCTTATTAGTGCAGTAATCGGTCATTGTTAGAGACCTATCCTCAAGCCTATCTCAATCTGCCCTTTTAGACTATTTGTACATCATCTATCCCCGCTTCATATGCATATTTCTACCTCATATGATATCTATCTCTTTCTGTATGTATGAAGGAAATTCCATTGCTAAAGTTTGATTCAGACTCACTCATTTATATGCTCACATAAACAGTCATTGCTGTCAGCTGTCTCCTCAGCCATCTGCCAGCTCTGCTACATCTGATGAGCTGTCAATCAATCAAGCTCAGGAACAATAGGCAGAGAACAAGCAAGGGAGACACAGAGAGAACCCATACATGCCCGAGTTCTTAAAAGCATATGTGAATAATCATAAATGCAGAATGTGACAAGCAGTGCAGAGATTTCAATGCAGTGAGCTGCAGATGAGAAACCTATGGTAACCTTAAATGTAGTCATGCATATTTGACAGAATATTATAATAATTTTCTAAATTTGAAGTGTAAACTTCTCATAAGGCTATGATGGACGATATCAGCTATTTAAGAGAAAAAAACAAAGAAAAACAAACAAAGAGGAAATTCGGACTTTTTATACAAGAACAAAGATATTAGACAACAAACCACACATACACACATACACACACACACACACACACACACACACACACACACACACACACACACACACACACACACACAAACACATCTGCCATTACCGCACACACAAACAAATGTCCGAAACTCAATCACCAGAGGTCGTGTTAGTGAGTGGGGGAACAGATTCGATTAGCGCTGTATTAGATACGGGAAATGATTTCTGTCAAAGCCATTTTTAGTGCAATTATGATATGATAATTATGTGTTTCATCATTTATGTGGGATAGATACAAGGCTGGTGGCTTGTGGCTGGAATAACCAGTGGATAGACAGAGAGGTAGAGAGAAGGCACTGGGTAGATGAACATTACAGAGATTACAAAATGAAAGAGGAGATTAATAGAAAGCATGTGAAGGTTCTCAAATTCTATAAAAATGTGCACTGCAGGGAATCATCGCCTCTCACATACAATATGAACATAGGACTCATGAAATGTATATAATTTTATTGCACCTACTATTGATATTTGTATAATGAGTATCATGAGCCATTAGCCTCAAATACAGTATACACTGGTATACTGATTTCATGAAACTCATTTCCAGTGATTAAAATGGAAGCATGACACATATAAACAGAGTTATAAACACACTTGTGGACTGTGTTACAAAGTGTAGCTTGCTTTAAGTAAAGCTGAATTCTCCAAACCCATAGGCTATTGGTCTGATGACAATTAAGAGTCTGGGGACAACGGTCAATATTTAGGGCCAAGACTTTCTCTTCCATGCACTGGGTCTAATTAGCAACTTAAACACATGGAAGTGGAGTTCGAGTTGAGGGATGATGCCTCTATAAATTCACTGGAGATCAAAATTAGAGTATTTATTCTCAATGAAATTCTGAAATACTGTTATTTTTTACTATTTAGATTTTGATAGAATGTCTGCTCTGGCTATACCACCACTGTCATAGCATGTTTTTTTTTTTTAATAACAAAGGCACTTGGTGACAATTGACTTAATTGTTGGACAAACCCTATTTATCTGGCACCTCTCCGCATTACTTTCCAAGACGGCGAGTCACTCCAAGGTGACTAAAACTCTGAGACAGCAGGTTGTCCAGATGAAGGCCAAAGGGATGAACCTCTCAGCCATCAGAGAAAGAGAGAGGTTGGGTGTTACAAGTCTGTGATTTCAAGAATATTGAAACTTTACAAGGACACAGATTCATTTAAGTCCCTCAAAAAGGCCGGCCGTGCACGAGAATACAGGATTATCAATGGGGAATCAGGGCAAGGATCTGTCTCAGCACAGTGTCTGGCTGTTTAAGACAATTCAGACTCAAAGCCCAGTCTGCAGTGACCAAACCAGAAAGAATAAAAAGGCTAGACTTGCCTTTGCTGAGGAGCAAGTTGTGTGGACAGAGGAGAACTGGTCCACAGTGCACTTCAGGGATGAGAGTGCATTCAATTTATTTGTGTCTAATGGGAAACATTATGTTCGTTGTAGGACTGGGGGAAGACGCAACTCAAAGTGTGTGAAGAAGTCAGTTAAATTTTTGCAGAGGAAGTGTCATGGTTTGGGGGATGTTTTCTGGAGCAGGAGTTGGGCCTCCTGTACAGATACATGGCAAGGGGAATGCAAATGATGTGAACCTTCTTTGGCAACAATCAAGACCTCCACTCCAATTGTCTCCCAATCAGCTGCAATTTTGACGGACAAGACAAGACAATGCCCCCTGCCACACTGCAAAACGGGTTGCGTAGCTCTTTGAAGCCAATAATATTGAAACAGTGAAATGGCCAGCCCAGAGTCCGGATCTAAATCTCATAGAGAATCTCTGGAAAATCCTTACAAAGTAATGGCTAAGAAATCCACTACAGTTATGGAACTGTGCAAGAGACTTAAGAAGAATGGACCAAGATCAAACCAGAGCAGTGTGAGAAACTAGTGATGTCCTGTGGGCGCAGATGTGCTGAAGTCATTCAAAGCTGTGACCTCTACACTTCCTATTCATTTTTTAATCATATAGCCTGAAGAAAACATTGTTGAAATCTTCTCTTCTGACAATATGGCTACAGACCATAACCCATGGGTTCCGAGATTTCTCTCTACAAGCTTTTACCTGCATGCAACCAAACCCTACTCAAATATGGTTGGTCAAAACTACTTTGACTGCAATTGGAAACCACTTCCAAAATATTGTCCCTTTTCCTACAGATTTTGATTCATGTGCAGGTATCTCTTCAAAGAAATTATTCAGGGAGTGACTCCCACTATTGCTGCATGTACAGAGTATTTAGTATTGCAAAAAGCTTGACTCAGCTGCTGGTAAGTGCCCAACTGCTCTGTACTAAAGAATACCCAAGATACTGCTTTAGGCTTTGGAGCTCGCCACATTTGTTCATGTACCAGTGTTAGACAGTACACTCAGTGCGTGCATGTTTGCCTGTGGCTACTATTCCTAGCACCACTCTTTGGTGCTGTTTTATAAAACACATGTAAAAATGAGAGAGCTGGTTGTATTGGGAAAGAGAGCCCAGGAGTAAGACTTGTGGAGAAGCAAGTTGAATAAAACTAAAATATGCAAAAGTATTCTGTTATGAAGATTTAAATGCACCCAGGTGTCTGGCCTATAGATTACTAGAAAAGTATGCTACAGAGATGTCTAACATTTCCATTAACAGTCTCCATTGGTTGAGGATTGCAGGTCTTATAATCTATAAGGGCAGAGAAAAATAATAAATAACCTTTGCCCAACACTACTAATCATATCATCCACTAAACAGGGAAATGCACAGTATCTCCACTGAAGCAATTGAACTAAAGTCTGCACACTGACAGTCTTTGACAGCAATCAGTATAGACAGCAGTGAGAGTGACAGAAACATTTTCTACTCATAGTCCTTTGAAATGAGGTCGGTGGAGACACAAACATACCTGCACACACACAAAAACACACACACACACACACACAAACACACATCTTGTCATTCTGCATTGGAGCTTCCAATTTGCCTCTCATTCTAGCCCTCATCTTCAATGTTAGCAGTATGAGAGTCCCATGCCACCTTAACATAGCTAAACCTGCGGTGGGCCATCGCCATCTGACAACCCAGCCTATCTGCGGAGTTCACCAGTGGTTTAGGAAGCTGTATATTCCAATTAGCTGCCAGGATCCCGGAGCTATGGATAGTATACAGAGGGAGTCACATTCAATTACAGTCGGTGTCCACTGTGGAATTGTGTGTTTTTTACCTGTCCTCATGCATAAAGTAAACACCGCTGTTCCCATGTGCACTGGTGTCAGAATGTGTGTGCATGTTGGTGTGTGTGTATGTGATAGGGTGGCAAGGCTGGATAGCTGCATCTATATGTATTTATGTTTATGTGCATGTGTTTATATGGGTGTATTTAATGGCTCCTCATCACAGCAACATCATTTACATTAAGAACAATGCCAGTTATGTGTGTGAGATCTGTGCCAGACTATTTGTAGAAATGCCAACATCTTGTGAATGATGGTCAGCAAGCTGTCCTACATAACTCCAGTTTAAGGCAAATAAAAACACTGAAAATATGGTAATGTATTCAAGGCGAGGAGAAAAAAAATACAATAAGTGCCATATTTGTGCCCATATATCATTATATGACTTCCCTTTTGATTTCCTCATTTTCTCTGACTTATTATCATATGAAAATAATCAGGAATTTATTTTTAAGCGGCTGTGGCGTGTGTTCCTTTGCTATGTTCTTTACATATCAGAAATTGTTTGATGTGTTTTTTTTTAAATGCTTTCCTTGAAGAAAACAAAGGCGTGAATAAATTAGCAGCTAGGACTGCAATTAGATGGTCACAGTGATTGGAAAAGAATAATTATCCAGAGGCTGGCCTGCTAAGGGCCTCTTCAACCACTCAGCCCCCAGTGAAAATGAAGAAAAAAAGGCATAATACAAAAAATTAAAAGCTTATTATTTTGACCAGCAGGGTATAACTGAACATGATCATTGATTATTGTGATGTGGCTGGTTTTAGACATGCCAAAGTTGTCAGCGGGTTTTTTTCAGCTTCTTATTTGTTTTTTCTTTACAGTTCTGTAAATCTATTTTAAAATCATCATGAATAATTTTGTTAGGTTGCCGTGGTTTTGTGGTAGACTTGGCTTGACTGGACAAGTTGCAGAGAGTAGATTTTTTGGCTCACATGGAAAATCCTTTAAGTGCGCACTTACACTGTCCATCCGTGCCGTGCCCAAGCAAGTTTCACGGCTAAAGTCTAGTTTGTTTGACCAGTGTGAGTGCAACCATACCACGCCTAGGTGCGGCTTGCCGGCCACAGACCGTTTGGGAGAGGTTGGCTTTTGTAAAGCACGTTTGCACATGTACGAGCACGAGGCCTAAGGCGGTTCTGACGTAATTTTATGTGCGCCTGTTCGGACATATAATAAAGAAAGACGGACCATGCGCGGACATTTAAAACAATGGCGGCGAAAGGTTCACATTGGTGTGATGCAAAGGTGGAGTGTTTACTGCAGGTTTGGTAAGATGAAAAAATTCAAAAACCGTTGGACAAGACGCACATTAACTCTGAGGTCTATGCAAAGATTTGTAAACAAAGTGATGCATCGCGATGTCGCCAATCAATATGTGTGACATGTTACGGTGTGATGACGTATAGGCAGGCCAGAAGCATTCCACCGAGGCCCAGGATGTGTGAGTACAAATGAGCCTGGCCCGCGGGCGGACAAGTACCCTAAAGCACGCGGCACGGTACGGATGGACAGTGTGAGTGCGCCCTTAGTCCTTCAATCCTTCCAGAGCAGTGTGAGAAACTAGTGATGTTCTGTTGGTGCATATGTACTGAAGTCATTCAAAGCTGTGGCCTCTACACTTCCTGTTCCTTTTTTACTCCTATAGCCCGAAGAAAACATTGTTGAAATCTTCTCTTCTCACACAGTGGTTACTGTTCTCTAAGTTAGCTCACTGCTTTTCTCACAAAATAAAGGTTTTTGTTGTAGTGCCTTGGTTATTTAAAAAAAACATTCTAGTACTGCAGTGGTATAGACACAGCAAATATTATATAAAATTCAAATTTCATGATGATTTGTTCTCTAATTTTGATCGTGTGGTCGTTTTGAGCCAGTGTATGTCCTACGTACTAGATACACTTGACCCAAAAACAACGTTCTTTAACCTTGACTTTGTGAAATAAGATATGGTTGATAATAATATATATTCAGTTGAAGTACATCAAGGTATGTGTCACTATATAAATACCTGGGAGTGCCTTGGTCAAACTGCAGTGGCTGCTGTGGGGTTAACTGTCCAACGGGATATAGTTTTTTTGTTTCAGATTAAAATACCGT
Organism: Echiichthys vipera; assembly: GCF_963691815.1. NCBI lineage: Eukaryota > Metazoa > Chordata > Actinopteri > Perciformes > Trachinidae > Echiichthys > Echiichthys vipera. The sequence goes on from NC_139826.1 coordinate 7,545,550, forward strand.
CTTCTAGCCGGAGAAAAAAACGCACAACAGAGGTGGGAAAACAGATTCATTTCCCCCAAGCCTTATGAGCAGTATCTGTAGTGTCATCAAGGTCTAAAATACTCTCTTCCAGTACTTACAGCAGCTGTTCTACATCCACATTGCTTTTTTTTTTTAACCAATACTACACTACAACTGGCGGTGAGCCAATGAGGATAGATTTCCCCAGAATATCCACCCATCAAACTCCAAAAAGACATTCCTGTTTCTATCATTTTGCCTATTGTCCGCCTTTTTTCTACGGCTTCAAAACATGGCCATTTCCATCCTTCTCACTCTGCCACTGAACTTGGAGCAAAAACAGTCTAATTCACAGGGAAAACTTTCCCTTCTCCGATACGTTGATTTGATATACTCCAATAGAGCCTTTCTCCCAGACACCATCAATTGTCTATAGATTTTTCTTAGCTCTCCTCGGAAGAGAAACAAAAGCAGGCCCTGAGAAGCCTCGAGCCTAAGAGGCTTTATTGATATCGATGTTGGCGAAATATCGCCCATTTTCACCAGGGGATCAATCAGCCCGTCACCGCTTGCTTTACGAGCTGTAGCCTCTCTGCTTGTGGGCCCGCAATATGTGTGTCTGTGCTTGTGTCCATGAGATAGAGAGAGGAAGATAGAGACACAGATGGATAGAATCATGGTTAGATAGATAGGTTTGTCTATTAACTTTGGTGCAGTGAAAATGTTTGCAAAGAGTTAAAATCAAGTTAAATAGTCTGACTATATTACCGACACACTGTGAATCTCCCTCTGTATTCTCCCCAAGCACAAGGGATAATAGCATCTCTTTCACAGTCTCTGTCTGGAATCTGAAGTGTACTGTCCACCAAAGACGATCTGCATATCATAATTTAGAGAAAACCTGAGCAAATCCTTTGTACATTTGGTTAGCTGCCGTCCTTATCTGAGAGGCTTAGCGGACGGTTTATAATTCAATTACAGAATTGGAAATATTACAGTGAGGTAATTCAGGTTAAGCACTGAAGATGAAAGCCTCGGATTCCTTTAAATCATTGAGACAAGTGATCGATGTGATCTGCCATGCAGTATATAGTAGACATCAGGGTGAAATTATATTTACTCTAGTTACAAAGTTGTTTTATTGTTTATGTATGTATGTATTTATTTATTGTTGCACATTTTAAAAGATCACTCTTTAATCAGTAGCTCACAAGGAGAAGTAACATATATATTGCTTATATGAAGTAGTTTCTCACACTGCTCTGGTTCGATCTTGGTCCATTCTTCTTCAGTCTCTCCCACAGTTCAGTAACTGTAGTGGGTTTCTTAGACATTACTTTGTTGCCAAGGATGTTCCAAAGATTCTCTATGGGGTTTAGATCAACTACAGATAATTGGTCAGGGGTCCTCTAGGCCCTAATCTAAGTATTTCAATAAACATGCCGCCTGCTCTATGTTTAGTAAGTCCATGCAAGTATGCTCTTTCAGTATGCATGCATACAGTGGCAAGATTGGATGAGCATTGAGTTATTATTATGTACATAGAAATAGAAATATATATATACAGTTGAGTATATATATATATATATAAGTATATATTATATAGTGGGGGTGAAAGTTCTCCTGTGCCACTTGTGGAACACCTTAGGCATATGAGTCTCTGGCTATTAAACCCGCATGTCATAGAGGCAGTGAGAAATGTTGATCAGGATGCTAATCATCTTGGACCACATCCTCTTCTTCATCACTTTCTCCAGAGTCCAGCTCAATTCCCCCCCCAATCACTTAGCCGGCCTTCCTAGCCTAACTAACCTTTGGGCCTTTTAGCATCTCCTGCCCTCACAGTCTGTCGCCATGACACAGCAGGATAAAAAGATGCATGGGCACCACAGACTGAAGAATATCTGACGGATGTTGAAGCCTCTGAGCATCCGGAGAGAGCAAAGCTGGCTCTGGCTCTTCTTGTGGAGGGCCAAACCCATCCCAGTCATGCTAAACTGTCCAGTGACCCTCAAAGTTACACTTTACATGGTTGAACATTCTGTTAAGGCACTTCCTGGTCTCCTCCCACGCTGTTCCATAATACTCCTGCTAGCATGTTGCTAATGTTGCTAGCAATAGACAGGATCATCCCTATGTTTCCTAGGTCCTATGTTCCCTGGTTGCATAAGCCTCTGCTGATTTAATTCAGCATTTTGTTAGGGCTAGAGGTCATGGTTAGGGTCAGGTTGAGTGTCAGGGTTAGTGGGTAGTGTTAAGGTCTACATAGGCCTATTTGCTGGGGAATTCAGCACTGATTGTGGAAAAAAATAACAGATAGGGGAACATAGGACCACTTTTTAAAAAAAAAGGTGGGCAATAACTTTGCCAACTGGCCATTCCCCGGTCATAAAGTGGACCTTTTTATTTAAAAACATAGACAATTGACAATAAAGCAGCTACAAATAATGATAGTTAAACCAGTGTCTATACAATCGGACATGTTGTAGCAGGTGTTTGCTCTCAATTTAGGGAGCAATGAACAATGCAGGCATCAAATATTACAGCTTTCTCTCTTTAGCTTGTGTCATAAACAGCAACGCGTGCTACCATAGCTGTGTGTAGCTGTACTTTGTGGCCGTGGGTCTGCCTGGTGTGCTATGCCTGAAGCAGAAGATCTTATTTAAAAATCCCAAAGGCTTCATGTCAGACGGCCGAGAAAAAACTGTCTGAAAGAAGCCGTTAACAGCAGTCTGTATTCTTAGCAGATCTGCTCATGGCATATATATATATATATATATATATATTGTTTAAAAGCATAAAAGGACCCCTTTAAATTTATGTAGCTTAATATTGTTGTTCACAGACGTGGTGTCCAAAGCCCTTTGTAGTTATTGCCGGCCATTGTTTTGGAGTGATGTCTCTTCTGGTTAATGTTAGTAGGCTTAGAAATGCAGTTGTATGACTGATGATCAGTGCCGATCTATAGAAAAGGACTTTATTGTTGGTTTGGATGTCACGACCAGGATCAGTGTGATGCTCCGCAAGTGTATGTTATTGCACTTTTTTTTTAAGCCTAAGGTTGTTAGTTAATGCAATAGTTCTAGCAAATGTCATTGACACCATAATCTTTCATAATAAAATGTCTGTAACATACATTTACTTGAGTAAAAATATTCTAGCACTCTCTCAAACCCTGGTGGACATCTGCTGCAGTTTTTTCAAGTTCAAATGAACAAAACTTTTCTGCAGCCTCTCTGTCCCCTCTCTTCTTCAATCTTCATTTCTAATTCTCTCTCCACAAGGGGCATTTACAGAGATTACTCTCCGAGTTCACATTATTGAATGTTTTCTTTCTGTGATGAATGGTGAAAAAAATAAATCCTCCTACTATAACAGTGTGTACAGTAAAGTACAAATAAACTGTTGGTGAGGTACAGAGGAAATAACAGAAAAATAATTCAACTTGAAAATGAATCATGTGTTGAAAAAAAGTACAGGAACTACATGTGGGTGCGTGGTGTTGCTAAGTTACTACTACATTAGCTTGGAGGGATTATAAGGAGAATAATGTTGATCTGATTAAAACAAAATTGTTCTGCTTTAGTGTAATAATACAGACAAATCCTTTTATTTAGTCCCCTTTAAATTATATGGTAATTTATAGTTATATAGTATAGCTTTCCATAAGACAAAAAGGCATACCTTTTCAGATTCATACTTGTATTTTGGGTTCCTACAACCAGTTAATAATAACGTTAAAAAATGTTCTGTCTAAATATAACCGTATTCACTGTTTAAAGCACTCTTTGAGACCCCCCTCGCGTCTCTGCACTGTCATTGCAGCCAGGGCATGACTGTAACGGCACTGTAGCGGCACATTCTACCTACAGTATATATGGTATAGTACAGCTTATTCAAAGACACAGTTACTGAGTACAGGAAGTGTGCATTTCTCTGAGTGTTTTGATATTTTCCCAATATATACTGTATATAGCACCTCAACCTGACTTATAATAAATAAAATTTAAAAAAAAATGGAAATCTCAGTTTTTAAAATGTGGGGCCACACAAGAACGCATAAAATGAAATATGAAAGGAAACATTTCATTGGAATTTAAATAATAATAAAAAACAAAACAGGATAAGCATATGCTTAAATAAAGCTAAACAAAAGAGTGAAGATAACACTGCAGTCACAGTGCGGTGAGAGACAAGATCCCAAATCGAACTGAATAAAAGGCTGATGAATAGAAAAGTCTCAGGCCTTGATCCAAAAGAACTGAGTCTGAGCAGACCTCAGGTTTTCTGTTGTTCCAGATATGTAAATGGACTAAATGGACTTGTACTTATATAGCGCCTTTCTAGTCATCTGACTACTCAAGGCGCTTCACAGTGTTTGTCACATTCACCCATTCACACAGACATTCACACTGATGGCAGTGGACATCTACATACCATCTAATCTGATCTAACCATTCACACCACATTCACACACCCATGCGCAGCACGGGGAGCAATTTGGGGTTCAGTGTCTTGCTCAAGGACACTTCGACATGTGGACCAGGGGGAGATGGGGATCGAACCACCAAACTCTCGATCAGAGGAAGACCCACTCTGCCACCAAGCCACGGCCCCCCATATGTGGATGCATAAAACTCAATGCTACTTCTCCAGGTTTAGGTTTGACTCTGGGGACATTAAAAAGGCCTATCTTTGGGTGGTCTGGATGGTTCATAACGGAGCAACGGATCAAAAATCGACTTTGGCCCCACTGCGCAATGTGACGTCAGAGTGACAAATTTGCTATGTCATTTTTGGACGTCCAATTTCGGTTCGCTAAAGGTTTTTTTTGTAACGCCAGGTGACGTCTTTTTTCGATGTTTACCAAACGCCCAATGTTAGTGGGACCTCCATGTAAGGGCTATTTAAAGTCCAAATGTGGTTGTTTGTAGAGATCTTTTTAACAACAAATTTAGACTAATTTTAGACGGCTTCTATGCTTATAATAGGAAAATGTAAAGATTACAACAAAAAAAAACACATCACGTACATTTCCTGCAATGTACCCAGTTCAAAGGTCAAATGATGAATGCCATTATGACGTCCAAGTTGGGTCATGGTTGGATGTCCTCAAAATTTCAAGAATTCTGGCTTTGATTGTGGTCTTTCATTCCGTTATATTTGTGCCACATTATTGAAGGAGCAAAGTGAAATTTTGAGCACAGAAAATACATTTTGCGAGCACACACATTTTATTTTGAGAATAAATGATACGCGAGCAAAACATATTTTCAGTTGAGCAAGCAAAAATATATTCTGTGCTCAATACATGTATGTTTGCTTTTATCCATTTTAACATGCTATAATAAGCCCTCTCACTCAGCTTTACTCATATGCCCTCTCAAAACTCTTGCTCGCTGCGCTGCAGACCGCTGCATGTGCACTCTCGATCTCTTCCTTCTCAAGCTCAACTTTGCCTTTATGCTCGCTCAACTTGGCACAGTGTTACAAATGTGCCACAATTCCAATTCAAAACTCACATCGCCAACACTTCCAATCTGTCCCCTTCAAAATAAAAGCACTCAAGAGGAAACTAGATAAGACTATTAATACAGAGCACTATAGAGCTGTTGTGTCATGTTGTTTGGATTAATGTTATATCTCCATGTATCTTGAGACATCAGCCGTTATGGGATGATAGTTTAACTCACCCCTCTCTCCTGTCTAGCAGTCCTGGCCTAAATAACTGGATGATGTCGTTTGAACAGCAAAACAGAAAGGTTACATGTAAGTAGTATGTATTGCTTTGGTTATATATCATATTTTATAAACCTTATATTGAAGTCTGCTTGCAAAGTTGAGCGTGCACTGAAGGGAGAGATTGAGTGCGCGCATGCAGCGGTCTGCAGCGCAGCGAGCAAGAGTTTTGAGAGAGCATGAGTAAAACTGAGTGAGAGGGCTTATTATTGGACGTTAAAATGAATAAGAGCAAACATGCAAGTAGATTTATTGAGCAGAGAATATATTTTTGCTTGCTCAAAAATATCAGCTGTATATACGCTCTCAATGACCTCTCATGGGTAAAGAAACACAATATCTCAGTCTCTTTGATTTTTTTAAAGCGTGAGAAACTTGCACCGGCTTGCCTTCTTATTTTGTCCAAGTTCTGCTAGTTATATCTAACAAAGTGTCCTGCTCCTCCACAGCAGAGCAACAAGAAAATAACAAAATGTTGTCTTTAAATAAGATATATCCTTCAGAAGGTCAAGGCACGAGAGCTTGTAGCCAAGAGTTTGCTGGTGGTTTTCCTGTCACTGACAGCTCGCCATCTTCGCTGTTAACCAAACCTGTTGAGAGGAGGTCATTCTATGTGTACATTGGACTTTATGTAAAGCTTACTCTTATAAACATTTTTTCTATGTTTCCACTGCATGGTAAGGCTCCACATGACTTGACTCACTTTGTTGGTATTAGCCAACATTAGAGTACCACCTCAGTATAGCATTCAAATCTAAACTATTACAATACAGACAGAAAACCCCATTTGACACTAAATGTTGCCAGTGAGTGTTGTTTTATCACGGTAGCCTACGCGTTATTAGCTTCTTGTTAGCTGTGTAGCCACCTAGCTAACATTGATGGCGTAAAAAGTCCCACCGGCAGCACTTAGCATTTCTGCCAGAAAAGACGCTATGTGGACACACGACCTGATGCCTTGCATTTACATGGACATGAATATCCCGCTCATTAGGCTAATCCAGGTTATTATCATATTAGGGATATGGTTTTTACATGAACACAGACAAATCACGTTATTCATATTCCTCGTATACATCATAAATACTAGTGATCTGGTTACTGATTACTTTCAATTTTATTTGCTACATTCAGGATGAAATCAATGACAGGGAATATGAACATTACACTGTAAATTCACTTCACAGCATTACTGCTCATTTCTTTCGTGCTCTGATTGTCAGCTACAACTGTACACTCTGAGCACATCCACCGTCTCTCTCTTCAATGGCAGGCACACACACACACACACACACACACACACACACACACACACACACACACACACACACACACACACACACACACACACACACACTATGTACTGAGCTATTCCTGAAAGGAGGCACTCTACTCTTTTAACATCATCCAAACCAGTGGCAGTCACTGTCTCTACCGCATATGGAAAACTTGGGATAAAAAGTATACATGCAGCAGTATCCCGGTTTTCTTTTGGAGTATTTCAGGTATGTATCCAGGTTTCTCAAAAACGGGATGAGAACTTAAGCAGGTTTCTGAAAATGGGACACATGCTCCAACACATTAAGAGGATACTCCGATAGCCCATCATCATAAACAGGTTATTCATGTTCATCTTAAAGATTTTAAGACTTTTGATTTTTACCATCTGCACCTCATGATATCAGGGTTTTAATGGCTGCACCCAGACAGAAATATATTGTTTTCATTCCTAAACATTGACAGCAGGACATTTTTTGTATCTTTGGAAACATTTGGATCATGAATAAAGTCTGCCGGCAATGAGGAGTTTGCAGTGTAACAAATGCAGTTTTTCCAGTGCATGACTGTTACTGACTGCATGACTCGTTTACCCACCTGACCCCAACACCTGGCTACTTGAGAAAATAATCAAATGAATTAATTTTTTTTTTTAAAGGAACAGTTCCAGAATTTGGAAAGTATACTTACTGACTGTGTTGCTGAGAATTAAATGAGAAGAATGATAACACTCTCACGTCTGTCTGCCAAATAAGAAGCACAGCAGTCTGACCTGCTGGCTTCAACTTTTCCTTGTTTTGATAGAGAGGACTGAAATAATATGCTACTATACAATGAAGAGTGCTCACATACATGTACTGTAGTGGTCCACACCTAAGAGGCACAAACATTAACATACACACATATCCTGTATTTGCACACGGCCGCCTATTATACCAGTCCTACCAGCTGGAGAGTGCTGATGGACTCTGATTATATGCAAGTGTGAGTGAGTGTGCATTTTCCATGTGTTTGTGTGTATGTTTGTGTGTGAGAGAGAGAGACAGAGAGATTCGGGAGAAGGGGAGGGGGTCATCATGAAGGAGCAGAGAAGGGAATAGGGGGAGGAGGCTTGCACACCTGGCACCCGCCACGAATGGGCATAATCATCTCCCTCACCCAGATCCCCCCTCATCACTCCACACACACTCCTCTCCTGTCCTCATCCACGTTGGGGTATTCACACACAAACACACACACACACACACACACACACACACACACACACACACACACACACACACACACACACACACACACACACACACACACACAAACACACACACACACTGTTAAATGAGTCAACTCATACGGCACCCTGATTCGAGCAACAGTCATGCCAGAGCTAGATTATCTGAACTGGTCCAGCTGACAAAAGCAATTACCATCCATTAGGGTCAGAAACTCTCATGTTATATTTGTTTGTCATCCAAACAAAATGTCTGGCTGTTATCAAATGTGTTTCTGTTAAGTATTAACCAAGCTAATTTTTTTAAAAGAGTTGTTTTTGTTGTTTGTATACTGATTACTCTATCCAAACAAGTGAAACAAGTTCAGTTATGATACAGTTATCATGTGGATTAAGTAGAGGCATGATGCATTTTGCCAAATTTCATAAGCAGTCATACGGTGTGTTCAGACTGAATGCAGAGTGGATTTGAGATGCATCACAGTCCTATATAAAGTATCAGGATCGGAGTGTTGTGGAAATGGATTCTTCAATAAAGATCAACAAACAGGATCAGCTTTTTCTCCGTGGTTTATTTTGCCAAAGCATTTTCTTCTGCAGACAAAAATACGTTCATCCCCACATCCTCACAAGTTAGAGTCTAGCAGGGAATGACGATTTGCCAAAACTCGCACAGTCTTTTAGGGAGAGGGACAGGACGCCAATAGCCTTGGTTGGGTGACGTCTTTAGACCAAACAAAAACATGCCTTAGACATTACAATTCTGAACATTCTGAACCTCTCTCATCACAAGGTCTCTAACACAGGGTACAGATGCACAAATATGCCAATATATCATCATGAGTTAGTTATTTGCATTATCCATTAAGAATGTGAGACAGAGGAGACACTGAACTGTGTCTGACCTGACAAAACTATGATTATGAATTACAAATATCCAAAATTCCCACAACAGTCCCCCCTTTGAACATTTTATGTTCACTACAAAAGGAAATTTGTAATTTATCTATATTTCAATTTTTAGCAATTTTTTAAATAGCATGCATCAAAACTGGAGAAAAAGCTTTTTATTTTATAGATGAAAAAGGTAATTTGGTTAAAAACAGTGATTGGAATAGTTACAAAGGTAATTATAATGTAATAAATGATTGAGGGGGAAAGGAACAAAAGATGAATTCAATTAAATTCATAGCATAATACAGATAAACCCCTTTCTTTCTTTCACTACCACAGGACAGAAATTGACCTGATGGTTTGAAACATTCACCCTGAAGGGGAAAAATGATAAAATATGATTTAAAAGAAGGTGCGGATACAGCATACATGTATTTGGCCAAACTTCTAACCACAGGGCCCCCACTCACCGTCACCGCTCAGCAACTTTCTAATTTCCACAGCCCCCTTGACAAAGTCTGTTGTCACTCTTCACCGGGTTGAGACGAGGGATATCTAAACAATCCCCCCCCCTTTGTAGCGGTCTGGTCAAGCTGTAGAGGGTTAAGGAGCTAAGGTCGGACAGGCAAGCAGGCAGACCTGAGTGAGACAGTTTGCACACAATTACATGTCATGTTTGCACAAAAGGGTGAGAATTTTATTGTTGTCATCACGCATGTGGTTGTAGTGTAATCACACTCTAACATTCAAATTTTGTGTTTACATCAGTTTGACTCAATATCTGAATCCAAAAACGGTGGTACCCATAGATCTTCATCTGGGGTCATGTTGATTCATGGGTACTACCACGTGGCGGAGCTCACTAAAGAAAACACGAGAGCTCTGCAGCAAGGCAGCACGCAACAAATAACCACAATCAACACAGGGAGTAATAGTCGACAGTGGTGGATTTTCCATCCCCCCATCGTGAGCCAGGACCAAGGTCCCAGCCCTCATGGGCTTCTGAGTTTTGCTTTTCTCTCAACAGTTCATTCAAGTGGGCGACAACATGAGTCAAGTTGTCACCTAATGCAAGCACATGGGTGCAGCATTTTGTCCCAATAATGTGGCACACACCCCCTTGAGAGGCAAGGCTGTGGGTGTGTGTGAGGTTAAGTCTGTCCAGGTAAGGGCCCATGTTCTTGCACTCAGGGTTAGTGTAGGCAGCGTTCCATGCGCTGTTGCACGTGGCGCTCACTGTCTAGTTGCAAAAGGACGTGCCTAGATTTTGGTCAAGTGATGTGACGGCACAAGGCGTGTGTGGTTTGTCGTCATCACTGAATGATGCACCTGACTCAGTGTAGTTGTGATGTTTCTGAATCTGACTGTCGATCCCTCGTAGTTGACGGCACTGATGTTCAGAACGCCCAACCAGGGAGCGAGGCCGCAGGCAGTGCCATGCCCACACCGTGAAGATGTTGGGCACAGACATAACAACTGCCATTCATCATCAGCCTGGCGGTTAGAGCCACAGCTCGTTACCAGGCATTCTGCTCCAGTTGGGTGACCGGGGCGATGTCCACAATGTGTAGTTCCTGTCCGTTTCGATCTGCGAGGCTGGAGTAGGACTCGTTCAGCAGCAGGAGTAGTAGGTGTTGAGCCGGCAACAGGTCCAGGTGGCATCTCAACCCCTCCTGGAGTGGCTGGCCTTGGAAGATCGATGCCATCTGGTTCCCTCGGATCTGTCTGTACAAGGGCGTCGTCTGATGGCTCCGTGACTCTTTTGCAGTGGCAGGCGTGGATCCAGGTGGCGCTCTCTGTGACCCTTACTGCTGTTTCTGTGACGCGCAGCACCTGGTAGGGTCCGTTCCACCTTCTTGATCACCAAGATTTCCTTTTCAGATCTTGGACCGCTACCCATTCACCTGGATCCAGCTATTCACCTGCTTGTGAATATCAGAGAGAACAGAGATTAGATGTATACACTATCGCAGTATCTCATCTTCACAACACCCTGTCTCAGGGAATTGCCTTCTCTCAGACCCAATCCCGGTTCGCAAAGGCCGACCGAACAGGATTTCAAACAGGCTGAGATTATTTCTGGACCTGATTCTCCCCCTAATGTACATCAACACAATGGGGAGGGCCTTTGTCCAGGGCAGTTTTGTTTACTTATAGGATTTAGCTAGTTGGTTCTTTAGGGTCCCATTTTCTAGCTGCAATGCCGCCTCAGGTCAAAACCGTGCGGCATTTACAAAAGGGGTCCCATTGTCGCTTGATATTTGTAAGGGGACTCCCCATCTGGGAAGTATCTGTGTTAGTAAGGCTTTTGCCACTGTTGACGCATCTTGCTTTGAAGTGGGAAAAGCCTCTACATACTTTGAGAACCTGTCGACCATGACGAAGAAAAATCCCTTTCCTTCACTTGGTGTTAGTTCTATGAAGTCCATTTGTAAGTGATCAAAGGTCTTGCTGCTGAGGGATGGGCGCTCTGTTTGAACCTAATGCCTCTGCCTGCATTGTTTGTTGCAGAGATTACACATTTTTTGCATAGTTAGAAACCCTTTTGTGAACCAATTTCTTTAAATATCACGTGTCATCCAATGTCTTTGGATATCATGTGTCATCCCCCCCTTTTGACGCGTGGTCGAGACCACGCGTCAATTTAGCGCAATGGTGAAACAAATAATCCAGCAAACAAGGCTTGTCATTAGGCCCATACCAAACGTTTTGTTTCATCACACTGCCAGCTTGCTTCCACGCCCATTTCTCTTTTGGTGTGGCTCTGTTCTGCAGCTCTTGTAAGTCTGCGTATGGTGTTACAGCGGGCTGGAAGTGATAGCAAGTTGTGTTATCAGCGGTAGTAGGTTCTTTTATTACATATGGCGATGTGATGTGGCAACAGCAAAGCATCAAGGAGGGAAGTGACCATGTTGTGATGGGTGATGGGTTTGCCAGATGCAGTGAGAAAATTTCGATTTGCCCAAATTTGTCCAAACGAGTGGCAAACCCCCCATGCATATCTGCTATCTGTGAAAATAGTGACAGTCTTACCTCTAGCCAATTTGCATGCTTCAGTCATGGCCACAAGCGCAGCGGCTTTTGCTGAATAGTTAGACGGGAGAAGTTCTGCCAAAAGTGTTTTGTGTATGGTGACTGCAAAACCTGATTGGTTAAGGCCTGTTCCCGGGTCCCTTGATGCTGAGCCGCCCACAAAAAGCTCCATGTCGCGTTTGGTGAGTGGTGTTTCGCAAAGATTAGCTCTGGGGGAACAGATTTCATTAATAATAGCCACACAGTCATGGGGCTCCTGTTTCTCAGAAGTAGGGAGCAACGTGGCAGTATTGAGTACAGTGCAGCGCGGTACAGTGATATTGGGCAGTTTGAGCAGAATGGTGTTGTATTTTAACCATTTTGCGGAGGACATATTTTTTGAGTTTTTTTCCTCTAACAAAATCATTAAGACTGCAGGTGGGACTAACAAGGTTAGTGGAGAGTAACCGACAATGTCGCGAGAAGCTATGACTGCCTTCTCCACAGCTGCCACAGCTCTAAGGCAGGCTGGGAGACCGGCTGACATAGGGTCTAGTTTGAATGAGAAGTATGCAACCTTTTTTTGTTGTTTTCCCCCCCCCCCCCGTAATCCTTCAGTAAGACGGAGGTCATGTAGTGTCCCTTTTTATCAACGGTTTGTGTAAATGGCCGGTTGCAATCTGGGAGGGCCCAGAGTGGGTGGTGCCTGTAGAGCTAGCTTTAGATCGTGGAATGTTTTTTTCTGCATCGGGCGTCAAAGCGACTTTGTCCCGTGCTGCTAGACCCTGACCATGAGCAATGGCCGCCAAAGGTGCCTTGATGCTTGCATAGTCAGGGATCCACTGTCTACAGTATGATGTCATGCCAAGAAAACTCATAACCTGTTTCTTTGTGATTGGTTTTGGGATTTCTTGGATGGCAGAGATGCACTTTTGGGAAAGTATTTTCCCCTCTTGCGATATAATGTGTGTAAGCAAGGCTAGCGTGTCCGAGACGCAAGCCTCCTGTGTAGGAGAGCAAATCATTAAATCATCCACATGTGCCAGCAAGGCGCTGTTTTGTGGCAGACTTAAGGACTATAAATTCCTACGCTGAGTAGCGTTGAGGATGGTTGGAGACTCCGACAGCCCCTGACACAGTCGGGTAAACTTGATGCTTTACCTTAAAATGTGAATGCAAACCAATATTGGCTGTCGGGGTGTATGGGGACGCTAAAGAAAGCGATAGCCAAATCTATAACAGAAAGCCACTTACTTTCAGGTGGAACTTGTGAAAGAATTGTATGAGGATTTGGTACTTTAGGGGCACGTGCATGGATTGCTGCATTTACCGCCTGCAAGTCCTGGACAAACCCTTCACTTGTCTGGCGTTTGTGGATGCCATTTTTATTTTTTATTTTTTTTCCCCACCGTACATACTGGCGTGCGGACTGGTGAGTTCTCACAGGGGACGATGATGCCTGCCCTGGGGAGGGCCTCAAACACCGATTTGATGCCCTCCACAGCCTCTTTTCGTAATGGATACTGTCGCTGGCGAGGCCTATAAGGATTTTGGGGTGATAACAACAGGTTTTTTTTTGTTTTTTTTGTTTTAAGCAAATCTACATTGTGCCGGTGTTGTGCCCACACTTGCGGTGGCACTCGTTTCAGTTCTGGTACGTCAGTGACATTATTAATCATTATCTTTCCTTGTGGTGCAGTAAAGTGTGATGTAGAGTATACCTCTGGGTTTTGAAGTTTAAATCTCGACCGTTCTCAAGAGCAGCAACTGCCTTTTGAATTGTTACTCGATGCACCTTTAAACCTGATGATGCTCAGTTGCGGGGTCAGCCGTTTGATTCCATCCGGTCGCCTTGATGCATTTTGTCAACCAAGGTTCCAGATTGTTGCGGCTCCTGTGTTTTGATCAGGGAAACATACGGGAACTGCGGCACTTGGAAGGAAACGTTAGGCAGGCACACAGAAATTGCACAGCGTGTGTTATCCCAATACAGGCATTCTAAACTGTCACAGTATTTTTGTTTAAACCATGTTTGTTCAAATAGAATATCTTTCCTTAAGCAGATGTGTTCAGCACAATGTGCTGCAGTGAGGCTCGAGTGGGGGAGGAGCCATAGTTAGTGGTAAGTAGCCGCATTATCAGGAGAAGTCAGAAAGGTTTTAGTGTATAGATAATTTTTAATTATGGTTAGGCCATTCGAGCCTGACTTAATGTTTATGCCTAACACACACATAAGATCTCTAACACAACTCCTGCTCATTTTGGGTGTTGTTTTGAAATTGGTGTGTCGTATTACAGATCCTGTCGCTCCAGGATCTACTAGGGTTGTGAGGGGTACGTCTGCAACAGTGAGTGTTAGTGTGGGTAGATTCTTATAGGCAGCAAAGTTTAGTGAAGCATACATTCCTGCAAGTTTTGTGGTGTGTGTGTTTTCCAAGCATTCAATAGCCTGAAGTACGGAATTTAAACTGTGTCGTGGAGAGAATGTGGAGGTGTTGGTGTATTTACGTGTTCCGTTGGGATGGCCTGTGTCCGGTCCAGATGCGCCCCTTACTCTCCCCAGCCCTCCGGCCAGTCAATTGCCCCTGTGTCAGAATCGCTGGCGGTTGGTCTGCCACTGCTCACGCTCTGGGCAGTTGTTTTGCCAGTGTCCATGCTTTCCGCAGATGAAATAGCTTCTCGCCCCCTTGGCCCTCGGCCACGCCCTCTGCCTTTTTCACGACCTCTGTGGTGACTGTCTCTTCGTGGTAGGTCGGAAATGCTGACAAAAAGTCAGGAGCTCTGCTGCATATTTCTGTCCTCCATCCTTGACCTTGGGGAACAGGGCGGCAACCTCTTTCATGTTCATCACGCTGTTCAGGTTTTGCTCTGCCTGTCGTGGTGGCCGGCTGGCCACCTCTCCCCCTCCCCAGTGCAGCCAGGTCGTCGAGGGGGTAGAGTGGTTGGTGCGGTTGTGGTGCAGGCTGGGCAGCCTCTTGGATCTGGGGCTGAGCCTGCTGAGCCTGCTGAGCCTGCTGCTGGTTGGCTGGTTGGGGAGCCAGCCTGGTCAGAGGAGCCGAGTCGAGGTCGAGGGTCGCATCTAGTTTAAGACACAGAGAAGAAGGAGGGGGAGGAGAGGTTACCCTTTCCCTGCCTGTCTGCTGCCTTCTGTCTGAGGTTACTTTTCAGAATCCAATTGTCTGAGACTAAAATTGCCTGTATTGGGAAAACCGCACTCAATGGCCCAAAATTTGAATTGGTCAACGCAAGATACACCGTAGTTTTGTTCATGTACTGGAGATTTGGGCTTAGGGCTACGCCTTCGACGCGTTTGCTTTGAGTTGGCCCCATCTCGCTTAGTTTAAGTCTGTCTAGAGTCGCACTGGCGTGTCAATTATGTGCTTCATTGTTTCTCTGAGGATGCTATTTCTATGTTTCACTGGTAGTTAGTTTGGGCCTAGCTTACCTTGGTTATGCTAAGCTCGTCTTTAGTGATATTGAAATCAATTGAACCATCATCTCCTTAGCTTTAATGCTAGCTAGTTTAGCTTTAGCTATATTGGTAATGCTAACTTAATTTGGCAATACCCACAGTCTAATTTTGATATGCTATTTTTCTCAATGCTAATTAGCCTAGCATTAGCTATGCTAGTTATGCTAAGCTAGTCTATGGTCAAACCCACAGTCTAAATTGATATGCTAGGTTCTTTGCTCAATGCTAATTAGCTTAGCATAAGCTATGCTAGTTATGCTAAACTAGTCTATGGTAATAGGTGCAATCAATCGTAAATGCTAACAACTTAGCTTAGCCTTTCTGGTAGCTATGCTACTAGGGCCTATAGCTAACTGCTAGTCCCTCTCAGCTGGTGCTGTCTGTTGCACCCCCCTCCTGTCTGGCGGTCTGCCAAACCACTCCTGGCAACAGTGACGTGTACCAAGAATTTAAACTACACAACGTTTGATTCAAAATGGCGACCAGCTTTTAAAATGGCGGGCCTCCAAGCCACGCCCAATACCTAAATTTCAACTGCGCCCCAACTACAAAATGGCGATTGATAGCACAACCACACCTATTTCCGATTTTCTTCTGCGCCACTGTTCAAAAATGGCGATTGGCCTTTATAGCCACACCCAACTTTTGAATTTCAATTGTCAAAATTATACCGTCCGCAAAACTTCATTTGTTTGATTTACAGCATGTATATAAAAATTCTATTTTGATTTTTTTCTAAATTTGGATCACAGCTGAGTCATATTAACCTTTTCTACTCGGAACCATGAAAGCCAGCTGCTCAACATGCTGATAGCAGTTTGCCAAGGCACATACATTATCTCAATTGGTCATCTGGTCAGTCAAAACATGTCTTAAATGAACGCACACACATACGCACACACACAGGCCTGCAACATTCATTCCAATGCAAACATCCTTGATAAAAGTGGATCAGTCAGTGATTTACCCGTTTTTACCCGTTCAAAGATTTTCTAGAATCCAGTTTATGGATCTACATATATATCTATGGGTTACAGATTTTTTTACAGATCTATATATTGATTTATTTTCGACAGTAACGTTACCTGATTAATTGTTGCTTTACATATCGTACATGCAGTGGTTATATGAGTATACATATATATATATATTCCTGTAGGAGTTTTCACAAGCGGAGTTTTCACCCTACTGACTGAATTACTTAATTTTGTTTCTAGTTATTTATTGACGTAAAAACAATCTCTCCCTATATTATCTTATGCTCCCTCTTCCCTCAGCGCGTAGGAAAGGTAGGATAGTACTGTTGATGTGACCTTGAGCTAAAACAAAGCCTTTACACACTCTCCTCTTTCCACAGCTGTCGAACATGCACGCACACACACAAAGATGGGGTAGAGAGGGAAAGAGAAAAAAGAGACGCACATGGGAACAACGCACATATAGACTTACAACAAACTATCTACCATACTGTCCGGAATCGCCTCTTACTTTGCTCATGAGCTAACCGGAAACGTTGCTGTAATTCACCTCAAACAGACTCGAACTGTGAGACAACGTTTTCACAAACCAGTACTACTAATCAGACTCGAACTGAAAAGAGAGCAGCTGATCAGACTGCTGGCCGGCCCTCGCACAGACACTGTACGTCAAAAAACAGAAAGACTCGAACTTCCTGCAGAGGAGGGTCCCGCACCCTCGTCTTCTAGGGCCCTAGTGGACGTCAACACACAAACAAATGGACTCGAACCATTTGCGGAAGAGGGGCTGGTAACCCTCGTCCTCTGGACGTCAACAAACAAACAAATGGACTCGAACCATTTGCGGAAGAGGGACTGGTAACCCTCGTCCTCTGGACGTCAACAAACAAACAAATGGACTCGAACCATTTGCGGAAGAGGGACTCTCACCCTCGTCCTCCGGACGTCCTCTAGACGTCAAACACCAAACAAATGGACTCGAACCATTTGCGGAAGAGGGACGGCACACTCATCCTCCAGACGTCCTCTAGACGTCAACAAACAAACAAATAGACTTAAACCATTTGCAAAGAGGGAGTGGCACCCTCGTCCTCTAGACGTCAACAAAAAAAGGCAAATGGACTCGAACCATTTGCGGCTCAGGGACTCTTACCCTGTCCTAGACGTCACCAACAAAAATAAACTCACCGGAGATTATTGAAGAGATCCTCCACCGAGTTCAGTAGGCACCAGCAGTGAGAGGACACTCCTGCTGTTGGACGTTAGGCCCCCACTTCTCAGCTGAATTTGTGGCGAGGTTGAGGAAGGAGCTTCACTCCACTGTGCACAGGTTTCACCGTCAGTCCTGTCCTGCCTGTGCCTCTCACTCCGGGTGCCCACCCAGGGACGCCAAATTGTTGTGGAAATGGATTCTTCAATAAAGATCAACAAACAGGATCAGCTTTTTCTCCGTGGTTTATTTTGCCAAAGCATTTTCTTCTGCAGACAAAAATACGTTCATCCCCACATCCTCACAAGTTAGAGTCTAGCAGGGAATGACGATTTGCCAAAACTCGCACAGTCTTTTAGGGAGAGGGACAGGACGCCAATAGCCTTGGTTGGGTGACGTCTTTAGACCAAACAAAAACATGCCTTAGACATTACAATTCTGAACATTCTGAACCTCTCTCATCACAAGGTCTCTAACACAGGGTACAGATGCACAAATATGCCAATATATCATCATGAGTTAGTTATTTGCATTATCCATTAAGAATGTGAGACAGAGGAGACACTGAACTGTGTCTGACCTGACAAAACTATGATTATGAATTCCAAATATCCAAAATTCCCACAACAGGAGTTATTTTCAGCCCCAGAGTTTCATGCCTCAGACCAGCCCACTAAGAGCCCAGAGGCACAAAAGTGTCGCTTAACACCTTTGGTTTATTTTCAGAAATATGAGAACAATGCGGCCTAAAAGTTTTAATCATAAACAAGTCCCTACATTTTGGGTTAGTTTTTTTTTTAATATATATTTTTTTTTTTCTTATCGGTTCCCCTTTTCTCTTTCTATTTTCCATGTTCCATCTACTTAGAGGTGATTTCTCTTTTTTTCTCACTCGACTCTTCCACCTAAGCATTTTTCCCCAGCGGAAAATGCCAGGTGCTCTTCTGAAGACAGCTGGAAGCACTTGAAAACGCTTTTGAGGTGCAGCATTTTTTCAGCTGAGACACTTAGGTTACATCTGGTTGCTATGATATGGAATATCCACAGAAGTAAAAATGTCTGCAGAAGATAGAGTAGCTTACTTGCTCTTGCCCTTTCTCCTAATGAAGGAAGGGCTGCAGCACGTAGGGGGAGAGGTCTGGCCCATGGGTCTATATGGGTTCAATAGATTTTGTCCCTTCTTCACTGTGATTGGACAGCTGGGTAAGGCACATAGCCACCGGCACACTGCTGCAGGGTTGTCTGATGGTGGGAGTGTCACTTATGGTCGGTTTGCTTAATGCCCTGTTGTATTTTTTAATCTAGTAATGTACCACAAGTGGAGTTTATATGATCCTTATCTTCAGAATTTTATAATCTCTACATTTCCAACCAAACTTGAATGCAGCATCATTTCATGAGAAAGAGAAAAAGAAAAGAGACCGAGGGACTGAGCTTCTATGCCTGTGCAGGAAAGGATGCCTATGACCTTTTTTTTCTATGACCTTACCCTCCCGGAAGTTAAGTGTTGTTTTTCGTTTTTGTCCCCTCTTAGTGTACGTCCACACGATCGAAAACGACCTATATGAAATATTTTCATCCACACGAAAACCAGGGAAACCGGCTAAAAGTGCTGTAATACACATGACAGGCTTGGATGTGGATCCTCATCCATCCCAGAGAGAAATCTAGCAACTGTTTCTGGTGTTATTGGAGACTTGATGTCACTCCTCATCGAGCAGCGGGTGCTGCTGTGAGCCTCTTCCCAGTCCCAAAGCACTCACAGATGGGCACTCTCTCGCCAGATTTAGTGACTTTTCAGACCATCTTATCAACTTTATTTATAAAAAGCTACTAGCAACCAATTTAGCTCCTTATTCAGAGTATGGGAGGGAAAAGGGAGAAATATCTGGTCGGCGTAATTCATTCCCATGCATGTGGCTCAGAGTCCAGTTCAGTAAACAGTCTATGGGTCCATCTCTCTCCTCTCACGCAGCAGCACTCTTGTTGTTATGTGACGTAGCAGGGGTTAAGGTCGACGGTGGGGCGATGAACGCATCGTTTAACAAAGTATGAGGTTTCACCATCCAGACGACAACACCATGGGGTTGTTTTCAAATCTTCCCACTCTGGGACCCTATTTTAAAAGATACAGTTTTCAGGCTCCGATAACGCCTGATCTGTGTGGATGGTCGGCCAAAATGATCCTAAAGTTGTGCAGTTACAGGAAAACGCATCTTCGTGTGCACGGGCCCTTAGTCTTTTAAAGCTCTCATGTGGCAGTGATAGAGGAAGGATGTTTACTGTTTACTGTACAGGACTCTCAGGGCGCACTCACACTGTCCTTCTGCACCGCGCCCCAGGCTTTAGGGTACTTGTCTCCCCTCCCCCCCCCCCCCCCCCCCCCGCCCCAGGCCCATTTGTACTCACACTGCCTGGGCCTCGCGCAAATGCTTCTTGCTGTCCATACGTCATCACGCCGTAACACGTCACACGCATTGATTGACGTCATCGCGATTCATCTCTTTGTTTACAAATCTTTCCATAGACCTTGGAGTTTTTGTGCGTCCTGGCCGACTGTTTTTGAATATTTTCATCCGACCAAATCTGCAGTAAACACTCCACCTCATTCCAACATGAACCTTTCGCCGCCATTGTTTTAAATGTCCGCGCATGGTCCCTCCTTCTTTTTTCTATGTCTGAACAGGCGCACATAAATTACGTCAGAACCGTCGTAGGCCTCATGCTCGTGCTCGTACACGTGCGCGCGCTCGTGCTCGTACATGTGCAAACGGGCTCTACAAAAGCCCACCTCTCTCAGGCGGGCCGTGGACGGCCCGCTGTCCACAGTTATGTACGGAGCGGGTGCACTCACACTGCTCAAACGAACTAGGCTTTAGCTGAAAAAACGGTTTTGGCCCAGCGCGGAAGGACAGTGTGAGTGCGCCCTCACATTGCCTCCAACGGGCTGACAAGTCTGATTGCATTTGCCACCACAGCGTGACATTAAGTTGTGTTCCTCCATGATTGTAAATCATACTGCAGCCATTATCTTTTTGTCTACTAATCTATCTCATTGTTGTGTCCTTTTTTTGCCGAGTGTGGCTTTAAAAAAACAACATAATAATTCTTGTTATTAACCTGTTAAAACCCGCCTCCCAACTGGTGGTTGGGATTAGACCAAGAACACTTTTTAATCAAAGCTTATAACAGTATAACTGTTAAAAATGTGCATGTATTAGGCTCCACTTGAAAAGGTGACGTCTTCTAGTTTTGGTAAATGTGCTTGTTTTAGCATATATACAATATAATATACAACCTAAACTACATCAGTTCAAACATGGCTCAAAAAGGTTCCATCCCCACCCCTACCCTAAGGTAGGTTACAACGGCATAAAGCAAAGAGAACTTTTATGCCTTACATACTGTAATTATCTCTCATTTAGTGACTCATGATATAATTAAGGTCATCTCTTGCAAGTATACTGGTGTGTTGATTTGATTGTCCCCAGTGTTTTTCATGCCAGCATGACCGAAATAGCCATAGGATTTATTTATCAAAAGAAAAAACAAATTCCAGAGGAAGTTTGGCAGGCTTAAGAAGGAGCATGTTTCATACTGTTCTCCACCTCCCTCCCCTCTTATCCTCCTTTTCCCTCTCACCTCGTCCACCCCTGAAGGGGAGCCCACCATTTCAAGGCAACAAAAGCGGGACGTGGCCAGCAGGGCTTTGATGTTTATTTTAGCAGGCGGTCCCCCCTGCTGCTTCGCCTGCTTTTGTGTCTGTCCAGGTACAACAAGCTCTCCTCTGCCCCCCCCCCCAGAAAACAAGCCTCATGGGGCGTCCTCTGTGCTTGACCCAGGGTCAGGGGATGTCCTGTACTTAAACCCTTAACCCGACGACACCCCTCACCCTGCCTTCCGTCTTTCCGCCCTCTTGAGCTGTATACCTCATCATCCTCTTCATCACAAATTCACCTATTCTCCTGAACTTCAAAGTGCCCTTTAACCATGATTAGACTCACAGAGAAAAGCAGAGTTCTGTTGACACTGTCACAATTCGAACCGTTCTTGACTTTTGTCACAGATCTGTGTGTTTATGTGCAAGTCTGTAGTTTTTTCTTTACACAGCAGTTGGACTTCCAAATTTCCACTAGATCCATCTGTTGTAGAAATTGTGGTATGCATCCTTGTTGTCATGTGTCTTTCTGTTTGTTTGTGCTATCACATGCATTTGCATAATCTCAGCAGCACTGGAGCAAGAGAGAGGGGGGTGCAGAGCCAGGAGGGAATGGGAGATTGGTGGAGGTGGTGGCTTTGGTGGAGGGGGTTACGTTTCCTTTCACTGGCTGCCAATCCATCAAAGCTCAGTCTACCGCTGTGCGGGCCAACAGGCAGCATAGAAAAGAACAAGGCCCGGCAACAGAGCCCCCTCTCCATGGCCATCACTCATCCTCCGGCAGGTTCTGAACTCTGTGTGACCTTTTCCAGAGCCTCCTCACCAACTTCCACTCCTTAGCACCTTGTTAGCCTTAAACACATATACAAGACTGTTACCGTCTGGCTACTCATTATTTATTTATTTATTTTGGCTCAAAATGTGTTCGACTGAAGACTTTGTTAGGTGGATAATGCAGAAGGGGATTTGGTTCAGTTGTATCACCACTCTCTGTATATGTGTGTGTGGTGAGGGGGGTTACATCTCATCCCAACAGCAGTGCAGCCTCTCCCTGACAACCAGATTGTCTGACAGCAAAGGGGAAACACACAAAAAGCTGAAATCGACTAGCTTCACACACACACATCTACACACACCCTGCAGAAGGGCGGTGAGAACACTAGTTGACATCATTAGGCCGGACACATTTTTGTCACGCTTCCAGATTCTACGCGTCTGCATTTTGCTGAATGCCGACTCGGTCTTGCTATTCCTCTTCCCTCCCACCCAGCCTCATTCCCTCTATCTCTTTGTCCTGCTTACATGTTTAATACTGGAGACGCCCCAGCTCATCAGAGCTGCCCAGACCACACTTTGTACTGGTGTGGGAGGAAATACAGACCCAAACAAAAAAAGAAACATGGAGAGAAAGGATGTAAAGAACAAAATAGTGCCCTTGAGATCCTGTCTGCTGTGTATACACTCCAAGGCTTGTATCTGAGCTGAACATTTCAAGCCTCTCTGAAAACAGTAGCAACCACCGGCTCCTTTTTCCTGGGTTTATTTTTCAAAGGCTTCCTCTCTTTACATAACAGATTGTCTGTTCAGTCCGAGCATTAGCTGGACACATCAGAGTAATTCATACTCACTTGATGTTGTTGCACTTTTTGCTCTGTCCCGGCATCTCAATTGTGTTTTCTTGTGTCGTCTTTTTGTTATTGTTGTAAAAGGTTCAGCCAAAATACAGTGACATGATGAGATTGTGACCAACGGGAGAAATCTGTGATGAAGACCTGAGGGTTGTGTGAGTGTTTGTGCCTGTGAGACTCAACAATAGCACATCTGAGGCCTACACACCACAAAAAAAAGTAAATCATCTTTTTTAAATGCATCTTGCAGGTGAATAATTGCATTTGAAGCTTCCACTTCTATCAGTTCTATGTTACATCCTGAGAGCTTCCAGGTGAAATTCAACCTCCCCCGAAAGGAATTTTGGGGAGAATGCTGTGTGGGGTCTCTTTAGGTTATGTTGGGAGCGTTCCTATGTTCTTATGTTTGTCCCTAGCAAATATGCCTATGTAGACCCTAACACTACCCCCTAAACCTGAACCTAACTGTAACCCTCTATACCTAACAAAATGCTGAATTAAATCAGCGAAGCCATAGGCTTATGCGACTGGGAACATAGGACCCTTTTGGGGGGAAAGGGGACCATAGGACCTGGGGAACAGAGGGATGACAACCTTCATTTTAGGTTTGATTATTCCTCTGGCTCACTCTGTTTTGGACCAATATTGACACAATTAAAACTTCAGTTTTCAGTCATTCTATTCCATCCGACCTTTAGTGGCCGAAATAATTGTGGTGGGAGTCAGGTGATGTAGTATAACAGTGCCAAAGTCTTTGTAGGGAGGAACATCAGGGTGGATGGATGGGTCAAACAAACAGGACCTTCACCCTGTGTGTTTCCCATGTCAAACCAAATTTCAACATTGTCTTTTTTCATGTGAACCATCTTTGTTACGGACATAAGTCTCTGACATGTGCACAGGAACATATTTTCACTAAGGGGTGTTGCACAGTATGAATGTGCGCACATGATTTTGTGCATGCACTTACAACTTTTCTCCCACAGCCACCGCAAGTGCCATAGCTGCCTGCCACTGCCACGAAGTATGCTCTCTCTCCCTTTTTACCTTTATAAAAACAACATAACACACCTTACAAGCTGCTTCACTTCTTGTAGACAACCTTATTAAATTAAATTTGAAATATCTTCAAAATGAAGTAAACTATGCCAGATGTTAAACGACCCTACACTTTAATATTAAATATCAAAAATAGATCAACATTAGGTCATTTATCGGCATATAGACTGACACTAATGTTACATACAATCTGTTATGTTATAACTCCCTGTCAATTTCCCTACTCAGTGAATCAAGCTCACCCTAGTTCAATTTTTACATTATTCTTTACAAATGCATGTTTTTAGTATTGTTTTTATACCTATGGTATCAAATAGACCATATACATTTACTTTTGAAGGGTATTGCAGTTGTGCCACCCACAATTGCAGACAATGATACAACCATACATTAATAACAAAAATATCAAGAATAGTCAGACTTACTTTTTAATTGATGGTGCCAAAGGTGGCCTTCTCTCTTGCTTCATAGTAAACAAAGCCAAAAACTATCAGACACATAGTGTCCACTGCCACTTGGAAAACCAGTCAGGCTTAAAAGATTGTCTAATTATATCTGTTCTAAATCCAGCGGTGGTGGGCGACATATAGGCGCCAAATAGGGTTTCTCTTGCGTTAGCCAGAGGTGTTGCTCCTTCGGCTTACACTGCTCCAGCAGATTGAGCAGGTATGGCAGACACATTTTTCTGTAGAAATTTTCCGGTACTTTTTTGGGCAATTGATAAGCTCCCGTTTCTGCCAAGTCTTTGCTCCTGCCAAGTTTAGCCAAAGATCCATTGTCTCTGGTTTAGCTAGCTTACCTCAATACTTGCACTTTAGCCTGATGGACGATACAAAGTGAAGTGAAAGTTCAGCAAAATGCTTCATAAACTTGCCTTCATGATGTGTGATCAGTGAACTGTATGCTTATTTTGTCCACACAGTCAAAATCAGGTCTTGTCACAAATCAAAGACAGTTTGACAGTCTCTCAACATGTAATATCTGATGAAAAGCTTAAGGTGTTGGGTCAAAATGTTTTGAAGACATTTGTAGTGAACTAATAAGGTTAAACATTTTGTTTATGTTGCATTGTGCTGAACTTTCACTTCCCTTTGTATCGTGCAGAAAGTTTAAAGTGTTTAAAGTTTATCTCCTATGTAGGACATAATATGTATGAGTTACTATCTGCTACATAGGAGATAATTACCTGGTAAATCTACGAGAAAAAAAGTAGCAGATTTGAGATTAAAAGTAGCAAATCTATGAGAAAAAACTAGTAGATTTATGAGAAAAAAAACGGAAAAATAGTTTTACAGTCCCTAATGAACCACATAGCTTCAGGATCAGCACAGACGCTGCGGCATGCTGTTAACCATGTCTGCAGCAAACTCTGAAAAATAGGCTACTGTGTTTTGAAGTTTAGAAAGTATGAAAAACATGTACAAGGTCTAATGACATCATGCATAATAAGTAGCCACCTTTGGTAGAGATGGCTGGATTTGCTGTAACCAAGTCCAAGCCACATTTGAATTGACTGAATTTAAATAACAGTTGAAGCATTCTTCATTTGGTACATCTTGTATTTCTCAAGCTTCTTGATCCAAACACTGATGATAAAGTTGATAAGTTCAATTATCAATATGATATGAATAAACCACTCCACTCACACAAAATCTACTTGTGGTTGTGAAGTAATGTTAAAGAGTGATGCTTCTTTTATCTCATCAACAATCTTTGGCAGAGTGCAAACAACGGTTTTAGAGAATACACAAAATGAGCAGTTAGAGCAGTCGCCCTATGTAAAGGGGCTGAAGGTCCTCGAGGCAGCGGTCGCAGGTTCGACTCTGACCTGCGGCTCTTTGCCGCATATCTCCCCCTCTCTCTCTAACCCCAATTACTGTCTGTCCTATATAATAAAGGCTTGGAAAACTGCCAAAGAAATAATAATAAAACAAAAAGAATGACCTGCAGCCACGCTTATAACTGGTGAAAGCGTCTGTGTTGTCTGTGAGTCTTTAATAAGAACGAGAGAGATAACAGATTTATTTTCTAATGAGATTAGCAAATCCATGTAATCTATCAAATTACTTATTTTTACTTGCATATGGGGCTAAATGCTCGTACTGTGCCTGTTCTGTGGCTTTATAGCAAAGGCTAAAGATCATAGACTGTATATAAAGACCAACGACATGTCTCAACTTCTTCCCTCTGTACGGAAAGTAAGGCAAAATATCGCAGATATGGGCGCCATTTTTTGTTTAGCCCATGTCCAATCCACTAACATGGAGGGGGTGGGATTTATGAGCTGTCCTGTGGCTAACCACCAGGGTGTGATAAAGAAGTTTTGGCTTCACGTTTTGGCAGCTGTCATGTCCTTGATCTGTACATATAGTCTATATTACAGATCCATAAAAATATACCTAGATTAAGGCCTTCCCTACAGGCTAAACGATTCACATCTAGCAAATGTTAGGGATATGACAAACTGATTGACGTAAAAATGAAAGCCAGACATGGCAGTCCAATTTGAATGTTCAAAGTTCAGTTTCTTAATTTAAGATTTATCACTAAAACAGCAAAAGTATAACAGATACAGGGAGATTTTCAACAATTGGCAGTGCACACAATTAAACATAGCTCTTGCATGCATGAGCATCGCATCTCAGTGTTTGACTGCATGTGTGTAGTTTAGAAAAAATAGCGGACTTAAAACATAGTTTAATGCGTATTTCAGCCTTGAGATGGATGCAGCAGCCTCCTGAGTGAAGGAAGAAATGAATAACTCACTAACATCTGGGCAAGCGACAGTAAAGAGGGATTTAGTGTTAGCCCCAGGACGGCCAGGAGAAACTGTGTGTCCATTAAACGCTTTATTACAGAGCCAGCAGCCTCATGCTAACTCACTTAGCCCATTGTACAGGAGGCTCTGCTCAGTGGCTTGACTGCCTGTCAGACTGCCTGCTACTCACACACACCGTGAAGGCAGCAACCCCCTCAAACACTCTGGTTAGCTTAGTTTGACTCTAAGTTGTCCTTTTGTCAATCAAAATCAGAAAGTGGTCTGCACTCTAATGTAGGGCAAAAGTTAATGTCTTGAACTCTTTTTGTTCAATGTAGAGTGAACACTTGGGAACTTATTTATGCCCTTTGCATGATGCCAGTGACATTTTTTTAATATAATTAATCCATAAACTGTCTGAATTCTGCAAACCAATAACTGTATTAAGACACTATCAAATAATAAGCCTGTTAATATTTTGTAAACGATGCCCATGTGGATTTCATGTTTGTTTTTGTGGTTTAAATGTTGTTCAAAGTTCTTACTGCTGTTAGGCAGGTAGCCCTCAAGTTTTCACACCAGCATATGGAAACAACCATACATCAATTACTGAACACAAGCACACCTGAGTCTCAACATCCGCATATGGAGTTTGACACATTCAAGTCATGCCTACTTACCTACTTGTCTATTTCACTCAGAGGCTATCAGAGGGTTGTTGTGTCCGTCAAAAATTAGATATCCAATCAGATCAGGTATTGCAGTGTTGCAGGCAGGACCATAAGTAAATATGAACCTTTTTTACAGATCTATTTTATATCTTACGGATGATATGTCTGTGACCATTAAAAGCCGCATCTAATTATACTTTTGGCCACAATTGATACATAATCTCCTTATTGATGAGTTGATGTGTAAGCCAATTGTTGCCAAATATTGCCACATCCAGCAGACATACTGTAGAGCAACATCATTCATTTGGAGCCATTTTCCTGGCAAATGCAAGTCCAATATTCACTCTTTTTAGCTCTTTTTAGGTCTACACAAGCTCCCAGGGAAAATATCTGACTTTTCAACTGATAAATGCGCGATCATTAAATAAAGGGGGCTTTTAATAGGCTATGTTTGGTTTGTCAGTTACTTTAAACCTTTATCCGACTGAGAACTTCACTTCTTTTTAGTAGACTGCATTTTGTGAAGTGACAGATCTATGTGCTAAGGGCCTGTTAGAGCCCTGATTCATATTATACTTGAAACGGGCTAGATAGGAGACTAGTAAGGGATCGTCACACCATGACACTGTGTGACGGACTGTCTCATTATGTGTCCCCACACTCCGTTTAAAACCACTATCTTCCACTCTGCATGTGTGTGTGTGCGTGTGTGTGTATAGGTGTTTGTGTTGTTAGTATATTTGCTTCTGCGAATTTGCATCTTGCACGTGTGCATGTACAGCATGTGATTGAATAAATCTGTACACTGTTCCTTGTCTATATTTGTGTGTGTGTGTGTGTGTGTGTGTGTGTGTTTGTGTGTGTTTGCTTGCATGTGTCTACCTCCTGCAGCAGGAAGAATGGGTTGATGCCCTGTGTTTGGCTAATTAAGACAGCAGTCGACAGAGAGAGATAGAAAGAGAAAGCTGAGAGATGGCAGAGAGGTGCTAATTCGGAATTGACGTAATGGATGAAATCTGTCTCTGAGTATTTTAACACATACACACATACACACACACACACATACAGTCTGTGATTTAAGTCTGATTAGCTGGTGCACACCTTTGTGTGAATAATGAAAATACATGTCATGTACCAGAATCCTTAATGAATAGCAAATCTGTTACACAACTAACATACACGCATATACGCACACACAGACACACACACTCTAGATCAGGGGAATAAAGTTGGCTTAATATTGAGATTTTATTCAGTAAAATCAGATCATACTGTATCAGTTGACTGGCGGAGTGTCCGGGTAACAAGTCACATTGCTTTCTTACTCCCTACTGGGAGTTCTTTCCTCTCAAGTGAGTCTTCTGGGGAAAAATAACACTTGCCACTTCTTTTTAAGGGCGAGTCATTACCAGTGTGCACTGAGCATGAACTTATTATTTTCCTAAGTAGTTCACCTTCCTCCCTCAGTGAAAACAACCCTCTTTGTTTTTGGTGAATGACCACTACACACAGCATCCACATCTGTTGGAGCCTGTCCATTGAGCTGTCAGGGGGGAAGTTTCATTCCGTTCTTGAAGAACAACAACATTTCCAGTAATAGCGCCATTGTGTGATTGCTCAACTTGTGCATCTAGAACAATTTAGTGGGTCAAATGTTTTTTATTCTTTCTTATTTGAGTTTAAGTATAATCCAGGCACTATAAGTTATCACATAGCCACAGCTATAAAGCTGAACTACTGAATTCTTGTATAAATCAAAATGAATTAAATCAAAATTAATTAATTTGACAAAATAAAAATAGAATATAGATTGTGTTGGAGGCAGTTCGTATAAGATGCATTAAGACATGATAGTGCAATGCATAATGCAACTGAAATGTAAAATAATTCAATACGTGAAAATAATTAAAACTTTTCTTAAGATGAAAATACCATGACACTAAAAACAACTCTGACACACTTGAGTTGAACTGAAGTGAAAATTGTAATAGGTGAATGTTTCGGCCTACACAAACAACAGGTAACTGGCTAAGCATCACAACAGTTTCACATAAGTGTTGGATACATTATATTAAGTTGCTGTCATGCTCTTTGAATGATTTTATTGTAAACCTGTAAAATTTCATTCGTCTGGAAGTTAACTGGTATACTGCTGAGCTGATAAGGGGAAATGGGGAGGGGTGGAAAAAGTCAGGTGGGGCCGGAAAGGGGTTGCTGCAGGACAGGAGTGAGTGGCTGGATCCGGAATGAGACATTAGAGGTACCCTGTTCCAATAATACCATACCAATAGGATGTCAGAAAACGATTTATTACTGTATGTCCTAATATATAGTATGCCAAATGCAGTATGCCAAAAATACCAGAATGTTCTATAAAAATATTTAAAAAAAGAAAAAGTATTTAATTTGGTGCTCTGCCTTAGTGTCAGAGTATTACAACAGAATAAAATAGGATCTTGCTCGAGTTTCAACAGTGTCACAGTGAAATGTTGTCGTTTGTCATTTCTGATTGGTTGTTGAGGATGGGTCTTATACCTAATATAAGCTTGTCAGCGGCATAATAAAGGGAAACTTCAGTATTATTATACCTGAACTATTTTCCCATGTTTGTGTGCCTGACTAATACAGACAATGACTTTTGAAATTAGTCCAGTATTGAGCAAGATGCAGCAATGCAATGTGACACTTCAGGGAAAATGCAAACAATCAATGAACGTACATTACAAGTTCTTGTTTTTGCCCCTGACATGCTCCAAGTGATATTATGAATGGCTAATAACATTATGGAAAGGACCCTACAGAGAAATAAAATCTTTTTCTCTACCTTCACCTGATCAGGTCTTTTGTTTGATGTGTTGAGTGTAGTGTCAATGTCAAATAATAGCATGGCTAAATATTTAGCTGATTTCAATAGTGACCTAGAGAAGCAGTGCCAGATCCTCTGTTGGGAACTGCAGAGGTGCCCTTGAGCAAGGCACCGAACCCCCAACTGCTTGGAGCACTGACTATGTGGCTAATGTAACAGCAACAGTGTGTAAAAATTGAATTTCCCCATTTAGAGATTAATAAAGTGTTTCTTTCTGGTGATGGCCTTGCTAACAGCACTTAGGTTAATGTCTTTAATTTTGCTACATTTCTCTGACATCTACAAAACCTCAGAATCTCATATATAAAAGAGGTCAGGCTTGCTATATTATTTGTATTCTACATGTTAATCCAGCTCCAGTGTAGATCCACATTACTATGTGAGGGGCGAATTGAACAATAATGCAGACTCAGATTTCAATAAATCCAGCAACAGGAATCACCTGATAGCCACTTCCAGGCCAAATGTGGCTATGCAGCGATGCAATCTGACAAAATTAACATCAGCTCTTAAAACTCAGGGTGAAATGACAAGTGTAACCACAGCCAATGGCTATTCTCCAATCTTTTTCCCCATTACATATGGATGGATCTTGTCTTTCAGAGCATATTGTGTGATTGTAGGCTATCACATACTGTCAGTGTGGGCTGACGTGTTAGATACACTGAATACAGAATCGGCTTGTCTGCAGTGTGCTGCTGAGGCTGTCTTTGACAGTGTAGCGCTGTCTGTGTCACACTCTAACAGACAGCCAAATAACCCCTTGGCAGTGTAAACAAAGAGAGATTACACCCTGGTGAGTGGAAGGAGTCTGCCTGTGTGCTCCCAGCACTGAGGGGAGAAACTGACGATGGGTGGTTGCAGCAGAAAAAAAGAGACAGTGAGACAGAGAGAGAGAGAGAGATGGTAGGAAGACAAACACTCACTGAGATGCTAAATATGGAGGATAATGGTTAAAAATACCCCAAATGCACACAAAACTCAGCCTTGCCTGATTCAGTTTAGTGGAAAATATTGAGGCATAGCTAGAACCTAATGGCAGCTAGCATTAGGGGCTTCATATCTTATTTAAGTTCAATACAGTATTGTCCTCTGGTAGTTTACAGAGAATCTAGAACAACTCTATCAACCAGCTCTGGTACAATAGCTCATGATGGCTAGCGTGGTAGCTCGTGGTGGCTAGCATTAGCAAATTTGAGATCTTCTTTATGTGCTGTGTAACTTTTCAAGTCAATTCAGTCTCTCATACCCTACCTACCCTTTACGCAATAACCATTATCCTGTTGGGCACTTGAGTCTTCATGCTCTGTAAGCAACCTCATCAACCATGTTACTGGATACTAATTTATTCATCATTTAACTGAGCAACTAGAGGAACTCACGTGGATGGAAGATCAACAACCTACCATAAGTGCAGAAATCCCTGACAAAACCATTAAAGATGACACAGGCAAATCATGTCAATACAGAATGTAATTATTCACCAGACACACATGATTGTGAAAAGAGATTCAGCACTCCTGTTTGATTTTTTGTCTCTGAAAAATGATTAGCATAATAACATGATGAATTTTCCATCCAAAGCCATCAATCAATCAGCTGTTACCAGGATGCACAGTGAAACTCTAAATGCGTGTCAAAACCATCAACACATATTTCCGATCAAAGAGCTTGACGAACATTCACACAATTTGTTAAACAGCATAAAACAAACAGAAACAGCATGAACTGTCTTAAATCAAACCTTTCTTCCTCACCAGTGTTTGAGGTCCCTGACCAGATTGCTGGAGCTAATAGATCATTGTGCACTGAGCTAACAGGAAGGTTTCCAGCATTTTCCACCCATTACTGATGATTTCACTTAGAAACCCATCTCTTCATCTATCAAAGTCAGGAACTTTTTCAAGAAGCCATATGACAACCACTTATCAGCTCATATCAAATGACAAAGACGATATTTGTACAATTTAATTCAGGGCTAGCTTACACCTGGCTCCACTAGCTTACTGTGTGTTGTAGTAACTGTTTCAATATGGTGAAACAGAGATGGAAGAGCTCTTCTGCTTTACTTATCAGTATGGTGCTTTAGGTAAGTTATTAACATTGTTTTATAAGATATATTGTATATAGGCTGTAATTTGGAATAATCAGCTTGTTGCACAATATAAACCAATGCTGGACTGTATAGTGTGATAGTGTTACCAAATGAGCACTGTGTTTAGGAGGAATAAATTAGCATTAGTATTAGCATGCACTTGGGTATTATAACAGCAAGAAGTGATGTTATTAGTTTTTCTATGTAAATAGCGATCATCTTTTCAGACTGCTGCAAAAAAATTCTTCCAAGTCTTTCAGTCTTTCACGCTGCATATTTTATTTATTGATATATACAAAATCTTGGCGCAAGGTAATCACAAGAAGCAGATGTCAAAATAGGCAACACAATCCCACTTCTGGTATTTACAGGAATGAAAAGAAAAAAACATGGAGTCTGAACACTTTATTGTTGAAATGCATGTGTTCGATAACCTCAATTGCTTGAAACATTATAAAGGCAGTAAAAAAGTGTTTTCAACCAACTGAGCTTATATTAGTCTAATTAGCTAGCTAAGCCAGTAACCTTAAAGAGGACCTATTGTGCTTTTCCATCTTGTCTGACTTATAAATGTAGTTATAATGTGTTATAGTCATGTTAAATAATACCAAAGCATCAAATTATGATGTCCTTGCATTTATACAGAGCCTGCCACACAGAGGTGCTGCATGGGTGCTGCAGCAATGGACAAAATGAGAAACATTTTGAGTTTTTTAAAGATCAAAGCATGTAAACCTGTTGTAGTTGACCCGAAAAAAATACATGTATGACCCTGTAAACTAGCATAATAGGGCATCTTTAGGATTGCGAAAACTCTCCCGGTGACCTAACCTAATTCGAGGTCTGCCTGAACTTTACCATCTCACAAGACTTGTGCAAATATTGGGTTATCATCTAGCAAAACCCAAATCCGGTAAATTCTGCCAGTGACAGTTGTCATTTCAGCATCTGTGTCTGAAATCGATGACTTTTTTCAAAATTGAGATCTGCCATTATTATCAATATATGCTGCTGTGGTGTTTAGTGAACAGTTAGTTGTCTTTTGTTGAGTTAACTCTCTACCTGCTTGCAAAAATGTGTCAAACATAAATACTGAAGATTAAACCTCAAGAGATACAAGAAATAACTAACTTTAAGAGAACTATTCAACATACACAGCCCAGTGCTAAGACAATAATGCAGTCGAACAGCTCCACATAGCAGTGTCGTGATGAGCAAAAGAGATGAAATGTGTCATTTAGCTGCTGCTTTTATTAGGTCCTGGTCGTTTTCGATCATCACCATTACCTGCAGTGCACCACATACCAATGAATGTGAGGGGGAGGGGACGGAATGTGTGTAATAACCATCAACCGTGCGTGTGTGTGGATACGTGTGTATGTGTACTCTAACCCTGCTGTCTTCCTGGGCCAGCTGGGAGAACATCAGACTGTTTGTGTCGGTGGAGCATGATTGAAATAGTGTCATCCCACCTAGCCTGGAGCCCAAAGTGCATTATGTGTATGTCACACCATTATCCTAGACATTTGGCATATCTGAAAAGGAACACTGCCTTCTTTCCATTTCTCTATCCCTTCCTCTTCTAGACTGAATAGTTCATATGTTATCGCTTGAGAGCTCTCTGTTTCAACATAGCCCTCTCTTCCTTAAATCACCACACTCTAGCTTACGGCTGCAGATTTGATCCAGTAGATTCTCTAGCCCCTCGTTGTCAGTATATACTACACCACATCTTAAAGCCTACCCATCTCTCTTCACTGTTGATTGGTAGCATGTTTGTAACAGTACATTCTACAAGTAACGAGTAGCATAAGGCACATAGGATAATGATATTTCATCTGTATTACAGTGTATTTTCATTTGCAGTCAGGCTTTCAGGTGAAAACATCCAACCCAGGCCCTCAATAAAATGCCTGTGAAGTCTAACCTCTCTCTGGTGGATGCGTTTTGGCATATGCTGATCACTCACAGGTCGAGTCGTATCAGATATCGCTTTTTTTTCTTCCTGGGAACTGATCCTAGCTTAGGTGCTTGGTCTCAAGCTGGCATTGTTCCCAAGCAATCCCCTTCTTTTACCAAGTCATGTCTGGACATAATTTTCATTTCACAGTGTGACAGGATTAGTTGTTAACACTAGACAGATAAGGACGTGCAGATAAAGGCAGGCAACTGATGCTCTGCTCAAATGTATTTTCATTGACTTGGTGCAAAACCAAGACTATTTAGCAGAGCCACATACAGGTGAAATCAATGATTAGACATAGAAGTGTAGGTCAGTCTGATGCATCGGCATTGCTTTTTTCATTGACAGAGCAGGATCAGGACCTTGTTGACTGCTCTGGCGTGTAGTCTCAGCTAGGTCAAATGTGCTGTAATTTTGCACCTGACATAACAGCAGAGCTAGTCTGGCTTATTGGATGTAGAGAGCGGTTCTCCTCTCAAATTCTCTGCTATCTTTTTTTATTTTGTAAGAGCAATGTAGTTGCATCTGGGGCCTAGCGCGACCCAAGACGATTGTGATTAAAGAAATACAAACAAGACTGAGCTTTTTTCCCCTATCACTTAATGTTAACTTGTGCAGCCAAACTATAATAAACCAATTAACAATATCAAGTAGAAGCTGTTCTGGCATCATGGCACCTTTGCTGCAACAGCAATCTGCAGCTGAACAACATCTTGAGGATACTTCCGTTCCTCACCCAGTATAGGGGTCTTTACATGATAAGCTTTTTGCGCTGGGCTTACTGCGAGGTTGGGCGCAGAGACTCAGTAAACGGCTAAATCAACGTTAGTATAGAAACAACTTTTAGCTCGTAATCTGCCTATTCACAAACCTGGTTTCACTGCTTATAAACCTCCAAGCATTACGTTTTCTTGCGTGATCTTGAAATTACTTGGTTGCCTAGGAAAACGGAAACATCACACTCAAAGCTTCTATGTCACTGGTTGCGCTTTTGAAAGTTCAGCGGTCAGCTGATTGAAACTTTGAGCACAGCGGCAGAGAGGAAAATCTGAGTGGTGCACGCAGCTACCTTCCATAGGAAATTACTGGAACGGCCGGCGCAAAGCATTTTTACCTTGTATCATGTGCCGGGTCTTAAATGAAGCAGATTTGGTCCGGGCTCATACCATCTTAGACTTAACTACTGCAACTCCCTCCTGGCTGGTCTGCGTGTGAGGGAGTACCAGTTACCACTTAACAAAATCCTGTGTTTGATGTTCTTCTTTCCCGGGCCACATTAACTTGCTATAACTGGGGGATCCCAAGGCGTTCCCAGGCCAGTGTGGAGACATAATCTCTCCACCTAGTCCTGGGTCTTCCCCAAGGCCTCCTCCCAACTGGCTCCTTTCAACGCAAAGGAGCAGCGGCTCTACGCCGAGTTCCTCACGGATGGCTGAACTTCTCACCCTATCTCAAAGGGAGACTCCAGCCACCCTCCTGAGAAAACCCATTTATGCCGCTTGTACCCGCGACCTCGTTCTTTTGGTCATGACCCAGCTTTCATGAACATAGGTGAGGGTAGGAACGAAGATTGACCGGTAGATCGAGAGCTTTGCCTTCCGGCTCAGCTCTCTTTTGGTCACAACGGTGCGGTAGAGCGACTGCAACACCACCCCCGCTGCTCCGATTCTCCGGCCAAACTCCGCTCCATCGTCCCCTCACTCGTGAACATGATCCTGAGGTACTTGAACTCCTTCACTTGGGGTAAGGACTCATTCCCTACCTGGAGTAAGCATCCACCGGTTTCCTGCTGAGAGCCATGGCCTCAGATTTAGAGGTGCTGATCCTAATCCCAGCCGTTTCACACTCGGCTGCGAACCGATCCAGTGAGTGCTGAAGGTCACTGACAGACGATGCCATCAGGACCACATCATCTGCAAAAAGCAGAGATGAGATCCTCAGCCCAGCGAACTGCAACCCCTCCCCACCACGACTACGCCTTGATATCCTGTCCAGGAAAATCACGAACAGGATTGGTGACAAAGCGCACCCCTGGCGGAGGCCAACCCCCACGGGGAACGAATCCGACTTACTGCCGAGGATCCGGACACAGCTCTCGCTTTGGGTGTACAGAGATTTGATGGCCCACAGAAGTGACCCCCTCACCCCATACTCCTGCAGCACCTCCCACAGTATCTCCCGAGGGACCCGGTCATATGCCTTCTCCAGATCCACAAAACACATGTAGACTGGATGAGCATACTCCCAGGCCCCCTCCAGGATCCTTGCAAAAATGAAGAGCTGGTCCGTTGTTCCACGTCCAGGACGGAATCCACATTGTTCCTCTTCAATCTGAGGTTCGACTATAGGACAAACCCTCCTTTCCAGCACCTTGGAGTAGACTTTACCAGGGAGGCTGAGTAGTGTGATACCCCTGTAATTGGCACACACCATCTGGTCCCCCTTTTTAAACAGAGGAACCACCACCCCAGTCTGTCACTCCCTTGGCACATTCCCAGACTTCCACGCAATGTTGAAGAGACTTGTCAACCAAGACAATCCCCCCAAACCCAAAGCTGCCAGCATTTCTGGACGAATCTCATCAACCCCTGGGGCTTTGCCACTGTGGAGTTGTTTGACTACCTCAGTGATTTCCGCCAGGGATATTGACAATGATTCCCCATCAGCCTCCAGCTCTGCCTCTACAAAAGAGGGCATGTTGGTCGGATTAAGGAGTTCCTCAAAGTGCTCCTTCCACCAGCGTCCCGTCCTTACTGTAAACAGCTTGGACGGTCCCCGTTTCCCCCTCCTGAGATGTTGAATGGTTTTCCAAAAGCACCTTGGTGCCGCCCGAAAGTCCTTCTCCAATACTTCTCGGAACTCCTCCCACACCCGCTGCTTTGCCTCTGACACAGCAGAGGCTGCAGCCCTTCTGGCCTGTCGGTACCTTGCAACTGCCTCCGGATTCTTCCGGGATAACATATCCCGGAAGACCTCCTTCTTCAGTCGGACAGCTTCCCTGACCCCCAGTGTCCACCATGGTGTTCGAGGGTTACCGCCCCTTGAGGCACCTAAGACCTTGAGGCCACAGCTCACCGCTGCAGCTTCAACAATGGAAGCTTTGAACATTGCCCACTCCGGTTCAATGCCCCCAACCTCGACAGGGATGCCAGAAAAGCTCCGCCAGAGGTGTGAGTTGAAAATCTCTTGGACAGGGGCCTCCTCCAGACATTCCCAGTTCACCCGCACTACTCATTTGGGTTTCTCCCATCCTCTGATCCAACTCATCACCAGATAGTGATCAGTTGACAGCTCTGCCCCTCTCTTCACTCGAGTGTCCAAAACATACGGCCTCAGATCAGATGATACGATCACAAAATCGATCATCGACCTTTGGTCTAGGGTGCTCTAGTACCACGTACACTTATGAGCATCCTTATGTTTGAACATGGTGTTAGTTATAGATAATCCGTGACTAGCACAGAAGTCTAATAACTGATGACCACTCGGATTTAGATCAGGGAGGCCGTGAGTGGTGGGCCCACAGGATGGAGAGGAAGGAGGTGCCACGTCACTTTTTCGGGCTGTGCTCGGCTGGGCTCTGTGGCAAACCCGGCCACCAAGAGCTCGCCGGCGAGCCCTCCGTCTGGGCCTTGCTCCAGACGGGGGCCCCGGGCTTCCTCCGGGCAGGGTCTCTCTTCCTCTTCTTTGTTTGTCCATTGAGTCTCTGTGAACCATTCTTAGTCTGGCCCCTCACCTGAGACCACTTTGCCATGGGAGACCCTACCAGGAGCACCAGGCTCCAGACAACACAGCCCTCAGGTAAACAGGGACAGACAAACCTCTCCACCACACTAATAATAATAATAATAATAATAATAATAATAATAATAATAAGAAGAAGAAGAAGAAGAAGAAGAAGAAGAAGAAGAAGAAGAAGAAGAAGAAGAAGAAGAATTACTTTATTTATCCCGCAACGGGGAAATTTAATTTTTTCACTCTTATTATTAATCATGTTACACACACAGGCCCGAAATACACACACACACAGACACAGACAGGACCTATACATGCAATTAAGGAGAGATGTTAGAGCGCGGGGGCTGCCAGTGACCGGCGCCCCAAGCATTTGGGGGTTCGGTGCCTTGCTCAACAGCACCTCGGCAGTGCCCAGGAGATGAACTGGCACCTCTCCAGCCACCAGTCCACACTCCATACATGGTCCACACAGGGACTTCATCTAAAAGGAACCACTCAGCAGTTTAGGAACACACACGTTCAGCGAATACTTCTTTTGTGTACGATAATAATGCAAATAGTTGAAAAAGCTGTATCAATCCATTTCTGTTGCTATATAACTATACATATATATTAATACTATAATAGTCATACTACTTACTACCATACTGTAGTCGTACAGACTGTGCTCCCTTGGTTTTATATATTAGCATTTATTATATAGGAAAGACAGGAAATGGGGTGAGAGAGAGAGGGAGAGACATGCAGCAAAGGGCCGAAGGCCGGAGTCAAACCCGTGGCCGCTGCCTCGAGGACCTTCAGCCTCTTTACATGGGTATGAGTGTGTAGGTCAGGCCAATATACCAACTTTTTTAACTGTCAGATAATGAATCCACATTAATAGCTTGTGATTTCACTGGGGGATGAAGAGGTCTCCCAGTCAACTATCTGTTGACCTCAAAACAGACTTACAGTTTGTTGATTCTCTTACATACCCCACCCCCTACCGTTCTGTTCCTATCAGGGGCTATCTGTGTCATCAGACCCTACTCTCTCCTACGTCTCCCTCTGTCAGGGGCTATCTATGTCAACACCCTCCTCCCGTCCACCACAGCTAATAGGCCTGTCAGCGCTGTCACATCGCGGAGTCGGACCACGTGACAGCATTGGACGTCAGAGCCGTTGCCTATTAGACAGCATGACTTGCCTGTAATGTCAGCACCATGACACGCCTGATTCACTAGCTTACACACTGACCATGATATCATATTAGCCGAGAGGTCAAGGAGGAGTGACCCTTATGAATATGAATAGGATATGTGATATGATTTTGAGTGGCACATGGTTTGGTGTCACTTGCCCAGTTTTAAAATTACTGGTGAAAATGTTACCTCCTCTAGACAGACCAGAGACATGGTGAGGTTACGATAAGCTTTAAACAGTGGGAAAATAGTCAGCAACAAGATGATTAATTAGTTAACCATTTATATTAATGTTCATTGAAAGACCTCACTTAGGGTGCAATTAATTCTAATTAAAAGAGCGGCTACGGTTATGTCGGCAAGTGAAAAAAACTAACAATATAATCAAGCTAATTAAATGGGGGTGGTCTGAAACCCTGCAGTTATCAAGAACCGGCGATGCCTGAGAAACAAGTGAAGTTGATCCATGTGTTTATGTACAAACACATAAAACAGCTGGTTTTACAAACAAGTCACAACAGTTTTATCAATTCATTACAAGAGCAGGAGATTACACAGCGAAAAAACAGATGGTCATGAAGCATATCTAAATCATGCCTTCTAAAGTTGGGTGAAATTCAAATGAAGCTAAAGAGTGCAGTAGGTTCATATCAATGCCAGACCTTTTTTCCATCTTCCTTGATTCCTCTGCCCTCCCTGTTTTGTTCAAGTTTGAAATCCCCACAAGACAGCGGGAGATTGACGTTTGTTCAGCAGAGTTCACAGTAGAGGAGCTGGTGTGATGCACTGAGCCCACCCAAAACTGTCAAGGCCGACAAACAGCTCGTCTCCTCGCTGACGCCAGCTGAGATATCACTACTCGTGTCACTGCAAATGGACCACATCCTCTGTGTGTGTGTGTGTGTGTGTGTGTGTGTGTGTGTGTGTGTGTGCGCTAAGGCCACTCACCTCCATATGACCTGTTCGCTCTTTCTCCCTCATCCTACATCCCCACTTTTTGTCACTTTAATTCAATATACCCTCCTTCCTCCTCACTCCACACTGTCGCACACACACAACGTTACCAACAGAGAAAAACTCTTAGATAAGACTCCCCGTGCCAATCGCCCTTCGCTACTTTTACTCGCTGTGACAACCTTCTGTCCGTCAAACGCCTTATGTCTGATGGTGTTCGGTGTCACACACCAGCTTTAGCTTGTCACACTCCATCTGTCTGTTACCCTGTCACTCCTCTGTGGTCCCGCTTTCAATCAAGCTTGTCAGTCAGCTTGTCCCCAAGCCGTCTTTTGGTTTCCCCGTCCGTCAAACGCCAATTTAATTTGCTCATCAGTTCGTGAGTCCTTTCGCCGGTTTCCACTCAGTATCATGGGACCCACTTGAAAACAACCATACGCTAACACTTACATAACTGACTGACATCCCCTGATTGAACCTGTTCAGCGGTGACATGTCCCAGGCTACCTTGATCTCATGGCTGTTTTGGGAGATGATGGAAGTGGGTGGGAGGAAAACCCAACTTCATTCTCTTTCTCTCTCTTATTCTCTCTCTCTCTTTCTCTCTCCCTGTCTCTTTTTTAATCTAACTTTGCGTGTCAAAACGTCAATTCCATACCGAGGGGATGTGACAAGCTCCAGGGCCCGGGGGGGATAGCTCCAAATAGAGGGCCCTGGTACAAATTGATTTTGATTTTCCTCCAAATCAGTCAAAGTGTTCAGCTTTAATGCGAGCTGATCAGAGAGCCACTTGGAGCACGACAGGACGAGGAGAGCGGGACAGTAACTGGGAAGATTAGCCCTGTCACTCCAGAGATCAGTGCCCATCACTGGTGCTCACACACACACACACACCCAGTAGCACACATGAAATTGTCATTAGTCGCCCTTATGGTTTTAGCTCTCATCTTCATGCTTGTAAAAACACACAAATATGAGGATTTGAAGTTCACACAACCACACTGCTAAGCCTCAACTCTTGCGCAACTTGCAAAAACGCACACCTTCTCTTTGTATCACTGTATCTGTGAGCAGGGTTGTGCAGACAACAAGGTAGAGCACAGTTTCCAAAACCCTACTAGATTTTTACATAACACCACTGCAAACTGCAGAATAGTCACTCACACAAAACAAACACACACACACACACACACACACACACACACTAGCCTATCTTTTCCTGCAGCCTATGTAGATGATACTGGGGAGAGTAAGTATGTAGAGTTGCTCTGCTGACATTGTCGTACATATTCAAGGAATGCTTATCTTTTAAGAGTAGTTTGTTTATAGCAAGCGTCCACATGAACACATCGTAATGCTTTTTTTTTTTTAAAACCTGCAGGTGTATTCAGAGTGCATTCTCATAACACTGCTGTACTAAAGGGCATTTTGATCGTAGTTGCTGTTGACAAAGTGGTCAGGTTGGGAAAGGGATTTTTCACTTATGTGATAAAACTTGGCCAAAAACTGTTTCCAACAGGGTTGAAAATTTTAATGCCACATGGTGAAAATAAAAAAGTATTTAGTCCTGGACCATGAGCCGTTTTTTGAAAGGCTTTTTCAGACCATTAGTTAATTTACTGTGACTCAAAGCAGTTTGTAAACTTGGATTGTTTTGGTTTCTTTTCACGCAGCAAAGTTAACAAAAATCACTGCAAATTATATTAAGGACATTCGCTTTTTGGTCAGATGTGTCT
Organism: Echiichthys vipera; assembly: GCF_963691815.1. Classification (NCBI taxonomy): domain Eukaryota; kingdom Metazoa; phylum Chordata; class Actinopteri; order Perciformes; family Trachinidae; genus Echiichthys; species Echiichthys vipera. The sequence goes on from NC_139826.1 coordinate 7,587,670, forward strand.
AATGTGGGAGCAAGAAAGTAAATACAGGAAAAAGGTCCTCGGTTCTGGACCAGTGCATATTTCTGATCCAGCTGTCTCTCCCCTTGGTCAAACCAGACTTTGCTGTGCTCTGCCTGTGTCTGTGTCCAACTACAGCAGCAGCTGGTTTGACCAGATGATTTATTGACTGCATGCTTTCTCTGACTAGCTGCTACTACATCTACTATGCAAGCTGCTAAAGTTTGCATGCTCTGCCCCATCAAAGAATGCAAAGCAGACCTCAGGAGCCGGAGTTCACCTGGTAGTTGTGTCGGATCATGTTCTCGCCACAAACAAAGCGGACCAGAATTTGTGTCCGCACCTGAGGGAAATTGCTCTGTTCACACATTCCCAAACAAACAGAATCATCACCAAGGGGATAAATGCTCAATACACTTGTATGATAAAACTAAATTACAACCCCAATTTCAATGAGGTTGGGGCATTGTGTAAAACTTAAATTAAAACAGAATCCAATGATTTGCAAATCCTCTTCAACCTATATTCAGTTGAGTAAACTACCAAGACAAGATATTTAATGTTATGTTGAAACTGATAAACTTTATTGTATTTTGCAAATATTCACTCACTTTGAATGTGATGACAGGTTCCTAAAGCTGGGACAGGGGCAAAAAAAGATTGGGAAAGTTGAGGAATGCTCAAAAACACCTATTTGGAACATTCACAGGTGAACAGGTGAACAGGTTCACCGGAAACAGGTGAGTGTCATGATTAGGTATAAAAGGAGCATATCTGAAAGGCTCAGTCATTCAACCAAGGATGGGTGAGGTTCACCACTTTGTGAACAACTGTGTGAGAAAATAGACCAACAGTTTAAGAACAATGTTTCTAAACATACAACTGCAAGGAATTTAGGGATTTCCTCATCTACAGTTCATAATATCATCAAAAGATTAAAAAAATCTGGAGAAATGACAAGGCTGAAAACCAACATTAAATGCCTTTGACCTCACAAAACCATTATCAGTTGACCATTAACCATCACAGTTCCTCGCTACATCTGCAAGTAAAAACTCTACCAAAGTGAAAGAAATGCTGCCAGCTTCTATGAGCGCAAGCTCATCTGAGGTGGACTGAAGCAAAGTGGAAAAGTTTGCTGTGGTCGGACATTTACAATTGTTTTTGAAAATCATGGACATCATGTCCTCCGGGCCAAAGAGGAAAAGGACCATCCAGACTGTTATTAGAGATGAGTTCTAAAACCAGCATCTTTGGTGGTATGGGGGTGTGTTAGTGCCCATGGCAACATGGCTACACACCATAAAACTAGATTTCTTGTGTTTGGAACGCTAAGTCTAAGGGCCTACTCACACTGGCCTCCCGGACCGCGACCCGCACTTTAGGGTACTTGTCCCCCCTCCCTCTCCCCCCCCCGCGCCCCAGCCCCGTTTGTACTCACACTGCCAGGGCCTGCCCATTCTTCTTGCTGTCCATACGCCATCACGCCGTAACACGTCACACGCATTGATCGCGTGTGTGGCTTTGTTTACAAATCTTTCCACAGTCCTCGGAGTTTTTGTGCGTCTTGTCGACTGTTTTTGAATATTTTCATCCGACCAAATCTGCAGTAAACACTCCACCTCCGCATCACACCAACGTGAACCTTTCACCGCCATTGTTGTTGTTGTTGAATGTCCGTCCTTCTATTTACATGTCCGAACAGGCGGACATAACGCTACTGCCGTAGGGCTCGTGCTCGTGCTCGTACACGTGCGCACGCTCGTGCTCGTACATGTGCAAACGGCTCCGCTAAAGCCCACCTCTTTCAAGCGGGCCGTGGACTGCCCGCTGGCCGCAGTTGTGCACGGAGCGGGTGCACTCACACTGCTTAAAGGTACTAGGCTTTAGCTGAAATACCGGTTTTGGCCGCAGTCCGGGAGGACAGTGTGAGTAGGCCCTAAGACTTTCAAAATATGATTTCTGGGTCCAAACGCTCCGTTGAAACAAAACAGACAACATGTGAACAATTACGATCACCTCTTTTGTCAGTTAGACATCTTTTTCATCCATAAGAAAGAGGTAAAATGACAATTACGTTGTTTTTTGAAAAAAAAGTTGTTACGTCACATATTAACAGCCAGATATAGTGTTATATTAAACAAGTGTACATGTAATGTCACTATGCCATGACATAACATGTACTGTGATCTCTGGTGCACTAATAGCCATTTACTTAGTGTTGTAAGTTTTCACTATTTCCCCTGGAAAATCAAACTAAGGCAAAAAGGCTATTGGAATCTCTCTGACATGTTATTTTTTGTTGAGGAGGAAATTAGGATGCTACTTTTTAATATACTTCCATTTCATTTGGATTCATACTTTGTTGAATGCACATGAGTGGTTGCAGATCCATCACCCTGTAGCTGAGAAAGTGTAACTCTGGGCACAGGGACGGACAATACCTACGGCCTTGAAGTCTCTGAGTGGATGGGAAGTGACAGCATCAAAGCCTGAGCTGAGCCAGTCAAACTTCACAGCCCCTCCTGTCAACAAGAAAATCCCACAAGGAGGGAGGGAAGCAAGAAAAGAGAGAGAGAAGGAGAAAGATAGAGATAAAAGAACGGTTTTGAGGGAGGCAGCACTATTGAGCCCATCATCGCAGTGCACCAACCAACCACTTCCCATTACCACGGACCGTGTCAACTTAGTGGTCTTCAAACACTAAGAGGTAAAAAGCCTCTTGCGTGACAGTAACACTTCTCTTTGAATATATGCATACATATCCATGCACATATACAGCAAGATATTTCTTACTCCTCCCCCTGATCTCACTTTCATGCCAGTTTAAGTTGCTTTATGTTTTTTATAGACTTTAAAAGGCCGGAGAGAGGATCATAGGCCTGTTTCCCATGAGGTCAGCATTTTCCTCCAGCGCCAGGGATGAGCTTTAAGGTGCCGGGTAATGTGCAAGGAGACGGGATCTAATAGATTGATACACAGGTTTTGACATGCTATTTGAGCGTGCAGGCCCGCTGTAATTGGCCACGTCATCATGCATTAAATTAACGATATATGGAGGAGTGCCCTGAGACGAGTGTCTTGGCCCGATCCGTCAGCCATCAGTGCAAAGTGCATGTGACAAGCCTCTCTGAGAGAAGGAAGAGGAGAGAGGAGGAGAGAGGTGCTTATTTGAAGTATTACTATGATTGACATCTGAGCTCAAACTCTTTGTTGCTTTGTCTACTTACTGGCTTTCTCTCTGGTCATCTAGAAGCCATTCAGCCACCAGGAGGCCATTCACACTTGGTATTCAAGAATAATCCACTAAACTATCTCACATGATAGGAAGCCAGAAGTAATCTGAACATTGATGAACTACTTAAGTAACTGTGTAGTCCAAACCCAAAAAGCAGGTGTTCAGGGGCTTTAAAGAATAAAAGGGATGTAAACCTATACAAAATGTAAAGCAAGCTATGATATGTCAGTGCCCCTGGAGCATTATGCCTCAACTCCCATGACCCCCCATAGGGCAGTTTCTGTTATTTGACAGTTTTCTTTGTGAGGACTTATTTCATTGCTGTGGCCATATCTTCCTCATTTCCAAATTAGTTTCCTCAAATGAGTAAAACAGTGGGCAGCTGAATGTCAGCCAGAGTGTGTGGTGAAACCCAAAATTGCAGCCTTACAAAAAGGAAGAAATGTTGAGTATCATACAGACAGCAGTGGTTACTGTCATGTCAGCGTGTATCTCATTTCACTTGTGAACAACAACAATGCATATGTAAATGAAAGAACTCAAGAGGGTTAGTGTGTTTCTCCATTGTTGCGGATGACATCACCTCTGGTGTTTTTGTAAGACTAGTTAGATGATGGACTTCTATCAACATTTGTTTCTAATCTTTTATTTATTCAGGGACGGTCCACAGAGAGCACTGCTTTCCTTTTCAGGAACTTCCTGATCACATTCACATGAGCAGCTCCATTGGAGCAGTTAGGGTTAAGGGCCTTGCTCAGAAGCACCTCAGTGGTGGTAATGAGGGAGGGGTAAGTGCTGCTTATTTACTTTCCCCACCCAAATTTATCCTGCCAGTCCAGGGATTAAACTGACAACCATTTTATATATTTTCTAAGATATTAAACATGAAATGAATAGTTCATATGAATGAAAGAAAGAAGAATGGACTTCGGTATCACATGACCACCAGTTCAAAATTAAAAGTCAAGTAAAATCATTGTAAAGCCCACACTATATCTGGTAGCTTGATATACACAACAAAGGTTAAGGCTTAGATATTTAGGAAAGGCCACTAAATGCAAAGCAACCAAAAATATCACATATATTATTCTAAAACTGGAGGCACAAACCTTTAAAATAAAAACTTCTGCAAAACTTCAAGCACAGAAGTAATGGTATTTTCATGGGTAAATCCAAGGCAGAAAAACTGGGGGGGAAAAACTGTTGATCCATATGCAAGAATAACACTTTTACATTGATCATTTTACTTTGAGTTACTGCATTTACTTCGTCAAAGTCGCATTAAATGTGACCCGGCTGTTAAGATTGTGGTCGCATTCAAAAAAATCTGATACGTATCCGATTCAGTAGCACATTTAAAAGTGACCTGATTCTGATTCGAAAATGTCAGATTCAATGGGACTTGTGCTGTTCACATTGTCAAAAGCGGATTCAGGTCACTTGGAACAGAACCAAAGTTTCCATCAAGTTAGCTATTAGTAATTGAGGGCGCACTCACACTTGGCCCGGACGATCTATGCCCGGCTTTAGTGTGATTGTCCCCCCTCCCTCTTCCCCCGTGGCCAGAAGCGGATTAAGGTGTTCATGGGCCCCTAGGCTACTGTTTGTTTGGGGCCCCCACATTATTAATCATGCTTTATCAGAAAAAAAAACAGAAGAAGGATCTGTAACCTTGAAAAATCCTGTCAATTTAGGAATTTACTCTTGGTCCTGTTGTTCTTTCAGTTGTTGTGCTTTGCTTTTTCCTGCTCCACTATCACTTTTCCTTTCTGACATTTTGCCGCTGTACTGTCTGGTAACATTGAGTGATGTATAATTTGACAACAAAACTGACCTTATGAATCTGGACACATGATGGGAGCTGATTGGGTGTATGTATCCCATATCTATCCAATTAGTGGCCTCATTTTTTTTAAGGGCCCCAAAAGTGCAGTACATTAAAAAAAATTAAAATAGTCTGGCCAATCCTGCACACCTGGGGCTCCTAGGCTGCAGTCTAGGCCAGCCTGTGCATTACAGTTTCTCTCAATTGCTAAAACACTAAACCCTGTTGTCTGAACCAATTTCTCTGTTGCCTGAACACACTGATTGAATCAATCACTCTTTTGACAAAACCATGAGCACTTTTCACCTGTTTAGACACAACTTCCCAACACATTTTCATTGTGATGCACGTGTGCTGCATAATGGTAAGCACAGGTGGCAAAAGGACCAGGACAAAACAGAGATTTTACTCATTGGTCCTGAGGGCCAGAAAGAGAAACTTTTACCAAAGTTACAGAAATTTAAACTATCACAATCTGTAAAAAATCTGGGTGTGATTTTTGACTCTGAGCTCAGTTTTATTCCACACATTAAAAATATAACAAAAATAGGTTTTTATCACCTTAAGAACATAGCCAGAGTCCGCCCGTTTCTCTCTCAGGCCAGCACGGAGGTGCTGATGCATGCTTTTATCTCTTGTCGTATAGACTACTGTAATGCCCTGGGGCCTCATGTACTAAGAATTGCGTGGCTTTCTTACTAAAACATGGCGTACGCTAGAATCCAGAAACTGGCGCAAGCACAAAAAAATTCAGATGTATCAATGTGTGCATACGCATGGATCCAAGCACTTTTCCTTTGTACATCCCAATCAACGTGGAATTGAGCGCACATGCAGAAGTGCTAAACTCCTCCCTGTCCACGCCCTCATTTAAATATGCAAATCAATGTAATCAATGGGATTCCCTCTCTGCACTATCAGATTTAAACGATGAGTAAAGGTAAGAAGCGCAACTTCAACGAGTCTAAGCTCGAAATTTTATTAAATGAAGTGGAGACCCGAAGAGCGGTTTTATTTGGTAGCCTCTTTTCAGGGATAAACACAAAGAAAAAGACACATCTGGGGAGTGTGTGTGTGAGGCAGTTAACGCTGTTGGGTCGGAGCAGCGCACAACCACTGAAATAAAAAAAAAAATGGTCCGACGTGAAGGTGGAGGTGAAGCGGAGGATTTCGGCCCACCGCCGAAGTATCACCGCAACGGGCGGGGTGACAGGAGGGGAGGAACTGACCCCCTTTTGATCAGAGAGTGGCGGCTATTGTGGAGGGAACAGCTCTAAGCGGAGTTGTGGGGGGCCATGAAGGCGACACAGATCATCCTCAAGGTAAATGTGTTAAACTCAGAAATGTCATTTTACTAGGCTGCTCACATTACACATGCTCGTGCGTTAAGTTGCCAGGATATAAACACATTGACTCATGTTTAATTACTTCATTTTTTTTAATTATTATTTCTCAATAGACGATGAGACAGGAGAGGGCTCCTCCCTCTGCACCGTGCGCCCTGGCGTCTCCACCGGCACCTCCAGCACCACGCGCCCCGGCGACTCCACGCCAGCTGACGTCCGCCCGACTGGCCGTGTCCTTTCACAAGCTGTGCTGGAATCACAGGAGGAAATAGTGAGAGCAATCCGTGGCGTCAGTGATCTTCTAGATCAAATTGTCAATGCACTGGGAGATATTTATCATGCAATAAATGCACGTACAAAGTAAATCGTGTCCTTGCCTCTTTACATCGTTGAAATCAGACGCTGCCGGGCTTGTATCGCTTTGCGGGGTGGGTCGAGGTTGACGGGTCCGGCATCCGGTTCCTCGGGGGGGGGGGGGGGGGGGGGGGTGCTCTGGCAGTGGTATGCCATGGCGGTGTGCCAAGTTGTGCAGGACACCATAGGCCAGCACGATGCGGCACACCTTCTCAGGTGTGTACAGCAGCACCCCGCCCGACCTGTGTAGACAGCGCCAGCGCCCCTTCAATAGGTCAATTGCCCTCTCCACCACTGCCCGAGTTCGGGAATGGCGGTCGTTGTACCTCCCCTCTTGGTCGGTGCCGGGGTTAGTGAGAGGGGTCAACGGCCACGTCCTCAGGGGGTAACTATATATATATATAAATCACACTACTGTTCGCGGGAAAACAAACAGGACAAAATAACTGCATTACAAGGATTGACAAGACTGATCACACTTATATTAATGACTGCAGAGGTTCCAACTTTACGCACGCGTTTATTGAGACGAATAATGAACACAAGGAGACATTCTTTTTTCACCAGGGAAAAAAACAAATACACATATTTGAATGCGCGTGTCCAAACGGGCATTGTGCTGGTTTAAATTCGGGGCGCATTAAACGGATAAATGATTTACTCACCGAGAAGCCACCCATCGCGCACCATGCCAGCCTCCAACCTGTTACCAACCATGCTATTGTTTAGATTGAACGAGTCATGCGTTGCCAGAAATCCCAGAGTGGTCAGCACCTGTGTGGGAATGGACAACCCCTGGCTCCTGGCTGTGTGTCGTTCTAGGGCTGGCCGCAGCTCCGCGCACAGCTCCAGTAACACTGGCCTCGGCAACCCGAAACGACTCATGAGCCAGTTGTCGTCATTTGCCAACAGATCTTCCCTCTCTCTAAACACCCTCTCACGGCTGACATAACCATTTGCGATGTCTTCTAACAAGGCTAAGGCTGCCATTGTTAATTCCATTTTTTATTAAATTGCGCATGCTTTTATATCCTTCTCCTTATTTTATATCCTTACGATTGCAAACACGTGTGTGTTAATTGTCCATTACTGTGTCTCTGATGCGCACATTACACTGAGGATGAATTGTTTTCACATAACTAACAGTTTCCCAGCATCACCTCTAAGTGTCGCCAACGAAACAATAGCTGTAGAAACGTGCGTACGACAGCCATGAAGTTTGCGTGGCGCACCGCACATTTCCACGGTCATTTCACTTTTGATATATCCGAACGTTGGCGTGGAAAATGGCGTACGCCAGGTTTTTGTGCGTACGCAACATTGATACATGAGGCCCCTGCTCTCTGGCCTTCCCAAAAAGAGCATTTCGAATCTACAATTATTACAAAACTCAGCTGCACGAGTGCTGACAAGGACCAGAGGGCGGGAGCACATAACACCAGTTTTAAAGTTGCTGCATTGGCTCCCTGTCCGTTTCAGGATTGATTTTAAAGTTATTCTACTAGTTTTTAAGTGTCTTAACGGTCTTGGGCCCTCTTACCTATCTGATTTGCTTTTACCTTATCGGCCGACGCGGACCCTGAGGTCCTCCGGCACCGGCCTTTTAGCCATACCACAGGTTAGTTAAAAAAAAAATGGGGAGGCGGCTTAAGACCCATCTTTTTAACCAGGCTTTTAGTTAATTGATTTCTTTTAGGCAGTGCTAATCAGAGCACGTTTTATCCTTTTTTACTGTTTTTGATCTCTGTGTTTTAGGCTTCATGCTTTTATTTACATGTCTTATGCTCTTATGGTTTTATCTTCTATTTTACGTTTTAGCCTCTATGCTTTTATGCTTTTATGTTTTAGTCCCTCGTTTTTAGCTTCCATATTTTAACCCTTTACTGTTAGGCAACAGTTTTTAATCTCCAGTGTTTCCTCAGGGGGCCTGCCAGTTTGGGAGTTGTCTCTGATCTTGGCCGCGGGGGGTGCTGTCCCGTGGACGGTTCCGGCCCGGGCGGCTAGAGGGCTCTGCACCTTGGTGCGGGGGCTCCTGTCTGCTCGGGTTGGGGTGGTCTCTGTGGCGGTGCTCCCTGTGACCTTGGACTGGGATCTCTCCCGGTGTGGTTGGCCCCCCAAAAGGTAGCTTCCTCTAGACTCCTCTGTACCTCAGGTCTCGCTGCCCGGCCATGTCTCTGTAGTGACAGCTAGCGTTGGTGTAGGTGTGAGTCTGTGTATCTGTGTGCCTGCATGGCTGTGTGTGTTTATGAACGTATATACATTTGTGTGTGTTTCTGTGCTTGACTGTGGGAGGGTTGGGTTCTTTTAACTTTCGTCTCCTGATTTTATTTGATGTTTCTCTTTTTCTGTACATCCCTGTGAGGCACTTTGCGATACTTTCCTGTATGAAAAGCGCCATATAAATAAAGTTTGATTTGATTTGATTTGAAAAGTCAAACACAATTAAAGCACGGTTGTCACTACTTGAACAAAACAACTCAAAATTGATCACACTTGTGGCTAATGATGTGAGGGATTATATAAAGCCAGTTCAGAGAGCACTGATTTGTGAGGCACTACAATGGACAGAAATCTAAGAGGAAGAGTTTGTGTGAGAGGAGGTCGAGGAGGTTGAGGTGGTCGAGGTGGTCAGCGAAGACAAAGAACAGCAATATCTGATGAAATCAGAGCTACTGTGATTGACCATGTTCTTGTCCATGGTATGAGCATGAGGGAGGCCGGA
>NC_139826.1:7599651-7644651 GCF_963691815.1 Echiichthys vipera
CCTCTGTGTTGTCATTGTGTGTCTCTTTGTGGTTGTTTTGGGTCACTTTGTGTCAACTTTGTGCCTCCTTGTGGTCGTTTTGTGTCACTTTGTGCCTCTTTGTGGTTGTTTTGTGCCTCTTTGTGTTCATTGTGTGTCTCTTTGTGTGGACTTTGTGCCTCTTTGTGGTGACTTTATGTCCCTTTGTGGTTGTTTTGTTCATCTTTGTGGTCTTTTTGTTTCTCTTTGTAGGTTTTTAGTTATGTTTTGTCTCTTTGTAGTTGCTTTGCTACTCGTAGTTGTTTATGTTTTTATGTTTCTTTGTGGTCGTTTTGCCTCTTTTCATGATCGGCATGTGTCACTTCTACGGACATTTTGCAGGTGAAGGCCAGTGGGGGCCCTTGGCACTTTGTGGCCCTGGGCATGTGCCCTATAGGCTTGTTCAGTAATCCTTTCATGGGCAGAGAGAAAAGCATCACCTGCTGAGAATTTCAAATGTTTGACAGTCTTTCCAAGTTTGTATCGGTGTGTATTTCATGCTCTCTTTCTGTTTTGTCTCAACTATTCCCCAGTTGAACTTTAGCGCTTGTACATTAGCTCAACTGGCAGCTCAAAAATGACTCAGGCATTGAAAAGCAATCATGAAAAGTGAGTCATGCTTTAGCTGCTGGTGTCATTCTATCCCTTCACTCTTTACCCACTCCTCTCTTGCCCCCCCTCCATCCTCTCACTGTACAGCTCAAAAAATCAGATTTGTTTTCTTAAGATGGGAAGAAAGGAGGGGCAGTTGTAGAGTCAAGTAAGATGGAGCGAGACAGGCCGAAAGGACAGAGGAAAACAATTGAGATGAGAGGTTGAATGACGAGAGAGAGAGCAAGAGAAAGCGGGGAGGAGGGAGATCTCCACAGAGCAGCCATGAAGTGTTTGAAGCAGGAAGCTGGCTAGACAACACAGGCAGCTTTATTCCACAGACACAATGAGTGAACGCCACAATGGGAGTCATGCCGAGAGCAGGCTTGCACTACACCGAGCCGCACACACAGGATTAAAGCAACACACTCTTCAACATCCACCCCATGAAAGGAAAGGGAGGGAATGTATCTTACACACAGACACCAACAAAGAAAATAGACACAAAACGCTATCCTTTTGATGAAGACATTTTTTAAATAGTACGATGTTTGCTCACCCTTTCAACGTAGCTGTAGGTGCATTGTGCTTACCAAGCACCTTTTTGCTGTTTTAAGAGATGATCCTAGCGTTAGGGTGAATGGAACGGGGAGAAAAGGGACAAGTGGGGGAGCAAACATCATAGGTGCGGAGCTGCTTAAACAAACCTCTTGTCCAAATCGGCTGTTTGTCATTTGATGGGGATTTTTATGTATTTTTTTATTCTTCCTTCCCTCAGTACACCTGGGCCTTGAAGCCACTCTCCTGCTCTGTGTTTCTAAAGCTGTCGAGATGAATTTGCATAGAAAAGCCGTTTGCATATCAAACAGCTGGGATGCAGAGCTCACATCATCTTTCATTGATTTACAGGGAGATGCATGTTGCGCTGACACGCTGGAGTGCATGTCCCCTTTACCTCCATCTGCCCTTTGTGGGCATATCTTAAACGATTACCAGCGGCTGTGGTGTAGAGAGCGTGTTTGTGCATGTGTATGCCTATTCTGCCCCAGTGCAACAATGTGTGCTCGATTGGACGGTGTATGTGAATACACAACAGCGGACCTTCAGTACCCCCCCCCCCCCCCCCCCCCCCCACATACACCCACCCACACACACACACACACACACACTGTCTCTGCCTGCCCTCTTCTTGACAGGGTGCAGTGTGGCTGCTAATAAGGGTATTCGTCACACCAGCAGTTCGCCGTGACAGCACTCTCTGACCAGCCGCCTCACAATTGTCCCTCAAATATGAACTTATCATTTAATTACGTTTAGGGAGGGACTTGATTGCCTTGTCAAGATGCAGGTTAGTTAAGAGGAGAAAGATCTTTGCTGGCAACGACCTCGCTGTCCTAACAAGCGCTCAGCTCAGCTCATCACACCACAGGATCATCTAAGCTTCACGTCAGCCCCACAATGAGGCCTCTTTTCTCTTTTCTCTCTCCTGCGCTATAGTCCCTCTTAATGGCATGGTTTTGACTCATAACCATTTTTAGAAGGCTTTACTTCATAGAGAGGTTGCCTGCTGGACATGAGGCAGCTAAGTGTATTTTCCACTGTACCTGACTCACGCCTCCTCAGCAAAACACTCTAATTTTAACTAGTTTATGGACAACTTGGGCTTTATATGAAATTACAGTAATATAGTAGTAATACTAATCTTTTTTAGTGAAACAGCAATGAGGGGCAAAGCCGGACTGGAGCAGTAGGTGAGCAAGAGGCCACTTTTTTCAAGTTTTGCACTTGTCTTGGTCTTGGGCCTTGAGAACTGGTTAAGTTGTTTCTGGCTGCTGATTCGGGAATCCGTTGTACAGAATATCGTCTGGCAAAATACTTTAAACCACACGCATGTGTGTTCCAGCGACAGTATTTGTCTCCAGGACCACATTTTGCGATGATGACACACACACACACACACACACACACACACACACACACACACACACACACACACACACACACACACACACACACACACACACACACACACACACACACACACACAAACACAAACACAAGTCAAACAACCCCATAATATGGCCAGGTTGATAAGGTCAATTTGGTTTTCAAATAATAAGTCACTGCTACAAGACAGCATATAAGTGAAAAAATGAATTATCAAAATATTACAAAACAAAAAAAACATGACAGATGAACAAGATCTACAAGAAGAAGAATTGACAACAGGGTGTTCTGTACTGTTTGTTTAGAAAAGTAAAAGGTGTTACCAGCTTGCTGGTGTGTGTGTGTGTGTGTGTGTGTGTGCCAGTGCACCCCAAGTTTGTGCATGAGGGTGATGTGAAATTCCTAAAATGCACTAAATTACTATATTTTCTGCTAAAGCATTATGAGTAAGCGGGGGTCCCACACAAAGAGCCTAGGTGCCCATGACCACCTTAATCCGCCCCTGCCTATAAGAGTCTTGAACACGATTTGATATGCACTAGTCTCGGCCTTGTCTCAACTGACTTTTGACTTGGTCTTGGACTTTGAATACATCACATGAAACATAAGCGAACAACTAAGGCTGTAACACATCCCCATTTGTTCTCAATTATGAATGCAGTTTTGTGTGAATTCAGTGTTATGCGGTTTGCTGGTGGATAAGTGTCGGGTGTTTTGCATGTCAAAATCCCAGTCCTCCGTGTGCCCTAAATTAGTCCAGTGTCTGAGGTAATGAAATCCCTCACGACATTAGGAAGTAACTTGGCATTCCTTTTTATTTCCTGTGCAGTATTTAACAGTTCTCCTGGGGGAGACAGGCTCTTGCCAATGAAAGTTCCACCCTGGCATGAGCTGAGCCTTCACAAATGAAGACATATGTCACTAAGAGAGAGACAGACTGAAGCAAAAAGGACTGGCGAAGTTTTTAATCGAGCACATACCTCTCTGTTAACAAAAAGGCCTCATAAATTCAACCTTTCCAATGAGACACAAATGAAATTTGGAGCCTGAAGTTTTGGCCGTTTCTCTCCTGGATGATTGGAATGAATATGGGGTAGTTAAAGTTTAATATCCTATTATGTGTGTCTGTTTAACTTGCCTGGTTGCCTGGACTGTCAGGGGACCTCTCTCTCCTTTCGTTCTTTGTCCCTCACTCTTTGGGATTTTCCTGATATTTTCCATAGCTTATGAGCATTTGTAACAGCCCAAATATGCTTTTTCGTTCGACAAAGTCATGCCTCCACAGTATGATTTGCTCATTTAGGAAGGTTGAGTATATCGCACAAAAGCACATGATGTGCTCAAAATGTGCAGCTACAGACATGCCTTTTTAATTAACAAATGAAAAATATGTATGTATCTCATAATGAATATTTCAGGACACAACCACAATAACCTTTTTTAAAAAAAACAATAAGAGGGAAAATTCCTACCTGGGATTAAACGTGCGTTGACAGTTAATCTGTTATTATCCTCTTGAGTATGTTTATGAATTGCATTTGATCTTAAATTGGATGCACTTGCCAGGCAATCTGGAATTAGCATAGGGAAACACCCAAATAAGCCCATATAAGGGCAGCAGACAACCGTGCAGTGTGCAAACCACAAACCAACAAGACACTGACATTTAACAGGTCACGTTCAACTCAGAAAACAGAAAAAAAAGTGAACAGAAATTCCTGATAAGAAATACGGACTGGCAGCAAAAAGAAAATACACTTTCCTTCTGGAGAGATAAAAACTTCATGAAATGAAGTTTCATTAAGACTCTTCAGCATTTTTAATGAATCAATGACATTCTCAAAGAAATAAATAATAAATAAAGAAATAAAGAAATAAAAATGCATTTTTACTGCCTTAAATAAGCTGTAGAATCTGCTTACATGTTAGTGAATTAAGTCGCCATCAGGTTTCAACGCCATGTCTCGTCAGGTCCACGGACAACCATCACCCATGCGTTCAGGTGGAGTTCGGTGGGTTGGAGGCACACCATGGTGCATATTGTGCACCACACAGCAGGCCATAGTTATTTTGATTTGAGGTATTTTGATCATTGTTCCAGGTGTATATAAGATTGTGCCACCTACCACCGGCCATTCTTTCAGTATCTTGAGAGTGTGCTCTACTACTGAGCAAGGGCGTGTAATGCATACTTCTGAATACTCATATAATAACACTTAAACCACCTATCTCCAGCAGCACCTTGATCCAAGCGTACCCACAGAACTGCAGTGCAGCACGGAAAAGTTGTGCACTTTCGGAAAAGTGGCCCCTGGTTCCCATTGGTGGTGGTGGTAGTTATTATGTAGGATAGATCTTATCATCTTTAATAAGTGTAAACATGTAAAATTATTACATAAATGAATAAATACTTTGAAATTGTAGAACATTTTTCTTTCTTCTTTTTTTATGAAGTAAATTGCTTTTTCATCATCACTTATATTTGAAATGTGGTTGAGAGCACTCTTGAATTTTGACCTCATCTAAGACCAAAGAGGAAGAAAGTAAGTATTGATAAATGCCACAAAAGTTATTAAATTGAATTAAAAACAATTTAAGATCAAATATGTAATTACCAACATTTCATGCATGAGGCCCAATGTGCTTCACAAAAACAGGCAAAAGGAATGAGGTAACAAGTAGCAAATTTCAACAGTAAGGCCCTGATAGAAAATGCACAATCCCCTTTAGTTTAAGACTGGGTGACTGCTGATAGAGTTTTGTCGCCAGGGGTTGAAGTGCAAGTACACATGGGCACAAACGCTCACAAATGTATGCTGGAGACAGACCATGGGAGCCAGGGACTGGGTGTGTAAGCCCCCACGCATTTGCAAGCACACATCCAAGAGGAAGCTAAAAAAAATATCAGATCCAGAAATAGAGTGAGGCTAAAAGCCAAAAGGACAAAGCTTGTTCCAAAACTGAAGTTAATCCTTGGTTGGCTTTCACTTTCCCTGCCTTGTGTAGTGCTGCAGGTGCTACACAGGGCTGTGTCGGGGCACATATGCTTCGGGTGCCTCTGAGCCGGGGAAGGAGGGGGCCAACTCTCAATATTGTGTTTATAATTCCTGCATAGAATATCTTTCAAAACTTACTTTTTACCACTCTATAATAAGGCACTCTTTATATCAGAGTAACAACAGTATACATTGCAACTGACAGCCAGAATTTTTTTTCCACAAACTGGCAAGCCACATTTTTCTCAATGCTTTATAATAATCTATAAACAATCAGTAAATTATTTTTCATATTTACATTTTATAAAGCAATTTAGTTACAACTGTCACAATGTGTGCTTATGGCCGTGTGTATGTATAACAGGCTTCTCGTCAGATATCTTATGTGTGCATGCCAATGACAAATAATTTAGAATAAAAAAGGTAAAGATGTGATGAAAGAGGAAATATCTACTTTTCGTATCAAAGTAAAAGCAGCCTATCTTGTCTCTTTACTGAGACAGACAAGTCAGACAAGTTAGGATACAAGTCCTATCACTCCTATCAACAGCCAAGAAGTAGTATTGTCTTCTCATTTCCTCATAAAAATGTATAATTTTTCTTTTTACCTGGGTCCTTTTTCTTTTCCCCACCATGCGATGAACTTGGTAATGCATGGAATGCACCATACACACATTCCACATCTGCATCATATTCTGATGTGACAAGCATGGAGGAGTAATTGATTACATTAATAGTTAATTGCTGGCTCATAATTGGATCTGACTCAATTAAAAAACCTCTGGGTGATAGTAATGAAACAGGGCGCTGCGGCTGAGTGGGTGGTGGCGTGACCACGCTCGCTGGTGTGCCACAGACAGAGAAAGAGGGGGGTGTGTGTGGGGGGGGGTGAGCTCTTGATACACCTGCAATGCTAAATCATAAGCGCTTCACTAGATAGAGGCTGGCCTGGGAATGCTTTGTGCTGTTTTTGCAATTCCTCAATGCGGATTTATATCTTTTGCTTTGGGAAAGGTTGTAATATTTCACCCGGTGTGCAGTGGTGGGAGTGCACATGCAAGGATTTGAAGTAGGGGGGATGTGGGCGGGTTTGGGCTGCTGGAATACGGTATCAGCATATATTGTAATTTCATTTTGATAAGGCCATGCTTACAGCCTGGTATGGCTCATCTTGAGCAGAGTGAAGCGGTTGTTATTTTACATATTCCTCCAGCTCAGGGACACCGAGGTGCCATCATTAGCAAGGCTACACTAAAAGGGATATGATCTGCAAATTAGGAAAGGTGCTCAGCTAACGTCGTGAGCACAACAAACTGGGATGCTGTGATAACAGAAACCTGGTTTGAAGTCAGTTTATTTCCTGAAATGCAGATGTGATGTGTGATGATATTTCTGTACATGTGTTTAGTTGGGTTTGTATGCAAATAGGTACATTTATTTGTAACAATAATCCTGCACAAGTATGTATCTTGTCTTAAAAGTGTGTATGTGTGTGTGTTTGTGTGTGTATTTCTGCATCTTTGTGTCTTCCATTCTGCCTGCATGCTTGTGTGTGAGTGTGCGAGTTGTGTTCCCTACCTACACCGCCCTGTCAGAATTTCCTTTCAAAGCCGTCTGATAGGGTCGAGCCTCGTCAGCCTGTCACCGAGGCCCATTTCATTAGGGCTGCCGCTCTCCATCCGTCCACCCCGCCGAGCACAAGAGCTCAAACACATGTGCAAATTAAATCAACATCCAAACTCACTCCCATACACAAAGCAATTTAAATGATATTCATTAGAGCGATGACAACTCCTGATGAGCCTTTCAGTACTGCAGACAGGAAGGGAGAGAGAGGCTGAGAGACAGAGTGAGGGGATGGAGGACTCTTTTTTCCCCCCAATGAACTCTTAAGGCCCAAATGCACTGAAAGCATCTGACACGAGTTTTGAAGTACACCTATTGTTTTTAATGGCCGGACACACACCAGAAGCCTTAAGAGGCACGTCAAACTGCTTTGACGCTCTTACTCCGACGTTGTTTTGATTTTAGAGCATATGATGAGGACCCAAGCCCTGCAGCAACAAGTCTTGCCAAAGTCCACAGGCAGCCAGGAATAATATCTGCAGACAGTGTTGAGGGTAGCAAGTGTACGAGAGCTGGTCATGTGGGTTTTGTAGTGCTTAACAGTCTCAGCAGTGAGTGAATCCTGAGTGGTAAACGTGTGTCAGTTATTATCTGCACCATAATTCAAGCAAAATTTGTCACCGAACTCACTGAAGCTGTAACACGGCTGAAGGTTGTAATGCTTTAGATTGATGGCACATAGTATGGTATAATATACAAGCAGAGTATGTGGGAGAAGGCCCAGGCCATTCTCGTTCCCAGGTCATCAAACACAGATGCTTTGTCAAGGCCCTCAGCATCTAATTCCAACGCACAAGACACCCTTTAGCGTCCGTATGATGTGCACCATGGCTTTTAACAAACTCAAATTTAAACCCCTCCGCTACAATATTAGGGGCTCAGAGCAACTGCTCTGGAGCAACAAAGTCCACTTAACGGCTGAGTCACACATCTCGCCTGGGTAGCGTGTGTGCGTTGCCTAGCATGTTTGTTGCTTCTTCTTTTTTTTTTTTTTTCGGTGACCATGTTAATAGGTGGGAACACACAGACTAACAGACAGACCTGAGTAGCGTATGCTCGGCTGCGGAACATCTACAAATTCAAGGTTTTATTTTTACTGCAACACGCAAAAAGACACATTCATACTGACATCATAACAATGTCAATCACCATTATTTCTGGCTGTCATATAAAGACGATGTTGAGCAAAAAAACACTGGTCAGTATGCCCATGTTACTCTTTTCATTTATGTTACCTTCAGATACCTTTGCACCTACACGCGATGTCTGTCTACAGTAACTACGCTCCAGCAGGAAGATGTTGTCCCCATTCTTTCCGCCTGCAAACCTTTGATTGGCTCTGTTGTTTTTCCAAACATTGAAGCAGCCATAAGTCTCCACAACAGATCAATTTTAATTTAAATAAAAGTGGCATTTCAGAGTGCTGATGTCTGTTAACTCTG
This sequence comes from Echiichthys vipera, assembly GCF_963691815.1. Classification (NCBI taxonomy): domain Eukaryota; kingdom Metazoa; phylum Chordata; class Actinopteri; order Perciformes; family Trachinidae; genus Echiichthys; species Echiichthys vipera. The sequence goes on from NC_139826.1 coordinate 7,608,272, forward strand.
GAATGAGGCTAGCACGAGTAAGGAGAGCATAACAATGTATGTGGGGTTTACTTAAAATAAATTACTGTGTGTGTGTGTGCGTGTTTGTGTGTGTGTTTTATGACATAACATGTCACCCAAAAAGTATGTTTCTTTGTAGTATTTAATACCTGTCAAACAACGGAGCTGGAGGTATGGCTTTTTATATTCAATAAACAATACTTGTTAGGGGGATCAATTCAATGTTAGTTTTGATCTTATCGTGGGATTTGGTGAGAATAATAAATAATATATTTATTATATTGCCAATCTCATCTATTAACACCTGTAAGTTCTTCACTATCCATCAAATATTTAATTAATAAACATAGAGCTATGGCAAGTCAACACTGTCTACAGATTCTGATGTACAAAACCGTCACAGCAATCCTCTCACCCCCTCAATTATTTTCTCTGTCTTTTCAGCACAAGCCAATTAATTCAGGCCTCTCCTCACAGCCCCTAATTAACCCCTTCAGGACTGAAATTATGCTTAACACTGCTGATTGAGGCCAAGCCTGAAATTACCAATCCTGCTCTGTCGTAATGACAAAATTCACATCCTCAGTTTGAAGTGTATGTCTATGTGTGTGTGTGTGTGTGCGCGCGCCCACACAGATCTTGTGTTTTTGTGTTTGTGTCTGATACCTCTTGATTACCACTCTCCCTTTGTTAAAGCTACATGTATGAATTACCTCCCTTCTCTCATTAGCATGTGCACAAAAGGCATGAACTCCTTTTTTACATGTACACACACACACACACACACGCACAAACACACACACACACACACACACACACACACACACACACACACACACACACACACACACACACACACACACACACACACACACAGATGGGTAGTATGCTATACATTGTGTGGCATATGTAATATGTTCTGGCTGCCATTAGAGGCCTGCAGGCCCAAGTAAGGGCCAATCGTCTTTTGTTCCTGCAGAGGCCAGCCCCCCATCACCCCCCCCCCCCACACACACACACACACACACACACACAAGCTCTGATGTTGTAATCAATTTGTGCCAGACGTGGTCTGGACGTGTGTGTTAATTAACGTTCTTGTGGGAGGAAATAATTTAACCGCGATAATGAGCTTGAAGAGGAGCAGTGAGAGGGGTGTGATCTCCGTGATATCAGGCAAAGAGAATATGGAGGTCCCTAACCCTCCTTCTGCTGACTTCAGTCGGCCATGAAGTGCACATGAAAGGTAAGTTTGGAAAGTGACTGCAAGTAATAAACTGGCAGTACCAATTTGTGTCACATATGTTAAGAGGTCCAAACATTTTAAGACATCAAAAAGTACACAGTGTAACATGAAACCTTTCATTGCCATCCATTGGTGTTACTTACAGTAATTTATGAATTTTTCAGCTCAAAGTTTTTGTTTAATGGTCAATTAACTATGATCACACAACAGAATAATTTCTTAAATATTATCTGCTTTGGTGCTGAAAAAGTCATTAACCTAAGGTAATGTTTTTTTCTTTCAACATAAGATAATTAGATAATAAAATAATCTTGTCTAAAGTTTTTTAGGATCTAAAAAAAAAAAAAAAACATACATACAGGAAAAGCTCCAGTCAAGGTTCCATAAATAAATATCTATCAAAAATCCCAGACGTTTCTTTCCAAAGCTACCTCCAATAACAATTTGAGGCCGGATGTGATATTTATTCCCTCCATGTGTTTTGGGGGCTTTACCCCGGTCTCCTACCAGTTGGACGTGTGTGAATTAACTCCACGAGGGGGGGGGGGCTGTTCAGATGTCCAAAGCACCTCATCTGGTTCCTTTATTAAGCAGCAGTTCTACCATCAGCTGCATTTGACATTGGAGCTCAACTCGCCTTCAAGTGTGAGCCTGGATTTCCTGTGAAGGCAACTCATTTTGTTTACTTGACTTGACTTACCTTAATTTAATTATTTCTGTCACTACACAAAGCTTGTGATCATGAGGGTTGGAACTGCATTTGGATCTTGTGATCTATCTGACAGGCAAACTATACAGTGAACAGACGTGCGTCGTATGTAGGCTGGGCACAGCAGGGTTTTTTACCTGCTAAACAGATTCCGTCAGTAGAACTAGAGCTGAGCTGCGGCTTCTGTGACGTGGCCTATGTATCTGCTTCAATTGGATTTAATGGATGCGCTCAGCCATGTTGTGCTGTGTTCGCAGCCCATGACTATACCGTCAATGGAACGTACATCCTCCACCCACAGTCATGCTGTAAAACTACCTTCTTATGACTGAACTTGTTCTAATGTTTTTTTCATCTCATGGCTACCTATTAATAGAACGATCACCAAGCCAATCAATAGCCACTATATTTTCTCCCCACCTTCAAATTAACCACTGTATCAGCATTTAGGACACCAATCTTCTGTTTCAATCTCAACAAGATCCTGATATTACAAATTTCAGAATTTGGTAAATTAAATTTAGAAACTAGAGCAAGTTCTAATTTGCACTCATCTGCTGATATTACAGGAGGCCACTCTCAGTATGAAGCAGGGCTCTGTTGTGTCAATTAAATGAAAATGCTGCTCATCCCTTTTGAATGGGGTCACACATCTGACCTCAAAATGCAGCTTCACTATCATTGCTGAAGGCTCTGCTTAAGGAGGCTGAGGTCCTTCAGGACAGCTATACACACACACTTATATGCATTTGCACAGACTTTCCCGCATTAACACATACATGTAACAAAGGGAACAGATTGAACACTGACATGTTATTATTGGAGTCTTATCTATCATTATCTTGTCATTTGTCTGGCTCACTAGATATGCAGTGCTGGGATAAGCACCAGACATCAGGCCCTACCCACTCTCTATTTTGCTTTAGAAACCAAAGCAGTTTTTTTGTACCAAGGTCTAAACACTATTTTAACATGGGGCATGATGTGGATTTGCTCTGTTTTGGAGCCAGCCCTTTGAAACTCTCACATTGGCTTCATTTCTCAGACCAGGAGGTTGCTGCTTGTGGGGAACATGGTTCTGCCTACACAGTCTGCTATAGATGGCAGGGCTTATTTAGGCAGATGTTCTTGGTAAACTGGATGTCAGTGTATCCCTGTGCATGTAATTTTAAATTAAGTTAAAGTTGAACTGAAGGATTGAGATACCTTGTTTGTTGTTTACATCTAAGGAGGGAAAGTCATCACAGACACAGATTGGATGATCTGGGGAGGAGAAGGAGCATTGCAAGTTTACTTTTAAAGTTGTGCTCCGTAATCATCCATTTAAGTTACTACCTATCAAATAGTTAGTTAAAACAATCATGACTGATCATATGACCCACTAATGAAAGCACTTCTACTTGCGTTTTTGCCAAGTATTCCAATCTGTGGCGACATTTCCGGGCTAGATGTAAATAAGTCTCCATGTTAGTGAAGCTGCTGATGGCGGTTGGTCTGTCGGCCCAGATCTTCAACAGTTATGCTGCGTTCATTTGTAGAAGTGTAATAGGAATTGTGCAATGTGTGAGTGTATGGATTTTAGAGGGGAACATATATGGGACGAACTGGAAGTAAAGAGGTGAATGTGTGTCAGTAAAGTTTACAAAAGAGCAAAACAATTAAACAAAAATAAATAGTCATCACACATAGTGACCGGGAACGTGACAAGGGGGAGGCTTTGAAAGAACAGGCTCATCTGCAGTTACATCTTACTGCCAAAGATGCCGCTCGAAACAACACATCTCAACTCTTATGGAGTACAACTTTAAGTTGTGTTCTTACTTTAAACATGGCACTTGTAAATAATTGCTAATTTAAGACGTTCCTTGAGTCTGCCTCCTATAAGCTTCTAAGTCAGGCAAATACCTGAACATTACATTTTCAGGAAACTGTTTTCTACTACTTACTGTACAGAACTATATTCCATGTGGTGGCAAGGTTTTTCTCTCTCTCTTACTCTCTCTCACTCACTCACTCACTCACTCACTTACTCACTTACTCACACACACACACACACACACACACACACACACACACACACACACACACACACACACACACACACACATTCTTAATGTATGTGAACCTGAAGGGAGTATCCCATCTTATCTGACGAGTACCATAGCAAACCGATCCAAAAACAACAGTGCTAGCACATCCTCTGTATTGTTCTCATAGGAACAGGGACAGATAGCATCTCCACAGAGGAGAATAGATTATATTTGGTAATGGATACGGTCTGAACTCACTTACCTGCAACCTCCATCACTAAGAAGACATCTATTGCTGATTACACCATATCCACAGATGAAGAGCCACAGAACTCTGAATCACATAAACCTTCGGTTGAGTAATCTTTTGCAGATCTCTGCAACTGTGTCCATCAGGAAGGTGCTTTAGACTGCCAGAAGCCCCCAAAAACATCAGCAAGAAAAATACAGTCAATTGTACAAGGCCACTCCCCCGTACCACCTCTCTCCGAACATCTGTATTATGTATGGAGAATCTGCATATAGTACTTACATGTTATATGCCTATTAAACTGTATTTGATGGCATACCTCATACTCTCTGGTAAAAGCCAATGTACACTCAGACCATCCTAACCCAAAAAACTCTAAACTCTGCGCCTAAAATCTGCACAAGGAGGCTGGAGTGGTGGACAGATCAAACAAACACATGACTTTCCTTTGGTCTTATATGAAACCATAAACTCAACAGAGATTTTTTATGTAGACCAACTTTCGTCTGTGGCTCATTTAAAGGCAATCCATGATATTTTTCTAACCCTAACCATTTTTTTTTTAAACCTTGCCAAGTAGTTTTGTTGCTCACACTTAAGTTGTTCCATTTTACAACATTAAATAGAACAGTCACGTGTTACAGTCACATGATTAAGAAGGCTTTGACACATTTCAAACTACCACAATGAATGAGTTAACATATAAAGCAGTTACCCGAAAATGGTCTATCCCCGGTTGAGGGAATAATCGGATTATTGAAGTTCAACCTGTATGCATGAGCTAGGGAGAATGCGAAAATGACCTCTGGTACAGTAGGTGACCCCTGCCACTGTACAGCTGATGGGAATATGGCTTTTCCTTCACATTGACCTTTGTCAAAATCACAACAAGAGGCCCAATAAGCCTCTTTGCAGATTGCTTCAGTATTGCGTAGACAAATTTCATGTTTTTTTAAAGTGCCAACAGATAACTTGTAACAACAATCGTTGATTGCACAATGTAATGGCTATAGAGTAATGACACCAGCGGTACCCTGGTTCTCTAAATAACTGACTGCCAGCATGTACGAAAAGAATAGCGACAAAATGACGACTAGCTTTATAGCACAAAGGAAGAGGAATGTCAGGGTTGTTGCTCCACCGTTCATGACAAAAATTGAGTTGTATTGAATTACAAATTGAATTGAAAATTAGGAAATAGAATAATACCTCAGAGGCTTCATGCCATGAACTAGGACAGCAAACAATTTTTCCTTCCATAGCACCAACAGCAGTGTATTACAGCTTCAATACCTTTTTCTTACTTAGATATATTCAATTTATGTTACACCACATCCGTGTTTACAAGATAGCATTTCGCTAAGACGCAAATCAACACAACAGTTCCAAATCAACAATATATCTTACAGTGGCTATCATGCGGTATCATTTATGACGGATGGTGGAACAACCTAACTCGATACCTGTAGAAGAACAATCAACTTTACGGCTGGAGGATGAGGGAGAGTGATAAGAACTGTTCTTTCTCCTAACCACGTAACCAAACCGGCCTATTTATTAATAATAGGGGTCGACACATCATTGGCCTGGCCGATCATCAGGGGCCGATATTCCACATTTGTCGAATAATCTTTATCAGTGTTCTGAAGGCTGCATGACAGAGCAGGTGATTTAGCCAGATCCAGCCACTAGGGGCGCTATCACACTCTACTGGGCAGAGTGCCGCTGCTTGTGAGAGAAGAAGAGATTGACGGCAGTGAGAGCTGTGTATGGCTGGCAGAAGTTGTGTTCGCTACTTTGTATCGGTCAACTTGCCGTTCGTGGTTCAGTGTGCGTCCAGAGAAACGTGAGTTATATTGTTTAATTTACTGGATGCATTTCATTGCTGTAGATTTTATTTGTTTCATATGTCTGTTAGTTGAGGTTATACCTTGTGCTAGAATGTATAGTCTAGCAGTGTTAGCTATTGCTTCTGATGGTTTAAATAGTCATTTATGTTACATTTATGGCACTGACCGTTCTCTCAGTGTGATATCATGTATATTCCTTTGGTATGTGATGTATATATGTTTTCATGCTAATGACAATTATATTATTATTTCGGATTGTGTGCTATGATCAAGCATATTGTGACCTGTGTTATTGATGGCTATTATTGTTGGTTTATTCCAGAACCACACAAATACACCACAACTGTGTACACTGCTAGCATTGGAATAAAGCACCATAAAGGGATTGACTGTCTCCTTCTCCCTCATTCACTTAAGTCTTGGGAGAACTTTATAGAGTGCGTTCTAACCGATTACAAATCAGAGTAGCCAATCGGCATTCTGTAAGACTTCATCACAATCAGAGGTTTATGTTTATGAATTATTTTAAAGTGCGCTACTTTGACTGATGCATGAGCAAGAGGCAGGGAGTGCCCTCAGGTCTGTTACAACTCAACTCTCTTTCACGTAATGTCCCGCCCACGACACTATCTGATTGGCTAGATGTCACACGGGTAACAGCCAATCACTACTATACTGATATGCAGAGACTAGATAATTGACCGTAAAAAAAAATGTCGAGGTCCGTTCTCTCAACTTGATCCAATCATCAGCGCCTCTGGGAGCCTCCATCTTGTCAGAATTTGACTCTGCCCTCTTACCAAAAAAGGGCGTTGATGTGGCGTTGGGGGGAGGGAGATACATCCATCTGGCTGACGTATACTGGATTAGCCATATCAGCACCACCGCCCGGGAGCTAGGCTACCAATTGTTTGTTTTCATTTTCCGGGAGGGAACAGCTAGCATTGAACCTGACTGATGGATCCAGTGACTGGAGAGCCAGCGTAACTAGATCTATCTACTTGTTCATATGAAAACCAACGATAGAAAATTTTTATCACAGTCTTTATTGTTCAGTTTGTTTGTAATCAAATGCAGTATGTCCTGTGTTGTGGGTAATGTTAGCTCTGAGGAAAACAGAAAGTTATTCCTATCCGGCTGTCTCCGCAACAGCAGCATCAATTACACTTGGGAACGCTAGGGGGCTGGAAACAGACCAAGCAGTTATGCACATGGCCTGTGATTGATTTAAAGTGCTGAGCAGAATGCAGAAAGGTATAAATCAACAATAAATTTAAAAAAAAGTTAGTCCATCTTGTTTGCATGAGATTATTCGTACCTTTATCAAAAACAAAAATGAAAATCACTGACCACATATATATTGAAATACACTTTCATTCATTTCTATTTTTCTCATTTAATGTTTCTTGGTTTCAATACTCACATATTATACACAAATAACCAGAAAAAAACAACAAATTTCACTCACAAGTAAATCATATCTAAACTACATACAATACCTGAAGACACGCACACATTTACGTACGATACATTCAGTTATTATATTTCAAGCATACACACACACAGGCACACACACCACATTTGGCATGCATCTACTTGAGTGTATGTGTGTCAGAGCGTGTGACTGTGATTCTATTTGTGTCGGTGAAGTGGCTGAGCTGTGTTTGTAGCGTTTAGAGGAAATTACCCTGCAAGCGTTGCCTCGGCCAATGTAGATAGCGGGTCGCCTCTCTAGGCTGCATGGCATATTGATTTCTTGTTGTGAGGAGTGCTGTTCAAGCCCCATTTAAGATTTCCATCCAGCCCACAGCCCTGAGTACGGCAGCCAGCCGTAAATTAGGGAAATTGCACATTCATCACAGGCGTTATTTTAAGATACTTTGGAAATGTGTGGGGCCAGAGAAGATATATGGTGTTGCAGGTAACATACACAATGACTGACTCTTCGAGCAGGGAGGTATGCATTAGAATTCAAGAGTAGAGTATGAAACATGGCATTTAGTTTGGGACATGCATTATTATTTTAGGGATGTGCAACGGATATAACAAGAATGAAAACAAAAGATGGAGGTAAAGTTTCCAATGTTTTTTTTTGGCTAGTATCATTCATAATTCTCGACTAGTTGCACTATTTTCAGTTCAACATTGCCTGCAGCTTATTTTCATTGGGGAGGGGGATTCCATTTTCCTTAACCAATCACAAGAAACTTCTGGTTTGAGCCGGTTATCTTCAGGTCCATCTCAATCCAAAGCATTCAAATTCTGTATGTGAAACAAGTCATTTCATGGAGGTACGATGCTCAAAACAATTTATCCACCATTTTACAGTTGTGACAGTAACAGCCATTGACCCTATGGAAACGATAGTCTATGGCCATGGATATATTAAAAGATGGCGGACCGAAAAGCTGGCCATTCATTCCTATGATAGATGCTCAGTGGCGCAGGGTTGCTTTAGAACACTGCCATTCCTGGTTCTCATGAACGCGGATGGACCTACCGGATGTAGAAATTTACACGTTCCCCAGTGCCATGTCCGAGGGCCAAGCACGTAAAAACAACGAAAAACAATAGAAAAAGTAATGTATTTTTTGGATTTCTGCAATCTATTTTGGAGCTTTCAAGTTAACGTGAGGATTGACTTTTAGAAACAATTAGATTTGGTTATCTTGTTGTGAAACGGGTCACGATATGATCCACAGCCTTCATACGACTCCACCTGTTGTAGTCTTTTTTGTAGCCTGCTCAAGACCGTTCTCGAGGGCACATCACTAAACTGGCTGTGCATTGTCTGATTTATTTGCAAATGTATATCAATGTAAGCTAATATCAGCTCCGTTCTAGACACCACTCTCCTCTGCTGCGCTCCCTCCACTTGGGTGAAAGAGGTAGAGATGTGACAGCAGAGACTGACTGATGCTCCTCCACATTATGAAATAATAATAAAACATGGGCTGCTATGCCTGGCCATAAACACACGGCACAAGGACTGCTAAAAGAATGTTAATTTTGAGATTGAATACACAGTAGCAGGTCAACTATCTAACTTTTTAACCAGTCAAAACAAATTGCTTGCGTTTCCATGTCCTGAGCTCCTCCTTCTGGCACCCTCATTCACTTCATCTTTCCCACGCTGAGCATTATAAACATAAAAGAAATATACATAGGTTACAGACCATAGGATACAGATTATTGTTACTACATTGCTAAAGAAAAACAGAGAAAAGCAAAGATTTAAGAATTGAATAATGTTGAAACATTCTACTGAATGATAGTTTCTAGGACAAGACAATTCTCACCCAGAAAACCAGATGCTTGCACTAAACATTGTATTGTGTTAGGTGGATAGCTAAACATAAAGATGGTCAAGTTGATTTCAGATCTTTAGTGTTTATTCATCGATGTTGGGTCAGAGAAAACGAAGAATACCACACAAAAGTCCCCTTGCTATAACTATGACCTTCCTTTTAGTGAGAATGAAAATTTAGGATCAATTTGAAAATGGTTTTACAAATTCAAATTGTAGATAAGCAATACAACTTGGCCTGAAAAAAATTCAGTCAGAAGATTTTTTTTTATTTTATTTAATCCCTCGCGTTGTGTCGCTGCCGCAGCCTTGCACTGGTCCTTTACAGAGACAGGACCTAAACTGCAAAATGTGTTTCACAAAGACTCTTTTTAGCCATGCACCCTTCTTCTCCTGCCCATTGCTCGATTGTGGTAGGGTCTAAAATGATGTATACCTACATTTATTTTAGTAGAGGGTCTCAACATAATTATGAGCCTTTTGAGTAGTATCCAGAAATTTTTTTGGAGGTGATCTCCTCTTCCCTGCATTAGCGGAGTGAATGGGCGAATGTACTTCCGAGCCATAGGACACAACACAAACAGGTTGGGCCACTAAGCCCACAGGAGCATCCGATGAAAGTGTAAACGACATAAGCATGTTTAGCTAACTTCGTTGTGATTGGTCAGTGAGTGCTGTCTATGTAAACACATAGCTTGACAATGGCTTCAGTCCCACCCATGGAGCTTATTTGTGCATGTTTGTTCAACTGGGAAACTGCAGTTTCATGTCATGATGCCAAACGAATCAGTGAACTCTGCAGAGTGGGCAGATTCTAAGGTCTGGACCGAGGCAACAAGTCTTGCGGATTATTGCTCTAAAATGGTAGAAGCAAATGACATAAAATAAATCATTCATAATCTCTTTTCAAGCCTGACTCATATAAAGACTGAATTCAAATGTAAAATGAGTGGGCATTTATGTTTCACCACAAGACAAAAGACAGAGCCTGCATTTAAGTTGTAGTGATTCAAACAAAGCATGAATTCTGGTTTACATTTAATATAATTAACATGTGGTTAATTTGCATTGAGTTACCAGATTATTAGATATGCCTAAATCAATTGAGTACAGAGGTGGCACGGTGAAATTCTTTGCATTTACAAATAGGCAATTTTAGGGGGGGGGGGGGGGGGGCAAAATGACTTAAAAAGGGTGACTAGATGTCCCTGATTTTCACTCTGACTGAAAGATCCGAAAATTAAATATTGGAAAAAATTCAAAAAGGAAAATGTGGACCCTACTACTCGCACTGGCTAAAACCAGAACAAGCGGTGCCAGCCCAGAGCTAAGGGCAGAATGCTCATATTTCTGGGATTTTGATTGGTGGAATAGCTGTGCAGTAGACTATTATTTTCCCTTCATGTGAGGCAGCTACAGGTACGTGATGTTCTTATGGATTTCATGCATCCATTCAGCCAGCTATAGTACACAAAGCAGAAATGTCACTGATTGGATAGGAGAATCAAAGGTGTTCTTGTAAGTGTAACCGTTTATCATCTATGCTATGTTTATTTATTTATTTATTTATATGTGTATCGATTATCTATGTGTGTGATAAAACAGATCTGTTTGTCAGCCACAGCTATCGCTAACATTATTAGCTGCGATGCAACTAACAACTGTTTAGTACTATTCTACGGCACACAGTTTTCTTATTATGACATTTAAGTGTCACTCTAGCTCCTTAGAGGTAGTCTGTAACTTGTCATTAAATAAAACCACCAGAAACTTATTATAAACTATTTATCACAAACTTGTAATTGTCAGTGATACGTAATGCCACTAATACATTACCTCTACTAAGTACCACTACTCTAATCTGACAACTTTTTTTTTCAGTAACGAGTAGGCTAGTCTAACATGTTACTATTTCCAGATCAGTAGTCAGTCTCTATGTGTTACTGTGTGTGACAGACCTACCTCTTCATTTTGTATATTGTTGAGCTTAGTTGTATGCTCTGACAAGACATCTTCCCCAGTCAGCATGGTTAAAATGCCTAGAGCTAAAAAAGCAGCAGGATGTACCAAAAGTTTAAAAAGACTTCTGTTCAAATTAGGAAGCCGACAAATTATATCCAATTTAGTTAGGCTCTGGCAAAGACAGGTTAACTTGAAAGCAGATGAACAACACATCTGTTTGGTTGTCGATGAACAACAGAATTCCATTATTGTCAATTGTTCCCCTGGGTTGTCTGAGGTTTGTGCATCTATGGGTCTCAAATATCAGTCCCCTATTCACATGTTTGTGGGTGTTATCAGCCTCATAGATATGGATTAGAAGAATTCTGCTTCACCTTCCAGTTGTCACTTTTTATTGCTCTGGGAGTCCTGTGATGAATTACAACAAAACTAACATTGCTTGGTTAGGTTTAGGCAAAAACACTACTTGGTTATGTCTAGGAATAGATCACGTTTGGGTTAAAATATTTGTTAGTTAAGAACATTATATAAGGAACATTACGAAATTAAGATATTTTACATCGCCTATAAAAAAATCACTGATGGAAAAATTACTGTGTGAAAGTCCAGTGTAGTTTGGCCCTTTCACCATCCAAACCTTTCTCTATACGAGGGCTTTCAGTCATCTTACAGCATGCAGTCGAGCAGTTGCTCCGAGCAGCTAATATTGACGTGGATGGGTGATCCATCTGATCTATGGATGATAATGGCCTATTGAGCCGACTGAGAGTAGGACCATACCACCTCGTGTCTATGGTAGTGATAACCGAACCGAACACCCTTCCAGTTGGCTCATAATAATTTAATCAGCCTATTTGTGTATTGAAAGAACCATTGTGCTGTCCATGGTGCCAAAGTAGCAGATAAAAAGTTAGTGAATAGTTTGCCGAAACATTGATGAAAATAGTAATACTAAATAAAACAACAACGTGTTGTCTTCACTTGTATTTTCTGTTTCCGTCCCAACATTTCTCAAAATATGAAACATCAGATAAGTTATGAGCACTGTAGGAGTTTTACACACAATACTTTAGTCAAATCAGAAGGACCTCACAGAGTATATATTGCGTAATTCAAATTCTACAGGAGGCTTCCTGGAGTCAGCAGAGTCGTTGGCAGTTTAGTGCGCCAGCAGGCATTTATTAGCAAATGGACATCGGATGATACAGACATCTGGAGAAATGGTCTATTCTCTATCTAGAGTAACTGTGTGCAACACAGTACCCGTGATCAGAGGCAAGAAGTTCTGATATCTATTCTAACTACTCCAGCATTTATGCTTGTTACAAAGGCTTGGTTTATGTGTCTGCTTGTGCATGCATATTTGTATTTCAAAAGTAGCCGCTGCTCCAGCCTCCATCTTCCTCCCCGCGCGTCAGGGTAACCTCTGTTTCCGCAGGACTCTTCTTCTTTATCTGTGAAAAAAGCACATACTCTCATCCTCCCTGTCCCCTGCCTCCTTATATGGTGTTCCTGCCTCCTTATATGGTTGTTCCTGCCTCCTTATATGGTTGTTGTTTGCGAACGGCAGTTCCCTAATCTCAACTAGTTGCCAGGTGCGTTTGTGCAAGCTGGTTATTTCATTGTCTTGTGACCTTGACTGACTGCCAAAGGTCCGTTTGCTTTGCAGAAAGCAGAAAAGCTTGAGCCTGGACTAATAATCATACTATCACACTCTTTGAGCCTGGACAAATAATCATACTATCACACTCTTTGAGCTTGGACAAATAATCATACTATCACACTCTTAAATGATTATACTTATTGCGTCTGCATCACACTCTCATTAATCATTACTAATACACACGCTAACACATGATTATGATACTTCACTCATTGAATATTAATTCTATAGCACTTTTACCACTGTATTTGTAAGCCTAAAGGTCAAAAAGGACATGATTGTCCATTGCAGACAGAGGGTATGCATATTATATGTTATGTATGTTATATACTGTATATTATAGCACTAATGATATTTGGGACAGTTTAAATTTACAGGCCAAGGACACTAGTAGACACCTTTATCAAAATAGGTCCAATACTAGTCTAAATAAAAACTATAGCTAATAAGAGTAACTTACTAACTTATACTAACTCAGATTATAAAATACATTTAAATAATAGAGTGTGCTTTTTGTGGACATACTGTATCCTGTATATAGTGCGTGTGGATAATGTATATTAAGTTTGTCTTTTTTCTTCCTCTTCTCTCAAAAATAAGATTTAGAGCAGCACTAGAGTATGAAACCTTAAAGTTAACCCTTGGAAGGATTCTTTAAATATTTTATTAAAAAGGAAAGTAAATGTCACAATTCTACCTTCAAGCTGCTTCTGATGTATGACTTTGATGTGCAATTTCCCAGTCTCTTGGCACACTTCCCGTAGTCCTCTTAAGGAATCTAGCCCAAGAACCAGCTCAGACAGAATTTACATATGCCATTCCTATGATCTGACACATCAGAGGTTGTACAAATGAATAACTCTTTCCCAAAGCAAGACATTAGCAAATCAAGGCCCTGGTAATGTTACCAAGAAGATTTGCTGTGGTGAATTAATGACTAAGAGACTTGGAGACAGAGAATCAGAGAGGGATCTTTTGGTCTCAGAGAACGTGTCTTTCATGTTATACATCTGAATGAGTACCATTTGCTTTTTACTGTCGTGAAATGCATAGGCTGTGTTCAGTTCATAACTGTATAAGTTTAAAGGTTATTTTGTTGCTACAGGTGGGACAAGTTTGCCCGCATCCCAGATGGTGAACTGCAGGGTGTTACTCTACTTTTGAATGAACTTTAAGATTGGTTGCAAATATAATTTAAGGTTTTAATTTTCCGTACTTTGAAATCTAGCAATACTGGCATGGCTGCAGGTTTTTACAGCTGGTATTGACAAACTTCTGCAATTCAAGATGGCAAGTGGGAGAAATCCGCAACCACAAAATATTCACATGTCGAACTTGTAATTATCACTAGGGGGCTTACATACACTTTCCCAATTGACAGCTTGTATTTATGGAATTTTGGAAATGATTAAACATGCCGACATCACCCATATCTACATATAATTAGTGCGTGCCATCAGTGTAGCCCCAGAAAAGACTCAGTGATGCAGCGTAAGAATGTGTTTCAATATTCTTGTCTGGTATTGTTTGACTGTGGACAGTGGACCATAAAGCTGTTAGAGTCCATGGCTAGACCCACAGTACTACTGTACGTTTGAATTTTAGGGAAATAATGACTTCAAGTTACAAGGAAAAACATGTAGTAAAAACTGTCTGAAAATCAATCTGAATGGTTCCTGGTCAGTGAGTAGACTGGTTGAATCTGACGATGCTGAAGCAAGGCAGATATCAGGAAGCCTTCTTTGACTTAAACCAACAGTCAATCAATATCATCCGAGTAAACAGGAAGTTGAAGCTTTGTATTGCATTTATTGTTATACAGGATAAAGCCTTGATAAAGCAAGTTGGGCTGTCAAAATGAAATAAAAAAGTTTTGACCATACAAGGGTGTTTGTGTGCATAACAATTGTGATCTTGGCTGTAAAACTATGCACACAGAATATTGATGTCACTTCTCACAGCCCCAACAATTGCACTTTTGTGTATCTTGACTTGGTAGTATTAAACTGTACACATCAAAACTATAAACCCTGAAAACATTATTCTCACTCTGCTAATACCATATTAAATAAATTCTTAACTTCCTTGCATGTCTCACAGCGCATCCCATGAAAGTCCCACCTTCTTCCCCCTGCCTGACCTCTGATGCTCCCTCCTCCCCCTGCACGTGCGGAGAGAGAGAAATGCTGCGTTCCTGTGCCATGGGAAGTCTGAAGTTTCGGACCTCCAACTATGCAAAGTGCAATGGAATGCCTTTCAAAGTCAAAGCCTCCTACTAGCAAATTCAAGGGAGATCGACCTACCCCAGACTTTTATCAGAAATATATGAGATTCAAATATTGATGAGTTTTAACACGTAGTGCATTTCTTTTACATTTTAGTGCCGTAATGCCATATGCCTATGAGGAGCATTTTAAGGTTATAAAAGATAAGTGTAAAAATGCCAGGAAAGGTAAGAATTGCTTTATGTATGACAAAGTAGGCAACAATTTGTATGGAAACCCTGAAAGGCCATGTGACAAAAAACTTTCTACCGGGATTGTTTGCAAAAACCTAAGTTTGTCTCGAAGATAAGAGATATTAACTCATACTTAGGAGGTATGTCTTCTAAGTACAAGTTAAACAGTGACAGCTAAATTGAGATAAATCTTCTCCCTACGATGTAATATCTCCTACGTACAAGATAAACTTTGATGCTTAATTAGGCTCTTTTGAGGGCGAGAAAGCCATGCTGAATGCAGTACCTGGGAAGTGAAAATTCAGCACAAATGCAGCTTAAACTAAATGATATACTTTATTAGTGAACTACAAAAGTCTGTAAAAGATACAGTAATTAGACTGTGATTAGGTTATGACATGTGTTAAGCAGTGTAGATATAAGGTCTGATGAAGTATATTGTGAAGAGACTGTGTGTTCCACATGGCTACTTAATATTCACGTTGACATGATGCCTGCAGGCAGCTTAAACCTACTTAATGTGTACATGATGCACCTGGATGCATGTAAAAATAAATGTAACAAGAAATAGCAAGTTAAACTGGAAATTGTTTTTACATTGCAGCTGATGCTCTGAACATGGCATGTTGCACAGGAGGTCTGTGTGTTTTAAGTTTAGTAGTAGAAGTTGGGTGCATCATATACACATTAGGTATGTTTACACTGTCTGCAGGCATCATAATGGTCAACATGAATATTAAGTATCCATGTGAAACACGCAGTCTCTTCACAAAATGATTCCATCAGACCTTATATCTACACTGTTTAACCCAAGTCGGCACCAATGCACAGTCCCACTATGTTTTACAGACATTTGTAGATAACTTATAAAGTAAAACATGTTGTTTATCTGTCATTAGATTTGCAGGTATTTGGTATTAACAGATTTTCTTTTGATGAGATATAAAAATCAAGAGATCACCAAAGTTATTACAATTCATCCCGATGGGGACATGAATTTCTATAGCCACCCTCTCTTTTTCTTTCCCTCCATGGCAAATGGCTTTCCTTCATAGAGCTGGGCCTGTTCTGACGTTCTTGCCTGTTAAAAGGAAGGTATTGTTGCCACTCTGCACAAGATTGCTGCATGCGATTGCATTGCTCATTGGGGAATGTTGGGCCTCTGTAAATCATGAGCAGGAAATAGCGGACATTCTGTGACCCACTGGAATACAACCTGTGACATTTTAAATCAAAAGTATGGTGAACACTATACAGACAGTAAAGTATGGAGACACTTTCACTCACCCTGGTAATGTGAGACTATTGTACTTAATGGTATTACAGCTGACATGAGTACTCATCTTTACTGCGGTCAAACCAGCCATCACTCAAATCTCTCTGGTTAAATCAGCCAACGCTACAACGGTTGTGCATCCACATTTATACTCAATGTATTCAAATGGCCTAGATTGAGTTGACGGAGAGAATTGATAGGGAGTGCAGTAACAGACTTTGCAGAAAGGTTGCACGTGTGACTATTTCTGGTTTTCAAATAAGTGTTAAACAGTTTATAAAAAAATCTGTTGAAATTAGGTTAAAAGGATTATATCTACCAGTGATTTTTTTTTTTTTTCTGGAAAAAATGAACAATTCCTGAGAATGACTGGTACATTTGAGCTAATATCTCTACAAACAGACACAATTCAAGCAATTCATTTTTAATGTATCAATTTATATTTGGACCTTAAGATAACTACATTTCTGAATACTTGAGGTACTGACTTCACGGCATATCTGACTACAGACGTGCTTCATTTATCATTCATTCAACAAAATCAATTTAGAGATTTTCCAAAGTAAATGTCTCTCAAAGTGTGATTCAACTTTTGCCCATGGTCTAGTGTTAAAAAGTAAACAAAACTTGCAATACTTAAAAATCGCAATACATATTGAATACATATCGAATTTGCACCAAAGTATTTTGATAGTATCGTATCAGGAGAAAAGCATATTGTCCCAGCACTACTGATACAACCTCTCTGATTTCTTAGCAGAAAGTTATCTGCTTGCTCGGCTTTGCTATTCCATCAGCATTTTTAATTACTACAATAATCTTTTTGTTTTCCTTTTCAGGAAGAAGTTGCCATCATCAACAAAACTGGTCATGTGGCATACACTTACTCTGAGAAATTATTCCTCGGGGGCATCAGCCAATCAGATCTATTTGTACTAGAGAGAGATGAGACCTCATCTGAAGAAGTGCCATTGCTTGGCATAAAATATTTCCAATAAGACCTGCATTGTGTTTAATAGGAAAATAAATAATGCGGTGAGCGAGCCAGCTACCTTGTCTGCCTACGGGTAGCAATGTGTCGGTGTGACTATGTGCAATTGAAAGTAAGAACAGGAGAGAGAAGAAATGGGAACAGAGAAAGAAATCAAGAGAAAGTGAGATGGACAGGGCGCTCTCCCTGTGCGTCTTTGTGTTAGGAGTGTGCTTGCTTGTACCTCGGCTTTATTTGTGTTATGCCGTGTGATTCCATTGTGAGCAGTATATCCACTGAGCTTGTATTCCCACCCTCCCACCAGCTCCCTGCTTTAGATAAAGCTATCTGGATCTGCAGCACACCTTCCTCGAATACATGTGAGCAGCTTACTGTTTTGGAAGCTCTCTCTATGTTCCTGGATTCTGACGGTTGCATTGTGTGGGCTATAATGAGGGTGTGGTACGCTGGAACATAGCACCATCTCCAAAACCACTATTAAGATGTTAATGTTCACTAGCATAACTGGCTTCAGGCAGTGCAGTCCTTTTACATCTCAGAAAGCCTACTTACTATTCCACAGAATAGGCCAACCATGTTAAATTTCTATGCATTTTCAGAAAGTTTAGAGGGCCTCTTATACAATCTATTGATTATTTTGTTTTCATTTCATGTCTAAAAATAGTGAATCAGTCTACAGTCGTGCTACTGATTCTGTGAAGCCACAGATGGGCACAGCAAATGCCAACCATAGCAAACT
The DNA here is from genome assembly GCF_963691815.1 of Echiichthys vipera. NCBI lineage: Eukaryota > Metazoa > Chordata > Actinopteri > Perciformes > Trachinidae > Echiichthys > Echiichthys vipera. The sequence goes on from NC_139826.1 coordinate 7,626,753, forward strand.
AAAATTCTCGCAATGACAATGCTAGCATTATGATTGAACATGATGTTGAGCAGTTTAAATGTTTACTATGTAAATAATTTTAGTTCAGCACGCTAGCATGCTGTCATTTGCTATTTAGCATTCAACATAAAGTATGGCTGAGGCTGATGGGAATGTCCTTAGTTTTGCAGGTAAATGGTCCTGATGATGGCACAAGAGGAAAGGTTAGCAAATCACCAAAGTCAGGCGGATTCATCCTCTGTGAACCATGGTTATCTGTACAATATGTCATGGCTAACGTTTTTTTAGATATGACAATCTAAACAGATGTGGTGGGCCAACTGACAGACCCAAAGCCATATTGCTAGCATGGCTAAACAGTTCTAAAAGCTTAGGACAGCTTTCAAATAGCTTGCTTTGTCTGAACAATAGTTAAAAAATAGATATAAGTGGCAAATCCTTGCATTTGAAAAGCTTGAAGCAGCCAATGTTTACCATTTTTAGCTAGCATGGCTCTATAGGCTTTGTCTTGTTTAAGAAATTACTTTGGCAGTTAACCAATTGACAACATTATTGTTAGTTAACTGATTCATTGTTTCAGTATGATACACAGGCTTGTAACTATGGATGGGTGCACATCTTCCACAGTCACGTTAAAGTTAGTATAATTAAGGTTTCCATTACATCAAACTCCATATTTTGGCCAGTGCTTAGTCGTTACTTTCTGCCCTTTCCTGCACAGCTTGGGTCGAACAACATTGATTACTGTTTTCTTAAGTGTTCTTTATTAATTTAATGGGGTGTTGTGTTTGTGATGTAAACAGATACACAATGTGCACCAAGGTGTATTAAATGCCTTCAATGCATGTGCCGTTTGACACTGAATTTTGAGATCCTGAATTATTAAATTGCAGTTGCTGTTACCACCAATAACCACATTGTCAAATCTTAAAGTTTATAACCTTAACCACATGTCCCCCTTTTGTAGGAATTATGGGGTTATTAATCATGATCCTCATAAATGGTGCACATAATGGTGTTGTGTTAAAGTAATGGTAATGGACTTGGTAATGTACTTCTTATATAGCGCCTTTCTAGTCTTCTGACTACTCAAGGCGCTTTCACAGTGTTTGTCACATTCACCCATTCACACAGACATTCACACTGATGGCTGTGGACATCTACAGACCATCTAATCTAATCATTCACACCACATTCACACACCCATGCGCAGAACAGGAAGCAATTCAGGGTTCAGTGTCTTGCTCAAGGACACTTCGACATGAGACCGGGGGAGCTGGGGATCGAACCGCCAATCTCTCAAAATGGAGAACGACCCAGTCCCTCACTGATCCACAGCCACCCCTTAGTAAGGTGAACTGAAGTTGCATGAGTAAAGGTTACTTTAAAGAAAGGTACAAAATATATATGTTCATATTTGCATTAGGTTGATCGGTGTCTGGAGGTCAGCGTTTACTCGTCATTTTACGTCACTGCTTTGAGATATACAAGTGCATGACTATTAATGTGTTTCCCTGTGTGTGTGTGTGTGTGTGTGTGGTAACCATTGTCTCCTATATGCTAGTTTTGAACCTTAATAAGCCCTTGCTCTTGCTTGCCTGATGTGAAGGCAGGGATGAGAAAAAGGGCTTTCTTACACTTCGATTTCACGCATATTTTCTTTGAGGGTAATGAGAGCCTTAAATTTGGTGCCAGACTTCAGGCTGCGCTGTTGAAGGCTGACATTTTCACACACAGTGGCACCTTGTCACTGCCGATGAAGTCCTTCTACCTGACTGTTGAGAGGTGTGTGTGTGTGAGTGTGTATATTGGCCTTTTGTGCATCAATGTGCATATGTGTGAAGAAGAGAACTTTGTATATTGGTCTGTAGAGTTCAGAATTGCTGTATGTTTGAGTTGTGTGCAAGTGTGTGTACTTGCCTCAGCATGTTTTTTTCCCCAGCATGGTATATTACGTGGGAACATGGAGCAGGATATGTGATGAAGTTCAGGACGCTGTCTTACTGTGGGCTTGGTATATATTTATCCAGTGCACTGTGTTCTCGTTCCCTTATCTGTACTTAACATTGATTCTCATGTAGTTTTTCGGACAGAAGGCAGCTTGGATAAATCTCTTCCTCCTTCAAACTTTTAACTTGTCGTTCCACTGGTTTGTACTGTATATCATACTGTTGTGCAGCATATATCATAAAAATTGATAGTGATACAATTCCTTTATTTCATCACAGCTCTGGACAAGGAAAATTATGAATAAATAAACACTTGAAAGGACCTGCTCATCTTGTCAGCATTGTTGTCATCTCCCATGAAGCCTAAACAAATATATCTGCCAGGTATCTTACCTTGCGGAGAGTACTCACAGAATGGACGTTGAAGGTAATTATAGAGCTGGAGATATTGAAGGGAAACTTTGCGTGTGTGTGGTTGTGTGTGTGACTTTAAACTTCTGTATCCCATGTGGAAAGAGAAATACAGTGAGTACGGAGCTCTAATTGCTTTTAGGTTGTTTGATTGCTCCACTGCCCCCTTATAATGATAAAACAAGTTTTTGTCATTTGATTTGTTTACCGTTTCTGAGGCCTTTTGTTGCAGGCTCATGCAGTATAGACTTAAGTCTAAGCCACTAGGACGACAGAAGAGGGTACTGAAAGCCCAACAATGCATAGCTTGATATATATGTGTGTGGGTGTGTGTGTTTGTCTCCCGACCTGCCCCCATTGCTGCCACTCACTGTAAACTAGTATGCAGCTCGTCTAAGACAGACGTTGACACACTCCAAGTCTAATGTGCTCATTAGGGACTGCACAGCACACACATAATTGATAGCCATGACACACACGATGCATACACACATTATTGCAAAAAACGGTTTCCTTTTTTTAATGCTGCAGTAGAAAACAAGGTTATATGAAGTCATATAATGGGGTTCATTGTCAAGAACAACAACAACAGAAAACGAAAAACCAAATGAAAAAAGACTAACAGCACAGAATGCATTACAGTATCTGTGCTGTTTACATGCCGATATTTTACACATAAGGATTTTTTTTTATTTCTCTACCCTGGCAGCTGTCAGTTACTTCAGCAAATTAACTGCCAAAAATGTAGCAGAACTTGTCACTCAAGAGGTTAGTGTAACCATGGTTACCTTTCATATCCCAAAAAGATAAAGCTGCAGTGTGGAATCATGGCAGAGTAATTAGACAAAACAAAAAAAATAGGACCGATTGAAAAGGCATTCAACGATATGAAACAACCAAGAGTGCTTATAAATAACAGTTAACATGTGAAATATCTTTATAAAGTAACATCTTTTTTGTACAACCTTTAATATCTTTTTAGTGTTCATACAGCGGCACATGTAGAGTAGTGTCTGGTAAAAAGAGTCTTTAACCCTTTGAGCACGAGTTGGGAATAAAAAGATTCACCTGTTGTCATCCTTTTGCTACCTATCTTTTTTTCGTATCCTTCGATTAAATAACACATTTATAAAACTATTGTGCAAAACAATTTTATTTATGTCTTCATATACTGTGCACCAGCAGATAGTCATAATCCTTTTAAATTAAAAAATATAGAAATTATGCATAATTTAGACAGGAATTCGTTCATATGTTTTTTATGTACATACTTTACACAGACCTGAATTAATATAGGTCCCTGATCGATCAAAGTAGAAGACTTCAGATTTATTTTTCTTTCTCTTTTTTACCACATAGCTACAATGCATGTGTCAAGTCCTGCAAACATATCTCAAACAAATATTGAGCCCAAGATGAAAACCTTGCAATGAATAGAGAATCTCCTTTTTAAAAAAATGCTTCCATGTCTAGGATTAGACTCAACATACTGTATGTCTGGGAAACCGTCATTGCAGACACAATGCACGCATTGTCCATCTAATCCTTACAATAGCTTCAACTATTCACAATCTCAAATCTCGAGTTAATAGTGTTTGGATCTTAGGTGTAGAAGTGCTTTGACGTACTCAGAGGGTTAAATTTTAAATGCTGACACCAGCACAAAAAAAGACACCAAAAAAAGAGGGCGAGCGGTAGAGTGAAAAAAAAGACAAAAACAAATCATGGAAAGTGCACCAGATTTAGTTATAAAATGTTTAACTAAACTGTTTCATTTATGCATGCAGCTTATCACACCCCAAAATATAAAGGAACTTAATTCCATTTACACAAGTTTCAAAATACACACCACTTCATATTAGAATCTCTTTTTTAAACCTTCATATAATGTATCTTCTCAATGACAACAGCCTCCATCTGCACATTTTGAAAAAAGTCACTGTAGTCCTGTCAAAGGAGCTCACTAAAATTGAGTGTCTTGGACCAGAGTGAGTCTACCTCACACAGCGAAAAAAAAAAAAAACAACTGCTACAACACAAAATTTAAAACCATGTGCCAAAACTCAAAACAGTAGTTGTATGGCATCTTTGTGCAGTTCCATCAGGTTTAATCCTTTCTTTTCTTTCAAGGAAATGTCTGTGAAAGGCTTAAGAGAGACAGAGCAAGAAAGAGTGAGCCATTACAAAAGAATGCAGCATTGTCGCCTGCCAGTGCTACTGTTTCTCCAACTCACACACATACATGAGATGGTCCTCTGGGGACTTCCCATGAGTCTTGCTCAGGTGAAGCTTGACCGCATGCTTGCTCGCAAATGTCCGGTTGCAGAGCTTGCACTGGTACACAGCCCCAATGTCGTCATCGTCAGGGGAGGGTGACAGGGATTCAGTTGAGGGTAGAGAAGTGGTTAAGGATGAGGGCAGGGAGATGGGTAAGGAAGAGGGTAGGGATGTGGGTAGAGAGGAGGGTAAAGGGTGACTGGACGGGTGAAGATTAGAGAGCAGTTTTTCAGATAGTCCTTTGGTGTGGCGTTGTTGATGATGTTGCTGTGAAATCTGGCTGAGCAGCTGCTCCCCAGAAAGCTTGGCCAGGTCTCGCAAACGGAAGCCCAAGTGGGATTCCAAGTGGCTGACGTAGGTGGATGGTGAGCGGATCTGAGAGGCGCAGTCGCTGCAGAAGAACACTGGGTGACCTGAATCCAAGTTTTTCAAGAACTTGGTGCCACCGGTTCTCCTCAACTGGTACTTGACATTAGCCAACCAGTGGGAAATTGTAGTCATTGAGAGGCCAGTGAAACGGGAGATGTGCATTCTCTCCTGTGGGCTCAGATCCGACATCATGTACTTGCCATCACTTGTTTGTCTCAGACTAGAGGCAAACTGGGCTTGTAGAATGAGGAGGTGTTGAGGGTTCCAGTTGGACTGCCGGCCTTTACGTTTCTGGGCTGGTGAAACATCTTCTGTCTCTTCTTGTGTCACACCTTCCATATCGGAGCGCTCGGACAGGCTGGTAGGTGTGGAAGACTTGGAGACAATCTGACTTTCTGTCAGGTTCCTCAACATGTCAGATATGTCTGACAATGCGTTTTCTCTCAAAGGGGAGGAGGACATAAAGGAAGCTACTGCAGCTGAGGCTTTGGTCATGGTGACAGTGGGGGAGGGAGAAACTGAGGATGGGGTGGTGGTGGTAGAAGAGAGAGCGGTTGAAACCAAAGAACCACTAGTGCTATTTTTGTCAGCATTTTTGCCTTTGGTAAGATCTATGGGTTGGTCGTTGTTTACATGTTGCTGGTAGAAGTAGCGGTCTAGGCGGTCATTACTGGGCTTTTTGGTCTGTGCTGGTGGGGTGGAAGCAGCCACTGCAGCTTTTTCTGCCAGGCTGTTGCTCATCTTGAACAGCATGCTCATGGGGTCAAGGGAGGGCAGGGCAGGTTTAGCCGCTTTGCCCAGGTGGACGTTCATAACTGACTGCAGTGCACTGAGAGGGTTTACAAATGGTTGTTCTGGAGGTGGATGGTCTGTGATGATAGCTGTACTGCCACACATCGAGGCAGGTAGGGGGGATGTCACAGCAGTGGGCTCCACTCCATTCTCCACAGATTCCTTTATGGAAATATCCCCATTTGAATCTCTGTGATTTGCTCCGGTTCCATCACCCATACTCACTCCACCAGTATTCTCTGGAGTTTTACATCCTCCTGCTCTATTTTCTTTAGGTGACTCTCCTCTGGCTGAGTCACCTGCCTCACTGTTGCAGGGTGAGGGTGTGGTACATCGCAGAGGAGATCCCCTCACAACACCACTGGGCTCTCTCATTTTCTCCTCTACCTTGGCCACTTTCTCTGTCACTTTCTTGACCAGTTCTTCCATAGCATGGAAGTTGTTTTTGGGCAGTGGAGAGTTCTGGCGGCTTGGAGGGGAGATCAGAGGCTGGATCTTACCAGTAGGAGAGAGAATCTCCCCTCCAGGGAACATGTATTTAAGGGGAGAGCTCTTCCCGGAGTTGCCAAGTGAAAGCTTCATAATGTTTGGGAGTTGGTAGGCAGCATGGATACTAGGATATCCACCCCAGCTTGGTGCTCCATTCTGGGCTTTGTTGATGGCTGAAGTCACTGTGTTCTCCAAGGACTTGAGGATGTCAAGACCCCCTTTTGGACTTTCATCTAGATCCTCCTCAGTCAGATAAGAGTATTTTGAAGAAATATCAAACTTCTCCTCAGCCTCTTCCTCACCTCCTGCCTTCTTTTCCTTGCTGAGATTGGTACCATTGTTGATGGACTCTTTAGTGCATTCCTCCTCCTTCTCCTCCTTTTTTATCTCCACAATCATGGCAGTTGGGGAAATGCTGGTTGGAGGAGGCACCGGAGCAGGTGGAGGGGAGAAAGTTGTGGCAGCCAGGGGAACAGACTGAACCTTTTCTTCAGCTGTTGAATTGAGTATGGGGGTTGGGGTTGATGATTCTAAGATGGGTTTGCCTTTCTTAATAGCAGAGTTGGTGACTTTAATAAAGTGTCCAGTCACCATCATGTGAGCGGTTAGCTCTTGCAGTGTGTCATGAGAGCTGCCGCACTCCATGCATTTGAGAATTTGTGACTTCCTTGATTCAAACTGCCAAGCATAGCTGGCACCATTCTGGTGTCCATAGCGGTTGTTAGGTGTAATGTAAGGGTTGGTGACCTTCTGGAGTATGTCATTAGAGTCACTGAGAGAGGTGGGCTTAGGTGTGGTGCCTCCATTAGAGTCTGGTGAACTAGGGATGTCTAGGTCCATAGGGATTCTCTTTCGAGCCGAGGAGATAATCTTAGCTACCACTGGTGTAACAGGCTCTTTCAGAGGCACTTTCTGGTAGTGTTTCGTCTTGATCATGTGGACACTTAGGTCCTGAAGGGATTCAAAGGAGTGCCCACAGTACATGCACTTCAGAACTTTCTGTGCATCCTCCTTCCCTTCCATCTCTAGCAAGGAACGCTTTCTGGGTTTTGACCACCGTTTAGCCCCTTCCCCATCCGTCTCATGGTTATCATCACGGTAGTGCCCTGTCTCGTTCATGTGCACCGTGAGCCCCACAAGTGTGTCATATGCAGCACTGCAGTCCTTACAGCGGAACTTACTAGCACCAGTGAATATAGAGCCATACAGCTTGGAGCTCTGACGGTACAGCTGGACAGTACTAAAGAGGTTGGGTTCTGTAGAAGCTGTGGATACAGCCACTGTGGGATGTTGAACCAGGCCCAGTCTGCTGTGGTGGTTCTGTGAAGCCTGCTGGAGGGTTTTAGCCATAGCTGTCTGGTGCCAGTCATAGCCTCCACTCCCACAGCTACTGCTACTGCTGCTGCTACTGCTACTGCTGTGACTTCGAGGGGGTTTTTCTGCAGGGGGCTGGCTCAGGTTTAGATTCAGTGTAGACCAATAGGAGTTGGTCAGGAAAGACGTGTAAATGGCCTTCATCTTCTCCAGGCTGTCAGCCACGGACCCTGTTGTGGCTAATATTGCCTCCTCTGCACTTACTGGGGCAACAGCATTGGCAGCAGCCATCATGACAGAGGAGGAAGATAGGGAAAGGGCATTTGAGGGGTCTTTAGAGAGGAGGACGTCATCCTCATTTTTGAGTGAGGAGATCTCAAAATCAGACATTCTGTCACTGGATTCACTCAGGTGAGACTCACTGTCCAGCTCTTGACCAGAAAAGTCAGCAGCGTTGGGGGAGTCATGGAAGCCAGTGGATCCTGGCCTGTCCTTCAGAAGGAAGTCTTTGTCCTGACAAAGGAACTTGCTGGCAGGCTCCTCCCCTTCCTGTGCTGAGTCATCTCCACCCAGGTCCTCATCCAACAGAGCTGCTTCCTTCTCATCTTCAGGGACATATGCTGCTCAGACAGAGAAAGGATAAAAAAACAGAGAGGGATTTGTTAGAACCAAACATAACTAATGATGGAGATTCTCAACCCTATATTGCTGTTTCTTCTAACAGGGAACTGATAGAAACATAAGAAACTGACATTTTCTCTAGAGGAAATAGAGCAATCATCCAATGGCATTCACAGACAAAGTATCTCCTAGCATAAATGGTTGCAATGATTCTATTCTAACTCCCCCCTTTTACATTGACACTGTTTTCAAATCTGAATCAAGTTGCCACCCCCTCCCATTCTTTCTCCACCCCCAGGTCTTTGTTCTGTACTGCAGAAAATCAGAGACAGCCAGAGAGAGAGAGAGAGAGAGAGAGAGAGAGAGAGAGGATGGAAAGAGAAAGAGGGAGGGGAGGAGGGAAAGGGGAAAAATGTCTCTTCAAACAGAACTTGCCACCTTATTCTTCTCAAGGGGCAACAGCTTGAAATTAAAACTAAATTTGAAATTAATGAAGCACATTCTGGCGGTGGCATTCGTTTCTGAAGAAATAAATTACTTGTATCAACCTCGGAGACAGCAGTTCCTGTCTGTCAATTAATATGTCTTACGCTTCTTCTGCAGACTCTAATGCATTCCCTAACAGACACACTCGCCATTTAAATTAAGCATGCATTTTCACTCATTACACTGTTCAGCCCTCGTCTCCTCGTAAATAAAAATGAATGTATGTACGTTTGCCTGCAACAAATCTCTCCCTGCAATACCCATTTGCTTCAATTACCAAAGATTAGAAAAAGTTTAGAGTTATTATTTACAGTTTAGCTTCGGGGAGTGGGCTTGAGGCTTTCAATTTATATTCAAATCCCTCTAGTTTAAGAATAATACAATGGAAATCATAAAGAGAAAATATGTATCAAGACAAATCACAGTCTCGCCTCTTTGTACATTTATGAATGTTTTCTTTTGTTAATAAGTCTATCAAAAGGATAAAACAACATCAGATGAGATATGCTGCATGCTCACACTTTGTGATTAAGGATGAAGTTCTGAATAACAATTGACGCGAACCCAGGCATATGCATACACAAAGCTCTTGTTTTAGCAACTACACTGGCAAAGATGATGAACGTTGTGTGTGAACGTCAGTGGCCTTGTGCCTAGCATTCCTTTCTGCAACAGGCCATCACTCATCTAGGCTGGTATGTAAACACAGAGTGAGCCGGTCAGTGGGACGGGTGTGGCACGGAACCACATCTTCAATCACAACCTACCACTTTCAACGGCATGCAAAGGTTTGATAAATGAAAAATAATTACAGTTGTGTTAAATGATGACAATGCACAATAAACTGCATTATAAACAACATAAACCTTTAAAAATATATGTGCAGATGTTTGTGAAAATACAGGTTTCTACACAACCTGCCAGCCATATCATACAACATATTTCAGCTGTTGCCGACTCCCATGTCTAACTGAGCAATGCAAGTTGTGTGTGTATTTGTGTATGTGCTACTCCTGCATCAGCAGCAAAACAGAGAGGAGTCTCTGTCATTTTCAGGCTACTGGTTGCCATCGGCGATGATACGACACCACCGTGGGACAAACAGATGCACAGAGACACACACACACACACACACACACACACACACACACACACACACACACACACACACACACACACACACACACACACACACACACACACACCAGTTGTACTGTAACTGCTCTAGTCTAACAACTCTTTGCCTTCAGGCAATTTCAGGAACTTCTCTGTTGCAGTGTGTGTGTTCGGTCTAACAAAATGGATCCATTTGCAACACGAAAACATGTTATCTTATATCAGATGCTGTTATGTGAAATTTAAATAGAAATGTATGATCCCTATCCACACTGCACTGAGTTACTACTGATTTGTCTTTTATTTTATTGAAGTGCATCTATCCTAAAACCTTGATGCATTTCTGGATATAAAACCTGTGCTCACTAGGGCTCTTCTCAATGAAAGAAATTATTTGTCGACTAACTAATCAACTAAAGAAATGTTAGGTAACTAAGACCATAACGAACGATTAGTCAACTAATCGGCTTAGAGGGGCAGCCCAAGCGCACACGTGCACGCACACACACACACACACACACACACACACCCTCCTACTCTGTCTCGGAGACACATGCACATACGTGCAGCCGAGCAGACCCACATGTTCATGCCATCTGTTCTAAATCAGCCAAAACGACAGCTGTTTAAGAGAACAATTCTCTGGCTGAGGAAACAGCCGAACACAGCAGCTCTGCGCTCTCATCAAGGCTAGACATCAATGTGAAATCTCCTTTAAAACACAACACACACTCAACTTCAAATTAGCTGCCTTTGTGCGACAAGAACATACTGTGTACTTGTGTGTATGTGTGTGTCCATCTGTGTACCTGCAAATGTGTGATATGTATAGAGACACATTCAGAGGATCAGGGAGAAAATTGTGTTTGCCAGCAAGACCAGTATGCGCTGAATGAAACCTCGGTGTGTAGGCTACATCCACCTACATGGAGGATGAAGTGCAAAACTGATTTCTAGACTTGTTTGAGGGAGAGAATCCTGAAATATGGAAACAGTTTGAAAGATAATAGGTGCCATGTCACAATACATTGAAATGATGGCTTGCAGTGAATAGGCTCAACTGCAGTTGCCTGGATTGTTTTGTGACATTATAAAATAGATAACCTGTTATTGCAGTTTCAACAGTCTCAATATCCATTTTAATGTAAATATTGACCTTTCTTTGTCAAAATGTTGCTTAAGATTATTTATCTACTAAAACTTTGCTGGCGATTCGTATTATTTAAAAACAATAGGATAGCAGAACCAGTACCCTTAAAGTGATACCAAAATCAATAGATTACTTGATGTGATACTTTTTTCCCCCTACTGCCTTCGATACCCATCGTGTGAATGGAAACATTAAGTTGAAGAACACTTGGGGTGATTGACTGCAAGCAAAACCATTCAATTATTTTTCTAGGTCCAGATACTGCTTTTTACTGAATTATTTCGACCGATACCTACTGATACCCAGCCCACTGGCAATGTCACTGTTTTGTGTACAGTAGTGGTTCCTCAACTTTTTTGTCTAACAGCCCTGTTCAATAAGCTTAAGAACCCGTGTCATCACCATCCTTTATTATCTAAATGTGTTCAGAATGATTTGGTTTTAACATAATTCAAATGGATATCAGTACACACTGCCACATTGAAACTGTACTTGTTGATGTTAAGGCTTCATACTACTATGACAAACTCTTGTGTTGCAACATTTATCCATTACTTCTGGCTACAAATTAGACCTGCTGGCTTGCCATTACACCACATGATGAGCTTGAAGCATGTCATGTGGAGTCAGCCTGTCGTAGGTGGTAGTTTATTGGTTATCGTGACAATAAATGTCAAATCAACCTCAAACCAATTTCTTATTTTTCCTCCTAAACTAAAACATGTATTTGTTTTTTATGGTAAGAAATCAGAATTTTTTTTTCATATAAGCTGATTCACCCCAGTCTTTTCAAATAACCCCAGCCATCTGCCCCATAGCTGGGAATCACTGATGTACATTTATCACTTACCAGAAGACTTATTAGTTTGGCACTTTAAAACGCACTGTAATATTCCTATAGGGTTCAAGAGAGTGGCCCACTCTCTCTTCCTTCAGCCAAAACATGGCACAGCATGGTTTCAAGGTGTTTGCGTGAGTTCAACATGGGGGTAGGGTCACTCTAAACCTGATCCATTATTGTATTTATTGTTGTAGCTAATGCAGTCAAATAAAGCTGCGACATAATTTATAGTGCAAACTGAAGAGAAGGAGAAAGGAGATGTGAATAAATGTGGCAGAAGGAGAAGAGACTGAGGGGGGAAGAGGTGGATGGGGGAGGCAGGGGCTTGGAAGGAAGTCAAGACTGGGGCACCACATACACATACACATACACACACACACACACACACACACACACACACACGCACGGTCGTGAACATGCAGAGATGATCCCCAAGGCTACTGGCTTAGGTCCAGGCTGCAAGGTTCGCAACACTATGACCCAGGATACTGTGATAAATATGGAGAAACTTATCCACGCACATACACACAAACACACACATCACTGCTGGAGTAGAAGCCTGGGCCAAACACACCAGGTATGCAGGTGCTCTTTTAATTAGTAGAGAAAGAGAGGGAGCAAGAGAGAGAGAGAGAGAGTTCCAGATGAATTGTCAGCAGGGTGGAAAAGGTGGTTTGATCTCATTTTCAGGAGCCGGGAGAGATTGCCGATTTTGAAAATGAGGCAAGCAAGCAAACACCAGTCGTTTCTCTGAGAGCTAGAAGGGCTCGGAAATTATGCTTGACATCTGAACAAAATTAAAAATCCCTGCTATAATGGTGAATAATTCTAATAATAAAAAATATTTACGAAGCTGTGATTGTGAACTATGTCTCTGTGTTCCTGTCTGTGTGTAAAGTGAGGAAATGCTTATGCACTCTGCAGATGTTATGATGTTAGGAAACAGTTTATCATGCTTATACAACCACTTAACAGCCCTATCAGACACACAGGCACGTCGGCGCTGCCTGTTTACACTTCTGCTTAGCCCGTGCAGTTTCAGTGTTTTTGTGTGTGTGTGTGTGTGTGTGTGTGAGAGAGAGAGAGAGAGAGAGAGAGAGAGAGAGAGAGAGAGAGAGAGAGAGAGAGAGAGAGAGAGAGAGAGAGAGAGAGAGAGAGAGAGAGAGAGAGAGAGAGAGAGAGAGAGAGAGAGAGAGAGAGAGAGAGAGAGAGAGAGAGAGAGAGAGAGAGAGAGAGAGAGAGAGAGAGAGAGAGAGAGACAGAGAGACAGAGAGACAGAGAGACAGAGAGAGACAGAGACAGACTGTCCACATCAGTCTCATGTAGGGAAATTGTTTTTCATGATACAAAGCCGAGGCCTGAGATGGAAGCGACCCTCATCCGAACTTCTCACACGTACCCAATGTGTGAGTGTATTTATGTATTGTTGTTTGTGACATGCAAGCAGCATCCAGCCCCTTGCCATTGCCTGCTAGATGAGATCCTATAATCTCCTCCCTCATCTCCCTCCCCATTTTCCATCCCTCCCCAATCACCAGTGCAACCCACATTAATGAAGTTAATTGAATCTGAGATCGATAATACTTAATTATTGTGATTTGACATACACAGACAAATTGGTGGGATGTCGTCTTTATGTGTGTGTGTGTGTGTGTGTGTGTGTGTGTGTGTGTGTGTGTGTGTGTGTGTGTGTGTGTGTGTGTGTGCAGCAAAGGTGGTTAAAGGGGCATGGCAGTCTGCAGTGAGCGCCTTGGGATTGGCGAGGCGTGCCATTGATCTCGAGGTGTTCGATCGACCCAAACGCCTGACGAATGGAGCTGTTCGTTTTACCAGACTTGCTACATATTTACAGTATCATCGGAATATGACACATTAATTACATCTCCACTGGCACGCCATGTCGCTACTGGGTAATAAGTCGTGCACAAATCACCATGATAGTCCTACAATGAGAATGTGTCTGGTGTAATCAAAAGCAGCATCACCTTTCCTCTACTTTTATAGCATTCATCTTTTTTTTAGCTCCTAAATATTTCAATATTCTTGTAATGTTACTCTATTCATTTTAAATGTACTTTATAATGTTCTTAGAGTTATCTAGGGATTTCTACTTTGTTTTTGGCAGTCACTTTAGTGTTGATAGTGACAATAGGCCAAAATCAGAATGTATGTAACACTAGTATGTTGTTTTTTTTTTACTTTAATTAAGGAAAAGATTGAAATGTAAAAGTATCAGCATAAACTACAAATCTATATTTTGTACATTTTGGAACAAATCACTATGCTGTAAATTATTGAAGTTTTGCAGTGTGAAATGTCAACTCTCCATTGACATTTTCAGCTGTAACAGCAAGTTTCAAATCAGCTGGATGTTATCCCACAATATGTGATTTTATTTTACAATATCAACATATACTGTATGTTGAAATGATCATTTTAAAATATCAGACAAGAACGTCTGGTTTAATCCAGCAAATTAAATACTGGACAAAATGAAAGCACTCTGATGCAAAAATCATGTAAAAATTCCAAAACATTATAGCTTATTGGTTTTAAATATTTATAAAGAATATATGTAAAGATATTAAAGGGGTAGATACCACAGTATAAATGGCATAAAATGCAATTGTAAATATTTTCATATCACCTAGTATTCTGTATATTACAAAGATGACACAAACCTTGTCATACTTTATTTTACTTCAGTATCTTATACTAAATGTTTTCCTGCAAGAACCTACAAGTGGTCTATCCATAAGTATACTTAGTATATTTCATACTTACAAAAAAATATGAAAGGTGCAGAAAGACTGCTTTGATTGTTCACATACAAAATATAACATATACTGTAACTTGGTGAAACAATAAACTATGTTTACTATAACTAACTACTGCACAATACACAGTGCTTTCACTTTTATTTTGGCTTTGTATCGTATTTTTATTCACACAGAGTTGTACAGTTGTAGTTTTTGCATTTGAGCAGTATCTTGTTATACATATTAATACAAATTAGAACCATAATATAATATATTGCATCATATTTAAATTATAGCTATTATATACATGAGTTTTTTTTATTTACTGTTACCCTCTACAATGTATTTTCAGGCCTGTATCTGACTGAACTGTAGATGAATTATTTCTGTGTGGAACTAGCTCCGTGCTGATAAGCAGTAATGAACAGCATTGGTCGGAAATATGCAAAATGCCTTTAGAAAAAAAGCTGAGATAACATTAGCATATACAGCACATAGTGGTAGTGGTGTGAGCCAGAGAGAGAGGGAGGATGAGAGAGGGGAGATTAGATTTGGAGTGGCAACAGTTAGTGTGTCTGTCTGTGACTGCGGCAGCGTTGCAACACAGTGAAATTCAGTGATTATTCACAAACACAGAGGCTGTGCTGTACCATGCTTGTGTCCGTAAATGTGTGTGTGTGTGTGTGTGTGTGTGTGTGTGTGTGTGTGTGTGTGTGTGTGTGTGTGTGTGTGTGTGTGTGTGTGTGTGTGTGTGTGTGTGTGTGTGTGTGTGTGTGTGTGTGTTCATGTATGTGTACAGTGTTAGCCTGGCTAATCATCTCCCCATGCCACTCAGCTGGGGAGCTGCTGACACTGTATTTACATGCTGCTGTTACAGTGCCAATACAAGAGTGTATGCCTGAGCTCGAGAGCTGCTGACAAACTCACTGATGCGTGTGTTTGTGTACGTGTATTTATACATGTGCAGTATTTATTTAGCAAAACGGATCAATTTTTTCGGTACAAATCAAATGCAGCACCATTTCAAATAGGTTTGTCTGCTACAGAAGACAAAGTCAACTTAACACTTAACACTGACTTTTTACTGTGGGAATTGTGTGTGTGTGTGTGTGTGTGTTTGTGTGTGTGCAGTCTAAAAGCAGCTATATTCAGTTATTCATAAAAAATGGTAACAAAAGTGTGAAAAATGTGTGCCAACTAATTATCAAGTCAGTATTCCCAGCTATATCTGACTCTCGGCATCCTAAACACACATTAGAGAGGTGAATGTTTTCCAACCTCACACACACGCACACACACACACGATAACACACACTTGTCGCCAGTAGCACTGAGCCTCTACTTGACCTCTCTCTGACTGTAAAGCTGCTAGTTAATTAAGAAAGAGCTGTAAAGGAATAAGTGAAATGGTATAAAAAAAACAATTTTACTGTGAAGTGTTAGAGATTCATGAAGAAGATGGGTCAGATACCAATCAAAAGTTGGACAGAAAACAAAAGATATCTTTGGTGAAACTGTTACGAGACAAATTGAAAAAAAAAGAGAAAAGAAGAAATGCATGCCCTAGACTTAGATTCATTTGGTGCTTTTAACTGGACGGATCAGGACAATGTTGGTCATATTCAGATTATTATTACGTATTCCAAATGTCAAACATGCTATGTAAGATGAAATAACAGCTAGGTCAGCACCCGTGTATTAGCTGGTAGAAACAGAATATTTCGTCAGCCTAATGAAAATAAAATCTCAATTCCCTCTTTAACCGAATGGAATGAACAGGATGAGGTTTTGATGTGTACATTATAGAAAACATTTCAAATAACACTGCTATGCTCCTCCAGGCCACACAGGGAATCAAAGTTTAATATGATGGAAAACTCCACTGTTCAGCTTTAGTGAAAAGAACACCACCTTCATATATACGAGCACTTCACAGACTGATTTAAGTAACAGTAGACAGCTAGCATTAGTTATACTTGTTTGTATCATATATTGTTATCATAAAATCACACATAATAATCTTTAAGGCTGTTTATGGTTTTTAGTTTTAAACTTCTACCATATAGACCATACAACTTATCAATTAATCATAAAAGTAATGGACAGATTATTTGACAATTCCCTGTCTTTAACAGGGAAAAACATTGTGGCATGCAACACTTTTTTACATTAATAACTGTACATTTACAAAATTACACCACTGAACAACATGTTTTTGTACTCCTGACAGTGCAAGAAGCCATTATAAATCTATAATAAGGCATAGTTATGAAACAAAAACAAAATACACCGTGAAACCTCCAGAATCTTAAAAAATACAAATCTTTACCAACCCCGGGTATCCCTGAAGGTAGCGCTGTAGAGACCATTTATGGAAAGACAGCTTTGAAAAAGTTATTACACAGAAGCTTTCCAAGTGAAATAGAGCAAATATTGTAGTACAGCTTGTTTGAGCAGGAAACTTGCTCGACATTTACAATAACTACATTGTGTGTATCTCCATTCAGTAGAAAGTGCCAGCAGTGTGTAGTAACACTATTCAGCTGGACAAAAATCAAATGTGCCGGTACTTTGTAGCTTTGAGTACTGGCCCAATTAAAGCACTGTACAACATAATTATGCTACAGTGTTAGCACAGGGTTTACAGCAGTGATGTTTGTGTGTGTGTGTGTGTGTGTGTGTGTGTAGGAGACATGGAGAATATTGGTGTCTACACATTGAACCAGAGTGACATCTACAAAATAAATGGTAATAGATGAAAAGTACATAGAAATACAGTGTGTGTGTGTGTGTGTGTGTGTGTGTGTGTGTGTGTGTGTGTGTGTGTGTGTGTGTGTGTGTGTGTGTGTGTGTGTGTGTGTGTGTGTGTGTGTGTGTGTGTGTGTGTATGTGAGGAGACAAACAGCCAACGATATCTTGCTCACACTACACTAATATTGTCAGTGGGTGACTGTTTGTTATTAAATGATCCCCTGCCTGTCCTTTGTTATTCAGATAGCTTGCTCTTGGAGCAGCCACACTCTCAAAGCCCACAGGGCAAGCTGAGGTCATGAGCGCTCGTCCCAGGGGATGTGTGTGTGTGTGCAGAAAGAAAAACCAGCAGGGATGTGCGGAGTTAGCCGAGCAGTGCTGATCAAGATCCATCATTTCCACCATCTCCCATTTGTTTCTCCTCCCTGAACTCCCTCCGTCCTTGCCTCCCACTCGTCCTGTGGTTGTCCTCTAACTTGCTGCCATTTCTTGCCTCTTTTTTTCTCTATATCACTTCTGCCTCCATCATCTCCAGCCTGCCTCACAAACACAGACTCGCTGTTGTCCCTTTCAC
>NC_139826.1:7649651-7659651 GCF_963691815.1 Echiichthys vipera
GTATGTACTAAGGGTTATGTGCTTTGATGTTGTTAATCCAAACATGTGCATGTTGCTGATTAGATCAGAGCAGGTAACGTTTTAGAGCTAGCCTGCTCAAACCATGTGTTACATACCTTTAAAGGATCTATATGCACTTCAAGCTACATGCTTAAAAAATAGGGGACAGCATTTTACCTTGTGCAAAGATTGCATGATTTACTAATAGCAGCGATGACACTGTTCAAGATTTTATACACCCAATAAAGTTTGCAATGTCCTCAAAAATGTAACTGAGATTCTGCGTTCAAGAGTCGAGCTGCCCAGCAGAGAGAAGGCAAATGCCGCTAAACAAGGCCAGAGGGCCAGGGATCCACCCGCTCTCCAACTACCTGACTCCTCATTCCATCGTCGCTGCCGGGCTCCACTGAGTAAGTAATCGATTTAATAGATGCAGCTAGATCCAGGGACCCATCCATTGCAACAGAACGCAGAATCTTATTTTGGCCGTCCGGGACGCTGCTTCTGTGCTAGGCAGCTCTTCTTCTTCATCGTTTTATGTTGGCAGACTGGACGCTAAAACTACTCACTACTGCCTCTCGAGGTACAAGCCAAATTATAAGACAGGATGGGCCGGGGCTAGCTGGTTAGCATGTTCGCAATCACGTTCACACCACGCAAAAGTCCATCTTGTCAGACAAACCATTTCACCACTGCACCACATCATGTCATGAAGATCATCGATGTTACAGCCACACACACACACACACACACACACACACACAAACATGATACATACAGTAACTGTGGTGTTGAAGACACATAGCTGTGATTTGTGACAGCTGTGCGCAGGACATCACGGGACAGCTGCACACACACATATGCACAAACACGTACCCCCCCCCACACACACACACACACACACACACACAATGTACAACAGACTGTTCGCTACGTCTGGCATGCTTGACACAGGCCCCAATTGATTAGTGTGATTTACAACGCAACTCCCACACACACAGTCACACACTACACACACATGCAAGCACTCTATCAGTGGGAGTGTGTGTGTGTGTGTTTATTTTAAAAAGTACAATAAACCAATGTGGGTTCTTTTTTTTATTACAGACACCAAAATGTTTTTAACAAAAGCCCCTATCTCGTGGTGTTTTTTTCAGGCTTGATCACACTTTCTGTGTAAGAGAAAAAAATAATCACACACTACAAAGCAACATTTGTACGCCATCACCCTGGGCTCTAGCCACAAAACAATGGGTCACATTTTCTCGCAAGCTGCTGGTAAATTTAACTGGACAGCTTTTTAAAAATTCACATGACATTTTCAAGTGTTTGAATGAGTTCAAATTGAAGTGATACAAATACAAAATCCCTTTTGTACAGTCATTTTTCATCAATGTTAAAGATGTTGATGAATGAGATGTTTCATTCAAACACTGAACTTTATTTAGTGGGGAAAAAGAAACATGGTTTGGCAAAGCCTCAAAGTACTTTTTAATTTTATGCTTTGTGCACGACCAAACAAAACTATCTCATAGTCAATGCTCATTAATTTTAATATACAAATATTTGCATCCCCTATAAAGTAACCAGCTTGTAAGTCAAAGTCTTGAGATGCTCCTTAATTTCTATAACATTTCACAGTGAGTTAAACTTGGAGTCCAGCAATCATTTTTGAGTTTTTTAAATAATAGATATCTCATTTCGCTTTCATTCCAGAGTGACACGGCTTCAGCTTCCCATGATGATGAATCAATGAGTCTATCATTAATTTCTGGAATTCTTCACTGAGATAAGTGAAATGAAGCCCCTATGACACACAGGAGTTATTTTACACACATTGTTTGTTAAATCATGTCTGATAAGAATTCAGGAATGCGCAATACTTAAAAGGATAGTTCAGGGATTTTCTTAAAGTGTGGTGTGGTATGAGGTACTTATCCAGTGCAGTCAGTGCATTACCTACAAAACATGGCGGTCGGCACACCCCGAGTTTCTAGAAGCAGCAGTATTCACATGGAAGCTAACTAGCTAGCTAGCAGCTAAACATAATTTAGACACCTGAAAAAAGACCGCCTTAAAAAACTCAAGATCAGTTTAAGTTTATGGTATATTTAGAATATTTTACTGCTTTACCTTGCCATCACACAGTCCTGTTTAAGTTTACACGGTGGGAACTGACACTGTTATATCGCTTTTGTCAAAGCCAACACACTCCTTTCACAAAAACTAGTTGAGTTACCAGTCTACTTTGTCTCAATCAGTTAATTTGATCGTGTTATTGTTTGACTTTGGTGTTTTAAAGGGTTAAGAACTATCAAAACAAACTAAATGATCAAGGCAGCGGCAGACCAGCAACTCCTGAGTTCTGTGAGATAAAATTACTGGTTTTGTCAAAGGAGTCTGGTGGCCTTAACAAGAGCATATACGTATAACAGCTTGAGGTCCCAGTCATGTTAACTTAAACAGGGCTGTGTGACGACAAGGTAAAATTGTGAAAATATTCTTAATATACCAACACTTAAAGTGATATTTATTTTTTAAGTGGCTTTTTTAGCTGCTTATCCCATCCAGAGCAGTACAATGGTTAGCTTCCATGCCTGTCCTCCTGCCTGCTTCCCCAAACCAAGGGTGTGGTGACTGCCATCTACTGTAGGCAATACACTGAGTATGGATAAGTACCTCATACAACCCAACTTCAAAAAATCTGAACTATCCCTTTATTCTTCTAAAACACTATTTTGGTTTCAAGTACTTGGTACACCTAGATACTAGTATTCAATTCAGAGTTGGTAGAGTTGTCATTGATTATAAGAGAAATCTGAAAGTAAAACATCGCTGTGAATGTAATCTATTTCCGGGCCTTCAGATGTGAAGTGTTTCAGAGTAGATTCCACTAATACAGTAGCAGTCGTAGGTGTGTACGGGGAGGCATTTAACATCCGCGCTTATAATGTCGATGAATCAATAGCTACATGTTAACCAATCAAGTGTCTATTGACTGGGTTATAAGTGCTAATGAAACCCACGCACACATACACACACTTACACACCGCATCCTTTCTCTTTCTGTCTCCCCAACTGTGGATTGCTTGTGATTCTGTATGCCAATGTGACTTTAAATAGCCTGTGTTCTTTCATTTCTTTCAATCAAAACAGAGACTCTCATTTATGTTGTTGGATTGTGTGATATTTACAAGATAGATCATGTGTGTGTGTGTGTGTGTGTGTTTGAGAGAGAGAGAAAGAGAGAGTTCAGTGAGACTGAATATAACCTGGGGCAAGGCTCGAGGCTAAATCATTCCTAGAAGAGTGGCAGAAAAGGTAGAAGGCAAAATGTTAAATGCTGACTGATGCTATGTCTGCTGCTTCCGTCTCTGCTGCTCTCCCTGGCTCCTATCTCGTTGTCTGTGTATTCCTAAAATACTATCTCTCCCTCTCTATCCTTCTAGGTACCTGGGTAAGTATCTGTCAATATTGTGAGTCCTCCTATACGTTCCCATGTCTTCATCCACACTGCACTTCCTTTTCAAACGCTTGTTTATGAATAAAGAAAGATATGGGACACTCAAACAAGGTATGCATATTATTGTAAATAATGTATGAGTGTTGAAAAAATAAATAGATGACAGATTTTGTTTTTAATTTTTGTTATATCCAAGTAAATAAGATGCAGTAAAGATTCCTTCCTAATATTATGTCCTTATCTTAAAGAGAAGCTTTGTGCTTCCCTTCGTTCTATTTTTTACTCACATCGTTTCGTTTCTAGTTTAGTAAGTGGTCCTTTCTTGGACCACAGAAACACTTTCTCAGTCTTTAACATGACATTTTATGACAGCACTTTTCTTGGCCATCTGACAGATGATTCTCTTTTTGGTCCATGGTCAAAAATTTCATGAGACACTTTCTGCCTTTCAACATTAAAGGAACAGTGTTTAGGATTTAGCAGGATCTACTGGCAGACATTGAATATAACAGTCGCAACTACAGGTATATGTTTTCATTAGGGATGTCACAATATGAGATTTTTAAATCACAGTTATTGTCACAGGAAACTTCACTTTTTTTCACGATTATTGATCAGGGAATTTATTATTTGGTCCCGTCCTGCACAAAAACCATGTAAACTTACTTTATATTGAAGATACAAGAACTCATGAAACTAGTTCCAGTTAACTACTACATATCCCTGCAAGGTTTGGAAAGTAAACAGTGACACGTAAACTACTCCAGTTGAGTTTAAACTGTTTTTGGTCCAGCTTAGTAACATTGCATTAGTTAAGTTTTACCTTTACTTGAGCATCTTGAAGATATTCGAACAAATTTGAAGTGTTGGACCCCTTTGCAGTCACCCTTAGACAGCACGCTTTGCAAATCTATGTTCTAACGTTAACGGACTTAAAGAGATACTTTGCCAATTTTAATCAGTTCTGTGTCATGCCGATGTAGGCAGTGTCAGCAGATGAACATTGTCTGGCTTCCCTACCTGGTGGATATTTGCGGACCTCTACAGCTCTCATCCTCTCTGCAGGATTTGTGGCACAGAGGGAAGCCAAACACGTGCATCTATACACACTGCCCACCGTCATGACACAGAGCTGACCAATAAACTAGCTAGCCTAGCAACAACTTACAAACAACTCCTAATACAACACTATCTCAATGTAACACAATACGGTTCTCTATAAGAACACAGTTCTCTGTGCAGGCAAAACACCTTCTTTTATCTAGCATTCAAAGTAAAACATAGTAATTGATACAAACATAAGCGTTTTTGGGTTAATCATACCTTGAATTTCCTATGAATTTAACTTTTTTCCAAGACATAATTACAAATCAAGAAGTCTAAAATGTATCATGCTTTCATAGACTCCCCGTGCATATTGCAGATATTCCATGCAATAATGTCAGAAACTGATTTAGAACTGATCTACAGGAAGTGTACATGAGATACCTGATCTAAGACAGCATCTCCTGTTTCAAGCTAATGTCTTCTCATGAACAAACAATCTGAAAAAAGTGTCATATTTTCTAAAATTTTTAAATGATAATTAGTGCACGAAGAGCATTTTAGGGCCTACTCACACTCAATTCCATTAGTAACGTGCCAAGACATGTTTCACAGCTAAAGTCTAGTTCATATGACCAGTGTGAGTACAACTGCTCCTCACCCAGGCACGGCTCACTTGCCAGCCATGGTAAAATGTGGCATGGTGTAAAGCACGGATGCACATATACGAGCACGATGAGCACATGTGTACGAGCACGAGCATTGACAGCTGTCCTGATGTCTATTTATATACTTATATATATGTGTTCCCCGCGCCGGATATTTAAAAAGGTGCCGCCCAATGGTTTGCGAACCTCTGATGCCGAGTTTGATGTTTACTGCAGATTTGGTCAGATGAAAGGCTCAATAACAGTCTGACAAAACTAAATCTCCAGGGGGTGATAACGTAAAAGCAAGAAGCAATCGAGTCTATGTTCGGATCATTTCAAGTAATGTGAGTACAAGCGGGCCTTGGCTGTGGGGGAAGAGGGAGGGGGGACAATCACCCTAAAGCACGGCATAGATCATCTGGGCTAAGTTTGAGTGTGCCCTTAGACATCCTGAATCGAGAAATCAAGACAATCTCTTTGTGTTTTTCCCTGTACAGTAAGTGTGTGTCTGTCTGTTTTGTTTCTCTCAAGTTTTGTCATGTCTCACAGACCGGCTTGTTGTGTGCACAGAACATTTGGTTCTACCGGTGCGCTAGCTTTGTATAGACTCCAGATAATAAATGGTGGTGAGAAAATGAGGGACGTCAAAACACATGGGGACCCAGCTTGGGAGATCAAAGATGTGACACGGGGGAGACGAATAGAGATCCTGTCTGATACTTCCATCACTGATGGATGTGCACATATGAAAGCTAAGATGAGCCTGTATGCTTAGTGCACACACACACATACACTCACTCACATACACTCACACACACACACACACACACACACACACACACACACACACACACACACACACACACACACACACACACACACACACACACACACACACACACACACACACACACACACACACACACACACACACACACACATACTCTGGTACACACCAGAAACATGTACTAACAGATGAATGATCTCAGAATGGTTTATAGACAGCATAGTGTTTAACAGATTGATGGAACTTTTCTAGATAAGATAAGAAAGCAACAAAAAAGCCTGTGTTCATAATGAATGCCATGTAGTCTTACCACATCAGCAGACAGAAGTGTTTATAGCAGCCCTGTCTCCTAAAAATTCTGTCCCCATACAAAAAAACTGCATTCTTTTTCTTTTGTATCCGGAAAAACATTTCCAATTAAAGTAGAAAAAAGTACGTGTAGTGAGGATGTTAGGGTGGACTTTAGCTAGGAGGCCACTGTTTGTGTCCTGTGTGAAATAAAAAGTCAATGTTGAAGGGTTTACGTAATAAACCTATATACTATATTTAAGTTACGTTTGTAACTAAAATGTAACAAACGTAGTTGCAGTAATTGTAATGCAAGTAGATTTGTTTCAAATCATAAAATGTGTGTCCCTAAATGTAACTGAAAATGCCGTTTCATTTCATGAGAGCATCATTTTCTAGGAGACAGCGTTGGTTTATAGATGGAAAAACTGTTTGCTATATAAATGATGTGTCTCAACTCAGGCATGGTGCTGCACATACAAAGAGTGACAGAAGTAGTAAGGTAAAGAAGAAGAAAAAAAGGACAACTTGAGAGAGAAGTTCAAACCCCACCCACTTTCACACACCTCCTGCTTGCTTTCACTGCTCACATGAGCGTGAGATTCGGTTGAAGTGTATGACGCCTTGGTTTATCCGGCTAAATCAGACATTAAACTCCTGTCACATCATTTCTTCTTCTCTTTTCTTCTCTCATTTGTCACCCTTATGGTAAAACTGTCCAAAAAATGTCAGAAGTAATCTTTGAAACATTGACAGAGGAGGTATTTACCACTTCGTCTCTGCATATAGCTGTGCAAGTGCACCTGCAGGTGACGATGAATCCACACCACTTTTAAGAGCTCTCTCATTCTTTTCCTTTTTAAAAATCCCTTTGACTCCTTTTTCCAGCCCATCTCCTCCTAATTAAATGGAGTAGTGCCACTGACTAAAAGGAGAGCCTGTTTTATAAGCACTCACTCATTCCACTCCTCCACGAGTGTTTGAGGGAGGGAGAGGAGGGGTCCACAGCTACGGCAAAGTCTGCAGTCATCAAATACTTCTTAAAGAACCATTAGAGCACGATACTGCAAAGAAACAGTGACAAAGAAAGAGTCCTCTTCTTCTCCTCGCCTTTTCTATTTTCCCCTTCTCCCCCTCCTCCACTTCCTTCCTGGGCAAACCCAGGACCAAGTACCAGCAAGGGTCATATCTTTTTAATTATCTTTACCGCCTTTGATTAATTATTCGGTGTGACAACGGCACGTTCGTAATGCTTTTCACCTGCCGCCGCTGACTGACGGCCCCTCTGTTGAACTCAAAAGCAAACAGCTGCTGCCATGATCGCCTAGCAACCGGCCGGTGATGGATGAGTACCAGAGATGGATGGCCACAATAAATCACCACGTCTGCCTTGGCGTTATAGAAACCTGGGAAGAGTGAGAGGCGAGGGAAGAAGGGAACATACAAAAAAACGTGTAACGGTTCTTATTTAAAATGGTTATGGGCAAGAGGAAGGAGTTTTAAGAAGAAGTTTGTTGTTGTTCCCTCCTTTACCTATTCTTTACAAACGTCTCCTCTTGTTTTAACATAGATTTATGGATCACTGGTTTCAAAAAAAAGAATCTATAAAATATCCATCCACTACATAGCGTCCACGTATTAAATACCGTACCACACACATTCAACACAAGCTAGTTAATGAGAGTACATGCAGAGTCGACAAGGAATATCTGTACAAACTGGGTTCCAAATCTCGTCATGGATGAAACAAACATGGGATCTGCTATGTACAATGATGTGTGTGCAGTGAGGCCTTCAGTATAATTATCCGTCACTGTTAGCATGCTTGCTACACGGCTGCCTCATGTTCACTGGTAGACAAATAGTTATGAGGCATGGTAGCTGGTTTGGGTATAAAGATGGCAGTGCCGAAGCTGCAAATCCCCAAGTGATTATAGCCAATAATCCGCACAATGACAATCTTAGTCAATGAGCCAGTACGTTCATTTTTCAGTTGAATACAGTACATTTACACACAAGTCCAACCTTTATCAAACTACTGCAGTGTTATGACTTTAGAAATTGTCATCAGAATAGAGAAATCAATTGATTATGATAATTGGATGCAATCAGAGGAAATTCAGTTTATGAAAAACTGAACACACCACCCAGTCTGTTCTATCATACTGTATTTCCAAACAAACATAGCTGCAGTGAACACCAAAGTCAGTACTTTTGGAGTCAAGAGGACATTCCTGTCATTTTACACCCATCAAGAGTTAAGATATTTGTGTTTTTAGACACTTTATTGCCTCCTTTACACCTTTAGACTAATTATTAAAGGCATGCAAAAAGACATCCAGGACCAGCATCGGGCTGTGGGGCTTGCAAGACTGAGAGGGGATTTTGACGTTTCACTGTCTAAATCCCTGGCCATTTTACACAGCCCCAAAACAATCTCTACAAAAGACACAGCACAAAAGTGCCACAATAATTGTTTATGGGGCTGTACAATTAATCCAGTATTAATATCTATCATGATTTGGTATTTCCACAGTAAAATGAACATGATCGACTGCGATATTGACATTTAAAATTATCTGCTCATAGAAAACTGCTGCATAGCAAATCAAGCACATCCAAAACCACCAGCCAACAGGGGGCAAGATGTTTTGGCTTCATTTTGGGGGATGCATGCACCCTGCAGCAACAGCCTGTGAAAACAAATCCATGATGTGTACTGCTGCAATCCACAGTAGAAGAGTGATATACAACAGAACATATGGGCTAATTGAAAATCAAATGTCTGGAGCTGAAGGTGAAGAGCTAGCACTACTAGTGCTACTTTATTTGGCTTCTAGTAGATACTCTGTGAAAAACTCAGTCTCATTTTGATGAAAACATTTGTATATTTGCAGTAATGTAGCGCAACATGTAAGTGAAAACAGTGCTCTGTATATTTAAATGTGAAAGTGCAATAAAGATATTTTGTCCCTAAAATCAGTGAATAATTGTGATAAATGCGGATCTCAATTTTGATCAAAATAATCGTGATTATCGTTTCGGCAATAATCCTACAGCCCTAACTGTTTGTATGATCCTAATAAGATTTATTATTATTGAAAATATAATATAGAAAATATTGTTTCATTTGTGCCATTCCTGTGTGTGGAAAGCCAGAAGGATGTGAGCCAGCTCGGCCAGAGCCGGAACCCTAATGCACATGCTTTATGGATCCAAAGATACAGAAGCCTGAGGAACGCTGAAAACTCTTTTTGGCACATACACTCAAAGAGCAACTCCCATTGGAATGAATGGGGCGCCATCTTGGAATATCCAGTTCTCCAACAAATCAGCACAACTACAACATTGTTGGACTTTTGTTTTTGTCTTTTAAATGTGTCAAATGTAGCCGCTAATGTAGCTTTGCTAGCCTGAAGCCAGAGAGTGCTACGGAGGTCTCATTAATCTCTAACTGGTTCTTTTTTTTTACCTTCAAACGTGTAGTCATCAACCCCAACCTACGCTGACTCGAGTGACATCACTTGAGGTTTTACGCAGCTTCCTCTGAAGCTGCAAAAATCTTTATGTACAACTATGTTCACATGTGAACAGACCTTGAGCTTCCCTTCATCATCTTGCTTTATCTGATTCCTATAAATCATCAGAATATCATTATGCATTGTCCCGGGAGAGGGCAGATAGAAAAGAAATGTCCAGTAACCATCCATCATCAACTCCAACCTTTGACCTTTCAGGACCTTACGTGTAACCCCCCCCCCCCCCCCC
>NC_139826.1:7664651-7667151 GCF_963691815.1 Echiichthys vipera
AAAAGCAGAAGAGGGCCATAACTAATCACAATGTCAGTTAGCTGCCTGGGAAAGACTCACTCTGTACAAAGTAATGCAGGGAGCAGAGACTGAGACTGGGACGCACAGACTGACTGGGACTCAAAGTGTTTTCAGCTCAGCATGCATGCAGAAGTTGAGAAACATGGTAAGCTTTATTCAGAGAGTATTGGAGGTAGATTTGGGACTATTTTAACTGGCTAAATTAGCTTGCTGGTTAAAATGAATGTCATAAACTGTGTTTGTACCTTTGTTGTTCTACAAAGCGGCGTCTGACCCCTCATCACACATAGCAGTGAGCAGTTTGAAAAGTGACTTTCCTTCCTCATATTGGTTCAATAGAATATCTTATTGAGTCCTGAAAAGATCAAAGAATAACCAAAATAGAAAGTATGAATTTGTGATGTAGATCTTTGCTCTTTATTATTTCTTAGCCCTAGGATTTTCTGGCGAATTCCTAGATTTTGCGAGTTTTGCAACACTGGTAAATGGTAAAAGAAAATGAATAACAAAATGTGTTGAAGAACTACCTAACACATTTTTTAAAACATATAACTGTTTGTTTTTTTTCAAGTTATGTCTGATCCAAACTGGAGACCCAGTGGGTTCTACTCGTGTGTATGGATGGTTGAGGTTAGGCATTGACCTTGAGTGGTTAGGGTCAAGACTGTCCCTAAATACGGATCTGGCAGTGACAAGAACGATGGATGGACAACAATGACAGCCAGATTTGCTGTGGCCACACAAAAAGACCTTAAAAAGACTGCACCACTTTCAAATCTCTATTGTCCGTATTCTCTGTATTCTCCGAGCATCACATCGTTCGGAACGGTGACAATAATATGAAACAGGAACCTCACAACTATGTGTGTTAGGGGACATATCTCTTTAGCCACCAGACCTGACTAAAGCGGATTTTGAACTGACAGTAACAGGTTTTATTGTAGCGGCCAGGCTTATTTTACGCAACTAGAAGAGCTCTCAGAGTTTAGAGAGAGGCTTAAACTCTGACAGAAACTACTGCCTTTTTTGATTGCCAGGCTCAATAACGTCCTAAGCGAAACAAGCCAAATATAGGTGCAAGAAATAGAGAGGGTACAATGCAGTGGTGGACAGCATGTGTATGTATGTGTAGCCTATACTGTATATGTGTAATTTGGCTTGGATTTTCCTTCTTTTTTTTCTCATAATTGACTGAATCCTCATATATCACATCTGTAACATCTGCATTTTTGTATTAAGTTACTGTAATATGTAAAAATGAAAACAACTTAAACGTCAAAAAGAAATATGAAACACATTTTATATTTTTACAACTAGTCTCCAGACAAATCTGAACAGTTATTGCAGTAAACTCAAATGAAGAAAACTGTTATTAAGAAGTAAGTTGTTAACCATGGAATCAAAAACACTACATGGTTTTAGAGAATGTCCTTATTTCTACCCCCAGAATAGATGACATAATGTCATACTACTGGAATAAATACTGTACAGGTGCAGAAAACGATATACTTTTATTACACCTCATTTTTATTCTTCCTCAATGTGATGTGTCAGCAGGTTCTAGTTACATCCAGGAATGATCAGATGAACAATTTCAAAAAAGAGTTCATGTGTTTTAGCTTGAGTGAGGTAGGAAGCACTTGGAGCGTAAGCATAAAAGGACCACCACCTTTCAGATGAATGGACTGCAGATGGAAAACTTTGAAGCGCTGTTATTCAAATACATCCACTTCATTAGAAATTGGAGCGAACGCTTTTCACTTCAAGGATGACTAACCTCTGAATTCCATCCTTCAGTGAAGGACTTTAGTAATTCTTCTAGCATGTCTTATATGTCATTCCCAGGCGTTGAAATGGAGGAGGGATACTAGAGAAGGGACTGGGACTGAGAACTGGATGATGAATTTAATACAAATATATATATATATATATATATATATATATATATATATATATATATATATATATATATATATATATATATATACATATGCATATAGAGTATAAAGTTACAGACAAATGTAGCGGGTGACAAAATGATTATAATAAAATAATAAACAATATTATTTTACAATTCAATACAGCAGCTGCAGATTACATAAAAAGGCTATTTTTGTTACATTATAGCTATGAGTGGGCTGAAACAAATAGTTCCGTTAAAGGTGTTGTGTATAAAAAACACTCTCTTTTTCACTTTCTAATTGTTAATATAATCATTAAGACCTTTTTAAACAAGGTTAATTAGCTTCATTATATTGAGATGTTTCATTAGATGATATTGCCACCCACTGGACGGAACTACAGGCTCTGATACAAAGTGCCAGTACAGTAGATCATAACATGTTGAATTTTTTATGACAATATCACAGAAAATGTTCTGTTAAATAGAAAAAAATTGTTGAAAATATGCGCTATTCATAGCCAAACAATGTGTGTCTCTGCATTGTGAGTGCGATTGTAGCCGCTCCCTCCAGTGAGT